>NC_041748.1:353908-653908 GCF_004115215.2 Ornithorhynchus anatinus
CCCAAGCCCGGGCTCCTTCCGCCGCGCCGCCGCTTCTCCATTAAACGCTTCCCGGGTGCCCGTACCGGGCGCCGGGGGCGCGTGCGGACGGGACGCGACGCAGGTCCCCGTCCCCACCTGGGGCTCGCGTTCTACCCCCGGGCCGCAGACGAGGAAACCGAGGCCCGGGGAAGGGAACGACCCGCCCGGGGTCGCCCGGCAGGCAAGGGCCGGAGGCGGGACGGGTGCCCGGGGCCGGGCCCGCCCGGGGCCCTCCCGGGTCCCCCCGGGGCCCGGGCCGCCGCGACCTCGGCCCGCCGCCGCCCCGGGGTCCCGCCGGCCGCCTCCGCGGCAGTGCGACGGTTTAAACGGTTCCACGCCAACGGTTTAAGAGCGCAGAGAGTGCCAAATTACATGTAAAATAAACAATGCCACACTGTGAAAGCCGCTGGCCGCGAGGCCTCGGACGCGAACAAGACCCTCTTTATTACCGCAGCCTTTCGGAGGGAGTCAAAGCCGGTCCCCGCCCCGCGGCCGAGCGCGAGGGCCGGGGGCTCCTCGGCGCCCCTCCGGCGAGCCTCCCGGCGGCCGCCCCCGGCGCCCCGCGCCGCCGCCGCCCCCCCCCGGCCCCCCGGGGCCGCCGCGGCCCCCACATCGGCCCCCGCGGCCCCCCCGCCCGTCGAGCGAGGGACGGGGCCCCCCCCCCGGCTGCGGAGGTCACCGTGGGGTCCGGACGGGGAGGGGAGGAGGAGGCGGAGGTCACGACGGGGTCGGAGGACGCGCCGGCGGGGGGCGCCGGGCGCTCCCCCTCCTCCTCCTCGAGCCCTCGGGGGCGCGCAGGCAGCGCGCGTCGCGGGGGGGAGCGGGGAGGGGCCCCTGGGGAGCACGACCCCGACCTGGCCCGTTCTCGTCGCCGCCGTCCTCGTCCGCGGTATCTACCGAGCGCTGACGAGGCGCTCGGGAGAGTCCGACACAACGGGTGGACACGTCCCCGTCCGTGAGCTCACGCTCCGAGGGGGAGACGGACGCTCCTATGAATGAACGGCCTACCGTCTCCGACGTCCGGCCGCGCGCCTAAGTGCAGTGGGGTGGAAGGTGGGCCGAGATCCGGCGCCCGGGGGTCCCGGAGCCGGCGGGCTCAGCGGGCCGGGCACGGGATCCCGATCCCCGTTTCGCCGCTCGTCTGCTGGGGACCCGGGCGAGTCGCTTCCCCTCTTGGGCCTCGGTTCTCTCCTCTGTCCAAGGGGAGACTGTGAGGGCCCCACGTGGGACGTGCACCGCGTCCGACCCGATCCCGTCTACCCCGGCGCTGGCGACGGCGCTCGCGCAGAGCGGGCGCTCAAGGGAGGCCGTAAAAGGAGCGGGCCTCGGCGGGCGCGGGCGCCGGGCCGCCCGCGGCCACGGCCCGCCGCCCGACCGGGGACGGGTCGCTTCACTTCTCTCGCTCGAGCGGCGGGGCTTAGCCGAAAGACCCGGGCCCGGCCGGGGGTCGTGGGTTCCGATCCCGGCTCCGCCACTGGCCTGCTCCGACCTCGGCGGGTCACTTCCCCTCTCCGGGCCCCGGTTCCCTCATCTGTGAAAACGGGGATTAAAAAACGCGAGCCCCGCGGGGAACGTCTCATCACCCCGTATCTCCCCCGGCGCTTAGAACAGTGCTCCGCACGTAGTGAGCGCTTAACAGGCACCACGATTATATTATTCTCTGGGCCTCGGTTCCTCATCGGTAAGACGGGGACGAAGATCCCCGTTCCCCCTCCCGCTCGGACGGCGAGCCCCGGGTGGGCCGGGCCCGACCCGATCGTCTCCCGGCCGTTGCGAAGCCCGGCGCGGACCGAGCGCCTCAGAGCTACCGCCGCGGCCGTCACCGCCTCCGGCCGGGACCGGGCCGGAGGGCGCGCTCCTCCTGGGCGGTCCCTCGGGGCGGGGAGGGAGAGGGGCCCGGGGGGTCCGCCGGGCTCCCCGGCTGCCCCGCTCACCCCACGGCACGCTCGCTGTCCATCAGGAACGATAAAAACCGGCGGCGTCTGTTAAGCGCTCGCTGCGCGCCAGGCGCCGCGCTAAGCGCCGGGGAAGATACGGGGTCGTCGGGTCAGATACAGTCCCCGTCCCCCGTGGGGCTCACGGTCTTCGTCCCCCTTTTCCGGATGAGGGAACCGAGGCCCAGAGACGTGAAGCGACCCGTCCGAGGACCCGCGGCAGACGGGCGGGGGCCGGATGGAGGCCGGTCCTCTGACGCCCCCCGAGCCCGGGCTCTTCCCGCCGGGCCACGCCGGTCCTCCCGGCACCGGACCGGGCCGGGGGGGCCCCCGGTCGGTGGAGGGCCGGGGACGTCCGGCAGACAGGTGGGGTCGGGCGAGACGGCACAGACACGGGCGTCTCCGACGACGGCTCCTCTGTCTGCGGCCGCCGGCCGCCCCGGGCCGGCTCTCGCCGCTCGAGGCCCGGACGGGAGCGGGACCCGCCTCCCGGCCCGCCCCCGCCCCGGACGGGCAAGCCCCGGCGGCGGCGGTTCCCGCCGAGCGGGCGGGACCCCTCTCTCCCTCTCCCGGCCCTTCCCGGCACGGGGTGGGTGCCCGGCCCGGGTCCCGGGGAGGGCGGGGACCGCCCGGCCCCCCGCCCCGGGCCGCCCCTCCGGATCCTTCCCCCGGGGTGGGGCGTCCGGCCCCCGCCCCCGGGACCCTCCCGCCCGTCCTCCCGGTAGGCCCCGGCTCCCCCGGCTCCCCCCCCTCCCCCCGCTCCCCGGCCCCGCTCGGGGCCCCGGGGTCCGCCCGGCCGCGGCGCCCGGGCCGCGGGCCGAGCTCAAGCCGCCCATGTGAGCGGCCAGGTGGCCGGGGAAGCCTGGCACGGCGGCCCAGGGGAAGTCGTTACTATAACACCCGGAGCTGCCGCCTCCAGCCAATTTCCATGTTTGTTTTTAAGTTTGCCCGAAAGGCCACGAGTGGAAAAATGAAGTCAGGAGCCCCGGCCGGCCGCGGAGCGGGGCGCACCTGGAGGCCCCGACCGAGACCGACCGCCTCGGACCCCCGGCGGGGGGCGCGGCCGAGACCCGCCGGGCCGCGGGGGAGGGGGCCCGGGGGCTCCCCGCTTCCCGGCCGGGACCCACGGCTCCAGAGGGCCCGGGCGGACGGCCGACCTCCGGCCGCCCGGGGCCGGGGCGCGGGAATGCGATCCCCGACGGTCCCGGGGGCCGGGAGCGCGGGAGATCCGGGGTCCACCGGTCCCCCGCCGGACGAACCGTTCCCGGCGGGGTCTGTCCCGCTCCGGGCCCGGCTCCCCCAGAGTCCCGTGGGAGGGTGACACCCCCTCCCCGCCCCCCCCCCCCCCGGCTCGGTGGTCGGGCCGCCGAGAGGAGGCCCGCGCCTCGGGTTTTCGGCCCCGGCCCGACGCGAGAGCCCCCGGCTAACCCGGGCCTACCCTTGCCCTCCCGGCGCGGGCCCCGGTCCGTCCCACCTTCCCGCCGGAGAACGCCGCCGCTCCCCCGGCCGCCCTCCCCGGGCCCCCCCGCGGCCGCACGACGACCCGCCCGCCTCCCGGCCTCGCAACCCGGCGAGCCGGACGCCGGTCCGAGGCGGCGGAGCGGCGGCCCCCGCTCTGGCCGGCCGCGGGCCGGGGGGAGGGGTCGGCGCTCGCGGAACTTCCAGGAGCGACGCAGGTTTCAGGAGGGACGCGGACAGCCGGAGAAGCGGGGCGCCCCGGCCCCGGAGGCCGCAACCGGCAGGGGTGCGGGGCGGGGGAGGGCCCACACCCAAGGGACCCCACCCCCCGCCCCCCGCCCCGCGACGACGCCGCACGCCCCGGCCTCCCGGCCGGGGGCCGCCTCGGAGCGGACCGCCGCCCCGGGTGCTCGGGGCGGCCGGACCGAGGACGAGAGGTAGCCGGCACCCGGCCTCGGGGACCCCGCGACGCGGCGGCCCGGGGAGACCCGACCGAAGGAACGAGGGGGGGCGGATCCAGAGCTCGGAGGGGCGATCGGCAGGTGGGGTCCGAACAGGTCGCCCACGAGGCCCGGGCGGGAGGGGGGCCGATCGGCGGCTCGGGGGAAGGAGGGTCAAGGGCGGGGGCGGTCAGGAGGCGGGCGGGCGGGAGACGGCGAGGGGCGGCACCCGTCCTCCCCACACGGGGACGCCCGGCGCCGGGTCCGGGCCCGGGCAGGCGGGCGGAGCCCCGGATCGCGCCCGTCGGGCCGCCTTCGGACACCCGGGGGAAACACCCCCGCGGCGGGGCCCGCTTCTCGGGAGCCGCCGCGGGGCCCGGCTCTGTCCGTTGCCACCGTTCTCGCCCGCCCGTCTCCCCCGATTAGACCGTAAGCCCGTCGAAGGGCGGGGACCGTCTCCATCTGTTACCCGTCTGTACGTACGAGCGCTCGGTACGGTGCGCCGCACGCGGTAAGCGCTCGATAGATACTACTGAATGAGACGACCCGACCGATCCCGCCCCGCCCACTTGTCTGCCGTGGGATCTCGGACAAGTCACTTTAACTTCTCCGTACCTCAGCTACCTCATCGGTAAAATGGGGACCGAGATCGCGGACGGGGACCGCGCCCGACCCGGTTTCCCGTCTCCACCCCGGCGCCCGGTACGCTGCCCGGTACGCAGGAAGCGCTTAACGGACACCACGGTTACCACCGGGCGCTCGGCACGGTGCTCCGCACACAGCAGACGCTCCACGGACACGACCGAGCGAACCGATCGGGAACGGGGCCGGCCGGGGGCGGGGCCCGGGAGGCCGCCGGCGCCACTTACCCCCATGACTCGGCCACGCCGCTCCACGTCCTCCCACATGAAGTGGACGACGGTGCGGCACATGTACTTCCCGGCCCGGCCTTCCTGCTTCATCCGGACCAGGCACATCCTGTGCGGGACGGGCGGGGGGGGAGAGAGACACAGCGGACCCACGTCAGCGAACGCCCCCCTCCCCGCCCCACGGCGGCCCCCCCCCCCCCGCCGCACCGGGACCGGGCGCGTCCCGCGGAGGGCCGGGGGGAGACGCCGCGGACTCACGTCGGGCCGCTCCCCCCAACCCGCCGCGGCCTCCGCCCCTCTCCCCCGGCCCTCCTCCGCCGTCCGCGCCCCCCCGCCCCGGCCGCGGCCTCCCCGCTTACCCCGGTGTCCTCCCGCACGGATAAGCTATCCGAGGGCGGGGAGCGCGTGCGCTCTACCGAACCCTCCCAAGCGCTCAGCCCGGGGCTCTGGACGCAGCAGACGGTAGGCTCCCCGGGGGCCGGGCGCCGGGTCTGCTGATTCTCGGGCACTCTCCCGAGGCTCCGGTCGGCGTTCTCGACACGGAAGACCGTCAACCCTCGGAGGGGAGGGGTCGTGCCCGCTAACTCTACCGAACCCGCCCGAGCGTCCGGCCCAGCGCTCTACACACGGGAGACCGAGCCGACGCCAGCGCGCGCGCGCGCGCGCTCCCGAGGGCTCCGTCGGCGCTCGGGACAAGGGCGACTGAGCTTCCAGTACCTAGTCAAGCTACCGGACGATCCCAAGTGTTCAGCCCGGTGCCCTGCACGCGGTCAGCTCCCGGGACGGGGGGGGCGGACATCGCGTCTGCCGACCCTCCCGTCCTCTCCCGAGCGTGAGGTCGGGCGCCCCGCACACAGCGGACCGCGAGGGTCTCGGAGGGGACGTCGACCACACGGCGCGCCCCGGTAAGCGCTCGCTAAGTCCCACCGGCCCGTCGAAGGATCGGCCGAGAGGAGGGAGGCCCCGGGGGCTCGGGACCCCCGGGAGCCCCCCGCCGGGCCAGCCGCCGGCCGGGGCCCTCGGGCGGGGCCGGCGTCTCCTCCGGGGCGGTCTTCCCGCGGGCCGGCGGATGACGGACGCGGCCGGCCCGAGATCCCCCCCGACGGGGCGTAACGTGAGACCGGAGGGAGATTTTCCTGGCGACGCGTGTCGCGGACCGAGAGGAAAAACACCGCCGGAGGCGTTAAATGTTTTCCCCCGGGGGGGGGGGGAGGCCGGCCGGCGCGGCCGAGGGGCCGCGGAGGGGCGGGGGCGGGCCGACGTCAGCGGGGCCGTCCGCGCGGGGCCGTCCGCCGGCCTGCGGCGGGGAGAACCGCGGCTCCTCACAGCTCAGACCGCTTTTACGTAAATGTCAAACGTTCCTAAAACAGCGCCGGGAGAGGCCGCTTTCCGTGCCGGCTGGCGGGGGCCTCCGAGATAGCGGAGGCCCGGCTGACGGGCGGCGGAGGGCGGGGGCGGCGGGGCCCGACAAATATTAGCTTCTCTCCGGGGCGGGAGCTGACCTTTCGTAAAAAGCCGGCCAGAAGACGCCGCCGGTCGGCGCGATGAATGGCGCCGTGTCACGGCCGAACAAAGTGGCGTTTCACGGGCCCGGTGCACCTTGCGGCCGGGCGGGGGAGGGCAGCGGGCGGGAGGGCGGCCCCCCTCGGGGGAGACGCGGCCCGGACCCCTCGCTTACCAGAAGTGCAGCAGGGTGATCAGGAACCAGGAGTTGAACGTATCCGGCATCTGACACCCTGGGACGGAAGGGCCCCCGGTCAGGCCGTCCCCGCGCCCCCCCCCCCCCGCCGCGTCCCCCGCCCCCCCCCAAGCCCGACGCGGGTCCCGCTCCCACTGCTCGTCTGTCGTCGGGGGAAGACGGAAGCGAGGACCGCCGAAACAAGACGGGCGGGCCGTGGGAGGGAGAGGGGTCGGGTGGTCGAGGGTCGGGGTCCGCGGTGGCCGGCGGGGGCCGGAGAGGGGTCTCCCGGCCTCGTCCTAATCCACCGACCGGACGCTCCCAGGTCTCGCACCCCGCCGGGGCGGCGCAGGCCCGGGCGGGGTCCCGGGGGCCTTCCGTTCCCCCCGACCCTGCTCGGGGGAAGAGGCCGGGGGGGGGAGGGGTTTCGGTTCCCGGAGCCTCAAGCCGCGGGGAGGCAGGGGGAGGGGGACGGAGGGCCCGAAGCCGCCGGGGGGGGGGGCCTCGAGGGCGGGAGGAAGAGAGGAGTAGGGGACGCCGGGAGGGGGCCGAGCAGGGGTCGGCGGGGGGTGGGGGGGAAGGAGGCTGGGCAGGGCGCTCCTGCCCTTTCGGGGAGGAGGCTGCCAAGGAGAAACGGGGGCCACGGAACCAAGAGCCGGCCGTCCGGAGCGAGCCGGGCTCCGGGAAGGAGCTCGCGGGCCGCCGGACGCGCTAGACGTATAAACCCACCGAGGGCAGGGAACGCGTCCGTTCTACTGTGCTCTCCCGAGCGCTCATCACGGCGCTCCGCACCCAGCAAGCTCGCGATCAATGCCACGGCTGCGGGGCCGAGTCCGGCCGAGGCGGGGTCGGGCGGGGAAGGGGGGCACGTTCCCCCGGCGGCCCCCCTCCCCCGGCCCCCTCCCCGGCCCCGCGGGCGGAGACCCCCGGCTCCCGCCGGGCCCGCCCCTCGCTTACGCAGAAAGAATTCCTCGAAGTCCGTTCTCTCGACGCAGCTCGTGTACATGCGCAGGGCGGCGATCTTAATCTTCTGCACGGAAAGCGCCCGCCCAGGTCAGCCCCCGGCCGGCCGGGGCCGGGGGCCGGGCGCCGTGGACCGGCCGGGGCCGGGGCCGGGGTGAGGCGGGCCGGGGGGGCGGGACCCCTGGGACGTTGGCTCCCTCGGGGGCCCGCGCCCGCCCGCCCGGAGGGGGGCTCGCCCGGAGACGGGGAAGGGAAGCGCCGTAGACCGTCGGCTCCACGCGGGCAGGGAGCGCGTCGACCGGCTCGGTCACTCTGGGACTCTTCCCGGGCACCCGGCACGGGGCCCCACGCGCGGAAATCCCTCGCCGGATTTCCCCTCGACTCCCCGCCTCCTTTTCCTCCCCTCTCCGGTCCACGGCTTCGCCCCGCCGCCTGGATTGTTTCGCCTTCCCGAAAACCATCCAGCGGCGGCCCATCCACCACGGGCGTCGAAGAGAGACCCCCTCACCGTCGGCGCTAAGGCCGCTTCGTCGGGTCTCTCCGCCCCTCTTCGCCTCCCTTCCCGAACCTCCCGATCCCCTGCCCCCCTCCTCCCCCAACGGCCTGACCGCGTAGTGGGTCGACAGAATCGAAACCATCAGGCCGTGGTCTCCCTACGAATGTCCCCCGCTCCTCTCCGGTCTCCGCCCCATTCGACTCTCCCGGTATTCCCCGCGCTCTCTCAAGGAGAGGATTCTCGCCTCCTCTCCGAACGCCGGCCCCTCCGCCCGCGCTTCCGACCCCGTCCCCTCCGCCCGCCATCTTCGCTCGCTCTCGGGCGGCTCTCTCCCCACCTGCTCTCGCGCCCCGCGGCTCCCTCCGGTTACCACCTCTTCTCCCCCCTACCCTTCCTCTCCCAAGTCCCCGGGCGAGTCGTTCACGTCCCTCGTCTCCGGTTCCCCTCTTCCGATTCTCCCTCGACCCCTCCGACCCGGCTTCCACCTCCTTCGCGGGCCTTCCTGACGAAGCCCTCCCTTCCTCTTCTCCCACCCCCTTCTGCGTCACCCTGACTCGCTCCCTCGATTCGTCCCCTCCCCCCGCCCCGCGGTACTTCGGTAGATAGCCGGCAACTTATTCACTGAGGTTAACGTCTGCCTCGCCCTCCAGACCGGAAGCTCGACGCGGGCGGGGAACGCGCCTACCCTTTCGTGCCGCGCGGCGCCCCGCCCTCGGTGAGCGCCCGATAAATACCGCCGACGGGGACGCCTCCCCTCGCTGATCTACTACGGCCCGGGCCACCCGCTGCGCCGATGCCAACCTACCCGCTCTACCTGCGCCTCATCCGGTCCACGGCTGACCCTCTACCCACGTCCCGCCTCGTATCTGACAGAGCGTCCCTCTCGCCGCCTTCGGAGCCCTCCAGAGGAGAAAAGGTCTCCTCCGAGAGGCCTTCCCCGACCGAACCCTCATCTCCCCTTCGCCCTCCCTTGTGCCTCGTCTACGCGCTCGTCTTAGGCATTCGCCACTCGCCCTCCGTTCGGCCCCACGGCGCTTCGGTCCGTATCCTAAAACCCCGGCCGTAATCTCTTCTAACGTCCGTCTCCCCCGTAAAGGCTCGGCTCCCCGTGGGCCGGGGTCCATTCCGCTAACTCGGCTGTTTCGTGCCCTCCCGAGCTCAGCACGAGGCTCCGCGTAAAGCGGGGGCTCGATCAATGCCGCCGACCGCACTGAGTGAACTGGGGTCTTCCCGTCCCCTCCCTCTTCTGCCTCTTCCCGCTCTCCGGTCCGCTCGGCCCCCTCCGCTCCGACTCCCTCCCGCTTCCTTCTCCTTCCACCCGTTCCCCACATCCGCCCCGGCCCCGGCCGGACCGTCGGCTCCTTGAGGTCGGGGACGGTGGCCGCCCGCTCTCCCGGACCGTCCTCCGCCCGGCGGACCGTCGGCTCCCGGGGCACGGGGATCGCGTCCGTTCACTTGGTTGAACCACCTCTCCCCGGAGTGCTCAGTTCAGGGCTCCGCACCCAATAACCAGTCAACCGACCGGCGGGTCGATTTTCTGACGCGCCCCCTCCCCCGGCGAGCGAGAGCCGGACGCCGGGGACGGAGGGGGCAGGCGGTCGTGCTGGGAGCGGGAAGAGGACAAGGAAGGGGCCGGGGGGGGGGGGGGGGCGCGCGACAGGGAGCGGGAGACGGGGGCCCGAGCTGGACCGTGGTGGGACAGCGGGCAGGTCTCTCGCCGGGAGCGGGTGGGCGGAGCGGCGGGCGGGAGCCGGGGGGGGGGGGGGGGGCGGGGGAGGCGGAAGGGGGCGGAGAGGCCTTACCCAACGGCTGTACTTGAGGGGGCCCGTGAAGCCCATGGCTTCGATGATCTTGGTCAGCGGGCCCACCTTCTCCTCCGAGGGCCGCACGGAGTCCTTGGCGGTGAGGAGCTGGAGGGCCGACCGGCGGACGCAGAGAGGGACGGGTCGGGGAGGGGAGGGTCGGGGGGCATAATAAGAAGAACAACGTCGGTATCCGTTAAACGCTTTGCCGAGCGCCGTTCGGAGCGCCGGAGGAGATACGGGGTCATCAGGCCGTCCCGCGTGAGGCTCACGGTCTTCATCCCCCATTTTACAGATGAGGGAAGTGAAGCGCAGAGAAGCGCGCACGGCTGACGAGCGGCGGGGCCGGCATTCGAACCCGTGGCCTCCGACTCCCGAGCCCGTGCTCCTTCCGCTGAGCCACGCCGCTCCTCGAAGGGAAGGGAAGGAAGGAGGCGAGCGGCTGCGTTCCGCCCCCGAATCCCAACCACCTCCCCTGGTTTGCATTTCCGTCCGAAGCCGAAGACGGACGACTCGCGTCCGCCTCCCCCGCTGGACCGGGAGCTCCGCGACGAGGGCGGGGGCCCGGGTCCCCCGCGCCAAGCAAGTCCAGTAGGAACTCTACGGCGGGCCGCGCGGCCCAGCGGAAAGAGCCCAAGCCCGGGAGACGGAGGACCCGGCTTCCAATCCCATCCCCACCACGGGTCTGCTGACCCGGGCGGTCACTTGACTTCTCTGCGCACCGCACACGGCGAGCGCTCAACCGACACGACCGGACCGATCTGCAAAATGGGGACCGAGACCGTGAGCCCCACGTGGGACACGGACCGTGCCCGACCCGATCCGTCCGTATCCACCCCGGGGCCTCGTACGGCGGCTGGCACGCGGGAAGCGCTTAACCAATACCAGATTTATTACGAGCACCGGTGTCCCCTCCTGGACGCCCAGGCGCGGACGCCCGCTCGACCCTCCCGGGGGATGGGCCGACTTTCCCGACACCCACCCGTTCTCGGCTTTCGAGGCGCGCAGGCCGCCGCCCGTCCGGGGGAACCTCTGCGACCGGGGCTGGCCGACTCTCCGGCTAGCCCCGCCTCACGGCCCCCGCTCGCCGCGGGCCGTCCCCGGGCCGCGGAGGGAGGGGAAGGCCGGCCCCGGGGTCGGGAGCGGGGAAGGGCCTCCCGAGGGGGACGGCGCGACCCCGGCTCCGGGGTACCCGAACCGGGGAGTCCCCCGGAGGGGAGGCGGCGCTCACCTGGCCCGTGCCGCGGTACGCCTTCCGCGGGGACGCTCCGAGGCTCGGCGGGGGGTGCCCGGGCCCGGCCCGCTGCAAGGCAAGAGAGACGTTGGCCCCCCGGGGCCCGGAACGCGTTGGCCCGGCCGCGCTCCCGACCGCCGCCGTCCCCCTCCCGTGACGACGACCCCGGCGGTCGCCCGCCGGCCCGGCTCCGCTCCCCCCCGCCGGGGGCGGCCCGCGGGGTCGCTTCGGCCGTGGCTCTCCCTCCCCGTCCGGGTCCGCGGAGACGTGCGGCCCGCGGCCCCGGCCCCGGGACCGGCCCTCCCGTCGGACCCTCCCCGCCGGCCCCCTCCCCCTCCCCGGGGCCCGCGTCGCCCCGGCGAGGGCGCCTGGCCCGCCCGCGATTCCGGTGAAGGGCACCTCCTCCTCCCCACCCCCGGCCGGACCCCGGACCCTCCTCCGGGTGCCCCGACCGGATCTCCCAAGCCGGGGCTCGGCGGGGGTCCGGGCCGCGGGCGGCCCACGGGGAAGCGGGGCCCGTCCGCCGCCCGCCCTCTCCTCACCCACAGCGGGGCTGCGGGAGGGCGGAACCGAATGGGGAAACCGAAACGACGTCGACGGATGCAGACGCGGTCGACGGCGGGCCCCGTCCCGTCTGAGAGATCGATCCGTCGGTCGACGGTCTTTACTGGGTGCCCGCCGGGCGCCCGCCACCCTGCCGAGCGCTTGGGTGAGTCGGTAAAGGCAGCGGACGCGATCCCAGCCCCCAGGGTGGTGAGGGTCTAGGGCTGGGAGGGGGGGCGCTGGGCAGAGAACCGGAGAAGACGCGCCCAGGAGAACGGATGGGTGGACGAGGACGTGCTCAGCCAGTCGCCCTGCCCCCCGACGGCCCGGCCCGGCCCTCCCTCAGCCCGGCGTAGCTTCTCAGTCCGTCCCTAAAACCCGTGCGGCTCCCGGGCCCGGAGCCGCGGGCCGGCCCGGCCGGAGGTCGTCCGCCCTCCGGGACCCCCACCACCCGACGGGCCCGGGCATCGCCACCCGCCCGCTCCCCCGGGGCGCCGGGTCCATCCGTCCGACCAGCAGCGGGGTGGACGGAGAAGGGGCCCGGCTCGACGGCTGGAACCCGGGCCCGGGAGTCAGCGGGTGGCGAGTTCTAATTCCGGCTCGGCCGCTGGCCGGCCGCGCGACCTCGGGCGACTCGCTCCACTCCTCCGGCCTCGGTTGCCCTCGTTCGTTAAACGGGGACTAAGAGCGCCAGCCCCACGCGAGACGGGGACGGCGTCCGCCCTAATCGACCCAGACCTACCCTAGAGCTTGGAAGGGTGCTCGGCACGCGGTAGGCGCCGAACGTTTCACCTTAACGTCTCCCCGTCTGGACCGTAAGTTCACCGGGGGCAGGGGATGCGTCCGTCCCAACCGCACTCTCTCCGACGGCTTAAAACATTCATTCATTCGATCGCATTTCACTCGTTCATCCTGTCGCATTTACCGAGCGCCTCCCGGGTGCGGAGCACCGTACTAAGCACCCGGAAAGTACAATTCGGCCATAAAGAGAGCCAGTCGCCGCCCACGCTGGGCTCGGAGTCTAGAAGCGGGGAGACGGACGTCAAACGGGCATCGGTATAGATGAATAAAATCAGATAAACGTAAGCGCCGCGGGGCGGGGGGAGCTGGGGCCGAGGGAGTGAGTGGAGGGGGAAGGGAGGGGGAGCTGAGGAAAAGGGGGTTTAGGCCAGTACGGAGCCCCGCAAATAGGAAGCGCTCGATCGATACGACCGACCGGACAGACAGGTACCGTGATCGTCACCCCCGTCGCGAGCGACAGAGGACGGGGACGGGAGAGCCGAGGGAGAGGGCCCGGCCGGGAGCGGGTCCGGGGGGGAGCGTGAGCGGGGGGTGGAGAGGGAGGAGGGGGCAGGCGGGGAGGCGGAGAGCCGGGGAGGCGGACGGGCGGAGTGCTCGCCCCAGCCGGAGGGGAGGAGGGAGGGGGACGGGGCGACCGCGCCAGGCGCCCGAGGGCAAGCCCCACGAGGTTCTGAGCGGTGGGCCCGTTGGCCCCGGCTTCCAGCAAAGCCCCCACGCACGCCTCGGCGCGACCACGGGTCGGCCGGGAAGGGAACTCCCGAACGGCACCCGTCTCCCTTCTCCCGCGGGACCGGGAACTCCCGCTCCGGATCCGGGCCGGAGAGGAGGGAAGAGGTCGACCCCCCCCCCCGGCGCCTGGGTCGGCGGGACTGTCGGTGGAGCGGGGTGGGGGGGGGGGGCGAGCGAACCGGAGGGCGGCGGGGCCTACCTGAGGTGGGAGCCAGAGGGGTCTGCTCCACGGTCCCGCCGGGAGGAGGGGGGTCCGCAGGGCCGGGTGACCGCCGCAGGCGGCCACCCGCAGGGGGGCCGAAGGGCGACTCCTCTGGAACGAGACGAGACCGCCGCCCTTTAGGGGTCCGAGGGGCAGCACCGCCGGGCCTCGGGGCGGGAGGGCCCCCGGGACGGCCGGTCCGACCCCCGGCCCCGGGAGACCCCCGACCCGTCCCCGGTGGCTGGGCCGCTGCTGTCGAGTGATGACGATCACAGTAATGACGCCGCCGCTGGTGTCCGTTAAGCGCTGGGGGAGACGCGGGGGAATCGGGTCGTCCCACGTGGGGCTCACGGGTCTTAATCCCCACTTTGCAGAGGAGGTAACTGAGGCACCGAGAAGGCAAGCGACCCGCCCGGAGTCACACAGCTGACGGGCGGCCGAGCCGGGATCCGAACCCACGACCCCCGACTCCCCCAAGCCCATGCCCTCTCCACCGAGCCACGCCGCTTCTAATGACGACGACGTCGGTATCCGTTAAGCGCTTACTAGGTGCAGAGCACCGCTGTGAGCGCCGGGGGAGATACGGGGGTCCTGGGGTCGTCCCACCCGAGACTCGCGGTCGATCCCCGTTTTCCAGACGAGGGAACGGAGGCACGGAGAAGTGAAGCGACCCGCCCACGGTCACCCGGCTGACGGGTGGCGGAGCCGGGATTCGGACCCGCGACCTCCGACTCCCAAGCCCGGGCTCTTGCCACTGAGCCACGCTGCTTCTCTAGTGTTTTGTATCGTTTGTATTCACGTCCGTCCGCCCCTCGGCAGACGGTCCGCTTCTTGCGGGCAGGGAACACTGCCACGCCGTACTCTCCCAAGCGTTCGGCACAGCGCTCCGCGCACGGTAAACGCTCAACGATCGCAAACTGACCGCCGTCCCCTCCTCGGTATCCCCGAGGTAGAGAAGCCCGGAGGGTGGAGACGAGGCTGTCACAGGAGAAGCGGCGTGGCCTGGTGGGCAGAGCCCCGGCCCGGGAGTCTGACCCGGGTTCCGATCCCGCCTCTGCCGCCCGCCTGCTGGCCGACTCTGGGCAAGTCACTTCTCTGCGCCTCAGTCGCCTCATCTGTAAAACGGGGATTGAGACCACGAGCCCCACGTAGGACGGCGGACCGTGTCCGACCTAGTCGGCCGGCGTTCGCCTCGGCGCTCGGTGCGATGCCTGACACGCGGGAAGCGCTGGACCAACGCCGTGACGAAAACCCCCCCAGAGCCCCCGACTATTTGGATCTAATGCTAGAACGCTGGTATCTGTTAAGCGCTTACTATGTGCCGAGCGCTGGGGTGGACACGGGGGAAATCGGGCTCACGATCTTAATCCACGTTTTACGGACGAGGTAAGGGACTCGATCGGACTCTTGTCTTGCCCGACCCGCTCCCGCTCCCCCTCCCCTCCCGCTGCGTCCCGGCTTGCTCCCTTCCCTCCCCCGAGGAGAGTTCCGGGCAGAAGACGGGGGTGGGAGCGGGAGAAAGGTGGGGAGAGGGACGAGAAGGAAGCCCACCCCAGCCTCCTGCCCGGAACTCTCTCCTCCGGGAGGCCCCCTCCGACTACTCTCTCGTCTCCGCGGTTAATACAGCCCCTCGTCCTCTCCCGGCTCCCGGCCTCCCGGCCGGTCTCCCGGCCTCCCGTCTCTCCCCGCTCGGGTCCGTCCTTCACACTGCTCCCCGCGTCGTTTCTCTACGGAAACGTCCGGGCCCCGTTTCCCTCCTCCTCCTCCTCCTCCTCCTGCTCCGGCGGTCGCCCGTCCGCCGCCACGTCGCGCGGAAACGCCTCGCCGTCGGCTTTAAGACCCGCGTCCCTTTGCCCCCCGCCCGCCTCACCTCGCTCCTCTCCTACCGCGGCCCAGCCCGCTCGCTCCCGTTCGCTCCCGGGGCCAACCTTCTCGCCGTCCCCCGATCCCGTCTGTCCCGGTGCCGGCCCCTCGCCCGCATCCCGCCTCTGGCCTGGAATCCGACGACGACGCGCCCCGCCTCCGAGGCCTTATCGGAGGCCCGTCTCCTCCGGGACGGCTTCCCTAAACCCCGCTTCCCCCTCCTTCCCCTCCCTTCCGCGGCCCCCCGACTCCTTTATTCATCCTCCTTCCCGGCCCCACGCCGCTCACGTCCGGATCTGTCGTCTGTTTCTTTCCGATAACGTCCGTCTCCCCCGCTGGGCTCTGAGTTCACCGTGAGCGGGGAACGTGTCCGGCGCACTGTTACGCCGCCCTCGCCCGAGCGCTCAACACAGTGCTCTGCGCCCAGAAGGCGCTCAGGAAATCCGTCCGATCCCGGCCCCCCTCCTCGGCACCTGGTAGAATCAGCGCGGCCTAGTGGCCAGAGCGGGGGCTTGGGAGTCGGAGGTGGTGGGTTCGAATCCCGCCTCCGCCGCCCGTCAGCTGTGTGACTCTGGGCCGGTCACTTCACTTCTCCGGGCCCCGGTGACCTCCTCCGGAGAATGGGGATGAAGCCGGAAGCCCCGCCCGATGACCCCGTATCCACCCCGGCGCTCAGAAGGGCGCTCGGCACACAGCGGGCGCTCAAGAAAGACCACGATTTTATCACCACCCTCGGAGCCCGGGCCCGAGAGCCAGTCCGCCTCTTGTAAACCGCGTGACCTGGGGCGGGTCGCTTCTCCGCGCCTCAGTTACCTCACCCGTGAAACGGGGATCACGACCGCGGGCCCCGCGTGGGCCAGGGGCCGCGTCCAACCCCGTCGCCTCGTGTCCGCCCCCGTGCTCGGTCCGGCGCCTGGTACGTGGTAGGCGTTTAACGGGTTCCGCAGTTGGCGGACGTGGCTTTTCTTCTCCGTGCGCTTTCTGCCTCGCCTCGGTGGTCCTCCGCCCGCCGCCGGCGCGGGGTCCCGTCCCGTCCCGTCCCGCGGGGCGGGCCTCCTCGCCGGCGTCGCCCTCCCCGCCGCCTCATCCCTCGGCGTCTCTCGGCTCCCGCGCCGCCGTCCGGGCCGGGGCCGCTCCGGGCCGGCTCGAGGGGCTCCGGGCGGCCCCGGCCCGCGACGGCGGCCTCTCCGGCGGCTGGCTTTCCTCGCTTCCCCCGAACCAACCCGGCGGTTCCTCGGCCCGCCGGCCCGGGGTCCGGCGGACCTCGGCCCTCCCCGCCCCCGCGCCCCTCCTCGACTCCTGCGTCGTCCGACGGGCCTACTCAGTCCCGAGCGCTCGCACGGTGCTCGGCGCACAGTGCGTGCTCCCGGAAAGACCAGGTGCGGCGTGGCCGAATGGGAGGCCGACCGAGTCCTCGTCTCCCCTAGTCACCTCCCTCCCGTCCCCCGAGGCGACCACGCTCCCGTCCGGATACCCCTTAAGCACCTCGACGCTCACCCCGGCCCCCCGGCGCTCCGCGCGCGAGCCTGGGCTTGGGAGTCGGAGGACCTGGGTTCTAATCCCAGCTCTGCCACGGGCCCGCTGTGTGACCTCGGACGAGTCACAACTTGTCCGCGCCTCAGTTCCCTCATCTCCGAATTGGGGATTCGATATCTGTTCTCCCTCCCGGTTAGACTGTAAGCCCCCTGGGTGAGCGGATTGTCTTTCACCTGCCCCGGTGCTCGGCACAGTGCTCGACCCACGGGAAGCGCGTAACCGAAACTCTGTTACTCTTAGGAAGGGCCTGGGAGCCGGAGGACCCGGGTTCTGATCTCGGCCCGGCCTCTCGCCTGCCGTGCGACCTCGGGTAAATCGCCTAACTTCTCTGCGCCCTACTTTCCTCACCCGTAAAACAGGTTCTCCCTCCAACTACTGGGAGCCCCACGGAGGGACAGGGACCGTCAGACCTCACCATCCCAGCTGACGACGACGACGCTATTTGTTAAGCGCTTACCACGCGCCGAGCACCGTCCTAAGCGCTGGGGCGGATGCGAGGCCATCAGGTCGCCCCACGTGGGGCTCGCAGTCTTCATCCCCATTTTCCGGATGAGGAATCGAGGCACGGAGAAGTTAGGTGACTTCCCCAGAGTGGCGGAAGAGCCGGGATTAGGACCCACGCTACCCCAGCGCTTAATTCAGTGCCCGGCAAACAGTAAGCGCTTAATAAATACCACTATTATTAGCGCCGCCCCCCACGGATAACTCTCCAAACCCATCACATCAACCCACGGGCCACCCCGAAGACTTACACCCGTACTTCTTCTCTGCCTCCGCTCACCTGTTCGTTACGCCCGATCGACTGTTCGATCCGCTTATTTATCCTGATAAAACCCACCGGCCAGTATTTTAACATCCGTCTCCCCGGTCGGGGGGTCGGTTTCCGGTGGGTGGGGAAACGCGTCCCGCGTGCCCGTCGCGCTTTCCCAAACGCTCCGTTCGGATCCCGGCGCCCAGTGAGCCCCGCTCAGTTCACGCCCGGTACCCGGTGGGGCCCATTCTGTACAGTCCCGGAATCCGGTGGGCACCGAGGACGACGGCTGGCACGGGAGGGGCACCGTTCAGGGGAGCCCGGGCGCCCGACGGGCACTCGGTATAGCGACCGACACCCGGTGGGCGACGTTGGGTTTGGAGGCCTCGAACCCGCCCCCCGAGGCCGCCGTCTTCCCCAGGCCAACGCTCCGGGTCGGGGGCGGCGGGGCTTCTGACGGGTAGAGTCCGGGCCCGGGAGTCGGCAGGACCCGGGTTCCGATCCCGGCACGGCCGCTCGCCTGACACGTGACCCCGGGAGAGGCACCGAACCGCAAACTGGACGGGGATCGAGCAGTCGTCACATTTGTCGAGCACTCGGGCGCGCGCGCGACGCCGTACCGAGCACCTGGGAGGGTACGGGGCAACGGAGTCGGCGGACACGGTCGCCGCCCGCGACAAGCTTACGGTCGCGAGGCGAAGGCCGACGTTAACGGGAATAAATGAGCTGCGGATAGAGACGCGAGGGCTGAGGGCGGTGGGGAGAATAAGGGAGCAGATCTAAGTGCCCGGGCAACACAGAAGGGAGTCGGAGGAGAGGCGGGCTCGGTCAGGGAAGACCTCTCGGAAGAGGAGGAGGTCTCGAAGGTGGGAAGGGTGATCGACGGGCAGGCGGTCGATCGCGTTTATCGAACGCTTCTTGGGCTGAGCACTTTGGGAGGGTTCGGTTTAATGACCTCACAGATGCGTTCTCCGCCCACAGCGAGCTTACAGTCTAGAGGGGGAAACGGACATTAATCTAAATACGTAAAACGACAGATGAGGACAGGAGGGGGGTGGGGCCGGGACGGGCCAAGGGGGCGAGTCGGGGAGACACGGAAGGGAGGGGAAGGAAAGGAAGAGAGGGCGTAGTCAGGGAAGACCGTCGATAAGGCTCCGCAGGAGGGGGGGAGCGAGTGTCTGTCGGATAGGAAGAGGGAGGGCGTCCCGGGCGGGAGGCGGGCCGAAGGCCGGCGGCGAGACAGACGAGACGGAGGGAGAGCGAGAAGAAGGTTGGCGCTGGAAGAGCAGAGCGTGCGGGCCGGGCTCCAGCGCGAGGTGAGGCGGGAGGAGGCCGGGGGGGTTGGGGGCTTTTAGAGCTGACGACGAGGAGTCCGATCGACGCGGAGACGGACGGGCGACGACCGGAGTCTCTTGAGCAGGAGGGACACGGGTCCCGAACGCTTCTGCGGAAAAACGATCCGGCCAGCGGGGTGAACTTCGGACCGGACGAGGCGGGGAGGTCGGCGAGGAGGCCGGCTGGGACGGGCACCAAGGAGGGAGAGGAGAGGCGCTCGGGTGGACGGGGTAGGACGGAGGGGAAGGGCGGATCTTAGCCGCGTCGCGAGCGTCCGACCGACGGGATTTACCGACGGACTGAAGGCGTGGACCCTTAGCGTCCGGCGGACACGAGGAGGGAGGGCGGGCCGGGGGCGGGACCAAGACCGGGAGCCCCGTGTGGGACACGGACCGGGTCCGGCCCGTCTGGCTGGGGTCTACCCCGGCGCTCAGTACGGTGACTGGCCCACAGTAAGCTCCGTAACCGATATACTGGACTCTCCCACGCTCTCAAGGCAGCGCTCTCCGCGGGCCCGCTGTGGACGGGGATCGTCTCCGGCGGCCGACCCGTGCTTTCCGGGCGTTTAGGACGGCGCTCCGCACGAGGTAAGCGCTCCATAAATACCGCTGAAGGAACGGCAGGCGCTCCGTAAACGCCAGCGACCGATCGACGAGCGCTCACGAAGACCCTGGGTCGCTCGCGGGGGGCCGGGGGCAGCGCCGGGGCGGAGGGGGCGGTTCGACCTGTCAGCTGTGCGACTCTGGGCAAGTCACTTAACTTCTCTGCGCCCTCGGTGACCTCATCTGTACCCCCTTCCCCTCGCCCCGGCGGCTGTATGTATTTGTACGCATTTATCACTCCATTGTATTGACGACGTGCGATTCTCTACGGTTCTATTTATCTATTTCGATGCTACGGCTGCCTGACTACTCGTTCTGTTTTACCGTCCGTCGCCCCCTTTAAGACCTTGAGCCCGTCGTCGGGCCGGGACGGTCTCCCTCTGTTGCCGAACTGTCCATTCCAAGCGCTCAGTCCAGTGCTCTGCACGTAGGGAGCGCTCGATAGATACGATTTATTTATTTTACTCGTTGAGAAGCGGCGTGGCTCGGTGGCAAGAGGCCGGGCTCGGGAGTCAGAGGTCACGGGGTCGAATCCCGGCTCTGCCACCGGTCAGCTGGGGGACTGTGGGCGAGTCACTTCTCTGGGCCTCGGTTCCCTCACCTGGAAAACGGGGAGGAAGACCGGGAGCCCCACGTGGGCCGACCTGATTCCCCTGGGTCTCCCCCAGCGCTCAGGACGGCGCTCTGCGCAGAGTAAGCGCTTAACAGATACCAACATTGTCATCATCCTCTGGGCCTCAGTGATCTCATCTGTCAGATGGGGATGAAGACGGTGAGCCCCACGTGGGACCACCCGATGACCCTGCATCTCCCCCAGCGCTTAGAACGGTGCTCGGCACAGAGGAAGCAGCGTGGCTCGGCGGCGGGAGCCCGGGCTCGGGAGTCTGGGGTCATGGGTTCGAATCCCGGCCCCGCCACTCGTCAGCTGGGTGACCTCGGGCGAGTCACTTCACTTCTCTGGGCCTCAGTTCCCTCATCTGGAAAATGGGGATGAAGCCCGTGAGCCCCACGGGGGACGACCCGATTCCCCTGTATCTCCACCAGCGCTTTGAACAGCGCTCTGCACGTACTAAGCGCTTAACAGATACCGACACTATTATTAACAGATACCAGCACTACAATTACCATCTTCTGGGCCTCAGTGACCTCATCTGTCAAACGGGGATGAAGGCCGCGAGCCCCACGGGGGCCCACCCGATGCCCCTGCATCTCCCCCAGCGCTTAGCCCAGTGCTCTGCACGGAATAGGCGCTTAACGGACACCAACATTACTATTGACGAATACCAACACCATTATCATCCTTCTCTGTGCCTCGGTGACCTCATCTGTAAAACGGGGATGAAGACCGTGAACCTCACGTGGGACCGCCTGATGACCCTGTATCTCCCCCGGCGCTCGGAACAGCGCTCTGCACCTGGTAAGCGCTTAACAAATACCACCATTATTATTAACAAATACCAACACTGTTATTATCGTTCTCTGCGCCTCAGTTCCCCCATCTGGAAAATGGGGATCAACTGTGAGTCTCACATGGGCCAACCTGATGACCCTGGGTCTCCCCCGGCGCTCAGAACAGCGCTCGGCACCTAGTAAGCGCTTAACAAATAACGACGTCACTCTCATCATCCTCTGGGCCTCAGTGACCTCATCTGTCAGACGGGGATGAAGCCCGTGAGCCCCACGTGGGACCACCCGATCCCCCCGGGTCTCCCCCAGCGCTCAGAACAGCGCTCTGCGCAGAGTAAGCGCTTCACAGATACCCACACGATTATCACCATCCCCTGGGCCTCAACCATCTCATCTGTCAAACGGGGGTGAAGACGGTGAGCCCCACGGGGGGGGCCCACCCGATGCCCGATGCCCCGATGCCCCGATGCCCCTGCATCCGAGAAGCAGCGTGGCGCAGTGGAAAGAGCCCGGGCTTTGGAGTCAGGGCTCGTGAGTTCGAATCCCAGCTCTGCCACTTGTCGGCTGCGTGACTGCGGGCGAGTCACTTCACTTCTCTGGGCCTCCGTTCCCTCATCTGGAAAATGGGGATGAAGACTGGGAGCCCCACGTGGGACGACCCGATTCCCCTGTGTCTACCCCAGCGCTTAGAACAGTGCTCTGCACATAGTAAGCGCTTAACAGATACCAACATTACTATCATCATCTCCCCCGGCGCTTAGCCCAGTGCTCTGCACGGAATAGGCGCTTAACGGATACCAGCATTATTATTAGCAAATGCCAACACCATCATCATCGTCCTCTGTGCCTCAGTTCCCTCATCTGGAAAATGGGGATCGACTGCGAGGCTCACGTGGGACCACCCGATGCCCCTGCATCTCCCCCCGGCGCTTAAGCCCGGTGCCCTGCACAGAGTAAGGACCTGACCAAGACCCACACGATTATCGCCATCCCCTGGGCCTCAACGATCCCATCTGTCCAACGGGGGTGAGGACGGTGAGCCCCACGGGCTCCGCACCCAGCAAGCGGGGCCCGCGGCGGCCCGGCCCGCACTCACCAGGACTGCCGCCAGCGCCGCCATCTTCCCTCCCCCCTCCCGCCCCGGAAGCACTTCCGGGTCGGGAGGGCGCCACTTCCGGCCGCCTCCTTCCCCGTGGCCAAGGCAACCGGGCGGTGACGTCACCGCCCCCGCCCCTCCGCGCAGGCGCCGCCCGCGCCCTCCCTGGGGAGAGGCCGGGCGCACGTGGGCCTCCCACCCTTCAGCCCCAATTGACCTTGGTAGTTGTTAAGCGCTGGGGGAGACACGGGGCGAGGAATAATCCTAATAATGATAATGTTGGGATCTGTGAAGCGCTTCCTAGGTGCCGAGCACCCTTCTGAGCGCTAAGGGAGACCCAGGGGAATGGGGTGGTCCCACGTGGGGCTCCCGGTCTTCATCCCCATTTGACGGATGAGGGTCACTGAGGCCCAGAGAAGTGAAGGGACTTGCCCACCGTCACGCGGCTCAAAGGAATGAGATGTTGCCATTCGTTAAGCGCCGACTATGTGCGGAGCGCTGTTCGAAGCGCCGGGGGAGACACAGGGTAAAAAAGAAATGAGATGTTGGTATTTGGGGAAGCAGCGTGGCTCGGTGGAAAAGAGCCTGGGCTTCGGAGTCAGAGGTCACGGGTTCGACTCCCGGCTCTGCCCCTTGTCAGCCGTGTGACCGTGGGCGAGTCACTTCGCTTCTCTGGGCCTCAGTTCCCTCATCTGGAAAATGGGGATGAACTGTGAGCGGCACGTGGGATAACCTGATTCCCCCTGTATCTCACCCAGCGCTTAGAACGGTGCTCGGCCCATAGTCAGCGCTTAACAAATACCAACATTATTATCGTTATTATTATTCGTTAAGCGCTGACTATGTGCGGAGCACCGTTCTAAGCGCTGGGGGAGACGCAGGGTAAAAAATATATAAGATGTTGGTATTTAAGGGCTGACTGTGTGCGGAGCGCCGTTCTAAGCGCTGGGGGAGATACGGGGTCATCGGGGTCTCTCCCACTTGAGGCTCAGAGTTAATCCCCATTTTACAGATGAGGTCACTGAGGCCCAGAGAAGTGAAGTGACTCGCCCCCGGTCACACAGCTGACCAGGGGCAGAGCTGGGATTCGAACCCACGACCTCTGACTCCCAGGCCCGGGCTCTCTCCACCGAGCCACGCTGCTCCCCCATTTGACAGAGGAGGGAACTGAGGCCCAGAGGAGGGAAGTGACTTGCCCAAGGTCACCCAGCTGACAAGCGGCGGAGCGGGGATTAGAACCAGAGAAGCAGCCGCGACTTGCAGAGGAGCAGCGCGGCTCGGTGGAAAGAGCCCCGGCTGGGGAGTCAGAGGTCATGGGTTCGAATGCCGCCCCGCCGCTTGTCTGCTGGGTGGCTTTGGGCAAAACACTTCACCTCTCTGGTCCTCGGTGACCTCACCTGTCAAACGGGGTCGAAGACCCCACGTGGGACCACCCGATCACCTTGTATCCTCCCCCGGCGCTTAGAACGGTGCTCTGCACGTAGTGAGCGCTTAACAAATGCCACTATTATTAGTCTTATTAACCCGTGACCTCTGACTCCCCAGCCCGGGCTCTTTCCACTGAGCCACACCGCTACGCTATTCGTTAAGCGCTTACTCCGCGTCGAGCACTGTTGTGCCGGGTCGGACACGGGCCGTTGGTTCGTCCATTCAGTCGTATTTATTGACCGCTTCCTGTCCCACACGGGGCTCACCGTCTCAATTGCCATTTTACACGTGGGGCTCAGAGAGGTGAAGTGACCCGTCCAAGGCCACACAGTGGGGATTAGAACTCAGGTCCTTCTGACTCCGAGACCCCTGCGCTATCCACTAGCCCATGCTGCCCTCTTTTCTCCCACTCCCATCTCCGTGGCCCGATCCGCCCCTCTTATTCACCCCCTGCCCCAGCCCCGCGGCACCTTGGTATAGATCTGTAATATCATTTATTTCTAGTCACGTCTACGTCCCCCTCGTGGGCCGGGGATGGCGCCCGTCATATCGTCGCATCGGGGCGGCCCGAGCGCTCGCTGAGTGCTCCGCGCTCAGCGGGCACTCGATAAACACAATCGATCAGATGAAAGGGCGAGGTCCGGTGTTCGGCGCGCAGTAGGCGCTCGATAAATACCACCGGTCGACTGAGCAGCCCATCCGGGGACCCGGCTCGCCAGAGGGAGAGATGACGAGGACCGGGAATAAGGAGTCGGAGGGGCCGGGGAAGGCAGGGCCGGGGGCCCGGGGCCGGAGGCAGGGAAGCGGTGAAAGGCCACGAGGGAGGATTTTGCAACCCGATACGGAAGAAGAGAGGTCGCCGGCTCTCACGACCGGCCCTCCGCGGCTCTCTCCCGGTAGGAGCGTTTTTATTCGGAGCCCGGGGGCCGGCCCGGCCGCCTTCATAAGCCCCCGGGGTCCACGGCGTCCCTGGCTCGTACGGCTCGACTAATAAAACTTCTCCCTCTGATTCCGGCCGCCGGGCCAGGCGTCTGGCAAGGAACCGGCTCCGGCCGACTCCGCCCGGATCCCGTGTGTCCGCCTCTCGGGTCCTCTGCCTCCCCGGACCGGGAGACTTGGCCGGTCTGCCGGGGGCCGGGGCAGGGAGGGACGGGGCGTCGCCAAGCCCCTTCCCCCCCGTGCGGGCAGCCGCCGTCCACGGAGCCTCCGAGCGGCCAGGGTCCCGGGGGTCCCGGAGGAGGTGGCCCTCGGCCGGGCCGGGGTCCCTTCCGGCGGCCCCCCTCCTCCCGGCCCACGCCACCGATCGCGGGGGAATTCGCGGCCCCGTCCGGAGCGTCTGGAACTGTTCGGGGCGGGAGGGGGGAGGGGCGGACGGCGGCTTCGGTCGCAACCGGAGGAGTCGACCGCGGTCGACCTCTCCCCTCCGTCCCCCCGACCCCCGACACCCCACGAGCCAACGCGCGGCTCCGGACCCTCCGCTGGGGGCCCGGGGCCTCGCCGGCTCCGGGGGCTCGGACCGGGCCTGACGGGAGGCAGGGGCGGGATCCGGGGCGCTCCCGTTTTGGATGTCCGTGTGGTACTTGCTGAGCGCTTTCTACGCACCGGGCGCTGAACTAAGCCCTGGCGTAGTTACTAATAACGTCGGTATTTGTTAAGCGCTTACCCCGTGCAGAGCGCTGTTCTCAGCGCTGGGGGAGACACAGGGCCATCGGGTCGTCCCACGTGAGGCTCGCCGTCTCTTAATCCCCATTTTCCGGATGAGGTCACCGAGGCGCAGAGAAGTGAAGCGACTTGCCCACAGTCACACAGCTGACCAGTGGCAGAGTGGGGATTCCAACCCATGACCACGTAGTTACAAGCTTATCAAGCGGGACACAGTCCAGGTCCCACGCGGGGCTGGCGGTTCAATCCCCATTTCGAAGATGAGGGAACTGAGGCACAGAGGAGCCAAGTGGCTGGCTCGAGGTCGCACGGCGGACAAGCGGCGGAGCCGGGACGAGGAGCCAGGTCTCCTTCGGACTCCCAGCCGCGGACTCTATCCACTCGGCCACGCTGAGAGCCCCACGTGGGACAACCTGATGACCTTCTATCTCCCCCAGCGCTTAGAACAGTGCTCGGCCCACAGTAAGCGCTCAACCGATACCGACGCCATTGGTATTATAATCGGTCTCGGCCGCGGGCCTGACGCAGGGCACGTAGCGCCGCGTGAAGGCATCGGACGGACGTCGGCCCGCGCCCCGATCTCGGGGGTCCGGCGTCCCGGCCTTTCCGGGCCTGGTTCTGCCAGGGAGAACTCCCGATCCCGGGAAGCGGCGGCCCGGGGGGCGGGGGGGGGGGGGGGGGGGAGGGCGGGGATCTCCGGGCAGCGGGCCTGGACCGGGCCGAGGGGCCCACCTCGCTTTGGCCTGGCTCGCTCGCAGCTGACGGTGGCCAAACACAACAGGTCCTCGCCCTGAGACCGTGATGATCTCTCTCTCTGTCTCTCTGTCTCTGTCTCTCCAGCTCAGAGACCCGGAGGGAACTGGCCACAGTGGGCCTCGAAGTTGGGCGGTCAGACCCTCTTGGGAGGCACACGGCACGGTGCCCGGCACACGGTAAGCGCTTAACAAATATTATTAGGATTATTAACATTCAGCACCAGCGGGGCAAAGCCCCTCCCCCACGGAGAAGCGGCGTGGCCTAGCAGATAGAGCCCAGGCTTGGAAATCGGAATCGGTCGTATCTACTGAGCGCTTCCTGGATGCAGAGCACCGTTCTAAGCGCTCGGGAGAGTGTAAACACGAGAAAATTAGCGGGCACGGTCCCCGCCCATAACCATCTTACAGGCTAGAGGAAGACCCGGGTTCTAATCTCAGCCCTGCCGCCTGCCTGCTGCGTGACCCGGTGCAAGTCACTTTACTTCTCGGTGCCCCTCAGTTCCCTCATCCACCAAATGAGGATTTAAACCGGGACGGGGACCTGATCAACCCGTGTCTACCCCAGGGCTCGCTGTAGCGCCCGGCACCGCTCAAGTGCGTAATAAATACCGCTGAAAGGGAAAACAAAAAACCCACCTGCCACGGTTCTCCGCCGGCTACATCTCAGTCACCGGGCACTGAGGGGGTCCTGCGGTGCCGGGAGAGGGGGCCGTCACCGCCGGGCGGGCGGGGGGGACGTTGCAGGGGAGGGGGTGCTGGCTACGGAGGTGGGGCGTCCTCTCCCCGACGCCCCCGATCTTCTCAGAGGAGGGAGAGTGGCCGAGGGAGCGCGCTGCCCTGTCCCCCCCTTCCGTCAGGACCCCGGGCCCCGTCTTCCTGGCGGGCCCCGAGGGAAAGGGAGGGGGGGCAGACCCCCGGCACCGCCGCCCCGGTCGGGGAGCTTGCGGAGGGCGGACGGGGCAGAGCTGAGGGGCCGGTGGGGGCGTGGGCTGAGGCCGGAGCGTCGGGGGCGGAGCAGGAGGGGGAGGAGGGCCCGAGGGAGCAGGAGAGCCGGGAGACGCTCAGCTCTCCCAGCCGGGGGCGGCGCGTTGGGGTGGGGCCGGAGGGCGAACCCGGCTCGTGCGTCGGCTTCCCGTCGGCGACCCGGCCCCGGGTCGCCCACGGGAGCCGAGGACCCCCGAAACCCTCTCTGCGAGGTCGGGACTCCCCACCCCGGGGTGGCCGGGCGGGGCCGGGGCCCGGCAGTCCAGGTGGGTGCCGGGGCCGCGGTTCCGCCTCAGAGGCCCGGCTCGCTCCGGTAGGCCGTGGGGACCGGGAAGAGGGCAGCCGCGGCCGGCGTGCGCGGGGAGGCTCCGTCGGCCTCGGCCCCCTCCCCGGTCGGTCCCTCGGCCGGAGGCGGAGCCGACCCCTCCCCGCCTCTCCG
Source organism: Ornithorhynchus anatinus (assembly GCF_004115215.2). Lineage (NCBI taxonomy): Eukaryota > Metazoa > Chordata > Mammalia > Monotremata > Ornithorhynchidae > Ornithorhynchus > Ornithorhynchus anatinus. Next base: position 380,937 of record NC_041748.1, read on the forward strand.
TCACGGCCCGGAGCCTCCGGGTCTTCCGCCGGGGACGTCTGACGCGTCCAACCGGGGCCGCGCACGGCGTTCGGCGACGGGCGGTAGGCGCGGGTCCGCTGCCAGCATCTCGGCGGCATCCGGTGGGTGCCCCTCTCCGGGCCGGGCCGCCTGGGGAAACGGGGCTCCGCTGCCCGGCGTCCGAGCGGCGCGGCTGAGGCGGCCCCGGAGCCGGAGGCCCCCGCGGCTACGGGCTGAAGGGACCCCCGGGCCCACACGCGCCGTCCGAAACCTGCCGTCCTGACGCCCCGCCACGGGCGGAGCCCGGACCGGGACACAGCCCCACGGCCCCGGCGGCTCCGGGCCCAGCTCCGGGATACGCTCTCCGCCCGCTTCCGGGCTCCGGGTCCCGCCGCGGGATGCCCTCCACGCCCGGCTCCGTGCTCGGCCCCAAAACCCCCACCCCGAGCCCGGATCCACGGTCCGCCACCTCCGAACGCCCGGGGGACCCACGGAGGGCGGCCGGCCCCGGGACCCGTTGACTAAGGTCGGCGGGGAGGGAAACGAGGAGAGCAGCGGGGGCGGGACGGAGGGGAGATCGGCCGGACGCGGGGAATGGAGGGGTCGGCGTGCGGGGGGGATCCACGTGGAGGAACCGGACCGGTTGAGGGCGAGGGGCAAGGACGGCTCCGGCGTGAAGGGAGAAGATGCCGGAGGGGCGCCGTGGACAGAGGGACGGCGGGACGGACGGGGGGGAGAGAGGGGAAGAGGGGCGGTCGAGAGCGGCAGGGGGTGAGGGAGGAGGAGGAAGGGCGGAGGCGTGGTGGCAAAGGCGAGGGGCGGAGAAGACGAGCCCCTCGGGACAGAAGGCGCGGGGGGCGGTCCCTCCGGTCCCAGTTCCGCCGACCCCAGGAGAGACCGCTGAATTGGAAGGCCCCCCGCCCCCCCGCTCCCTGCCGTTCACACCAGCTCACACCAGTTCGCGTCGCCGTGACACATCCCGAGCCCCCGTCAGAGGCCAGCCCGACTTAACCTTTCGACTCGGGGGTCGCATCCCCTCACTGGGCCGGAGACCCTCCCCCCCCGCCGCCCCCGAGAGGAGGCCCCATTCGCGTCCCGGCCCCCGGACGAGCCCCCTCCCCAGTGTGCCCGGAGCAGCGGCGAAGACGACGTTACTGGTAGTATTTATTGAGTGCCCGCCGGATGCAGCGCCCTGTCCGCCGAAGTCCCCCGAGCCCCCGGGCGGCTCCGTCCCGGTCCGGGATGGAGGAGAGCCAGCTTGTCCGTCTTCTCGGACCTCAGCCCTAGAGGACAGAGGCCCCCGCCGCAGCGAGGGGGAGGCGGGCCAGCTCCGAGGGACAACTCCCTTCCCGGGGAGGGCTTGCCGAGGGGACCTTCCGTCTTCCCGCGCTCCCCGGGGTAGGGAGAAAGGACTCTCAGCTGCACATCGCGGCTCGGCCGAGGCCGCTTCGGAGCCCGCGTGTGTTTCCGCGGGGGGCGGGGGCCGCCTCTCGCCGGCGGGGAGGTCCAGGGGCCGGGCTCGGGCGACCGGGGGGGTGGGGGGAGCCCGCGGGAGCGGCGTCGGGGGGGGCGGGGAGACGGCCGGCTCGGCCCGCTCCCCACCGGGGACCGCGACGGGGCCGGAAGGAGCCGGCGGTACCCCCGCCCGCCCTGCCGCCCCCCGACCGTCGACCCGAGCGCCGAGACCGCAGCCCGGGGCCCGGACCCTCTTCGGGACCGGAGTCGGAGAGTGAGACGGGGGCCGGGGGGGGGGGGGGGGGGGGGGGGCGTCCCTCCCGCCCCGCGCCCCTGCGGCCTAATTATGGGGAGGAGGGGCGGTCGCGGGGAGGGGGGACTCTTCTGCCGCGGGCGGAAGCCGGAAGCCCCCCGGAGTTCCCCGAGGCCGAGGCGGCGGGGGGGGGGGGGGCGGGCGGCCGACGTCCGCCCCGCGCGGTGCCCGGGCGGCGCCGGGGCCCCCGCCGGGAGCCGGGCCCGCGGGAGCCCCCGCCGGGCGGGCGGCTCGGCCGGGCCCTCCGGCCCCCGGAGGGGAGGGGGGGCGGGGGCGGGCGGGAGGTGGTCCGGCGGGGGCGGGCCCGGCTCCTACCTGCAGCCGCAGGCCTCCACGACCATGTCCTCGTACTGCTTGTAGACCACGTTGTTGGCCGAGTCGATGAAGAGGATGCTGATGGGGCTGAGGCGGGTGGGCACGCAGCAGGTGGGCGGCGTGGCGTCGGGGTCCATGGAGTTCATGAGCGTCTGGATGACGGCGTGGTTGGTGGGCTCCAGGTGGGAGCGCAGGGGGAACTCGCAGAGCCCGTCGCAGTGGTGGGCCTCGTACTCCAGCGGGGCGATGATCCAGTCGTCCCAGCCCATGTCCTTGAAGTTGACGTGCAGGGCCTTGCGGGCGCAGCGGGCCTTGGCGCTCTTGCCGGGCCGCTTGCCCTGGCGGGCGGCCAGCGGGGCCCGGCGCTTCCGCCGCTGGCTGAACAGGTACTCGTAGACGGTCTGGTCGTCCTGGCCGGACCGCGCCTTGATCTCGTCGAAGAACAGGTCCCGCCGCTCCGTGCGGCCGAACACCAGGAAGAGGGCCCGCTCGTGCACGGGCCGGCCGGCGCGGCCGAAGCCCAGGGCCCGGAGGTCCAGCGGCCGGCCCCGCTCCACCGCCTCCAGCTCCAGGCACAGCTGGGTCGCGGTCTTGAAGCTGCGGGCCAGCTTCCGGACGTCGAACACCTCCCAGCGGGGGCCCTCCGCCGGCCCCGCCGCCCGGCTGTCCAGCAGGACGGGACCCGCCTGCCGGCCGCCGGGGCAGCCGGACAGCCTCAGCTGGGCCGCCCTCCCGCCCGCCGCGGGCTTGCGGGGGCCCGGCGGCCTCCGCCGCAGGACGCGCAGCTCCGCGCCCAGCAGCCCGTCCCTCTCCAGGGCGCCGAGGTCGAACACGTACCGCTGCTTCCGCACCGCCGACGCCGTCCGGTCATCTGTCGGGGGAGGAGGGGGGCGGAGGGAGAGAGACCACGCGGGCCCGTCAGGGACGGACGCCGGCCCCCCCGCCCCGTCTGGGGTCGCCGCGCGCGGGCGGGACCGCGGGCGAGGTGGCGGGAGGCCGGGTGCCCCGGGACGAGGGCTGCACCCCGCTGGGGCGGCGCGTGTGTCGGGGGCGGGGGGACGATCCGCCGACGGCGCAAGACCCTGTGCGAGCGCCAGAGACCTCCCGCGGGCGCGTTTGGGAGACCCCGGGACGGCGAGAGACGGCGTGCCGGGGGCCGGGAGAGACCCGGAGAGCGGGCGCGGGTGCGCGCGCGTGCGGAGGAGGGAGGCCGTAGGCGACCGTGAGTGAAACCGCGCCGCACGGGGAGAGACGGGGCGGGTGAGTGTGAGAGACGAAGGCCAGAGAGGGGCCGCGGGTGCTCGGGAGAACCGGTGTGGGGGAGATGATGTGTGCGCCTGAGTCGGAGAGGGACGGCACGTGAGCGTGGAAGGAGATCCGCGTGAGAGGTTCTGTGTGTGTGAGAGAGAGATCCAGTGGGTCCTTTACCCCTAACCCTCCTCTGCGGTTAGAGAAACATTCATTTGTCGCTCCCAGAGGCGACCGATTGGCCTTTAAACCGGCCCTCTTCTCCCTCCCTCCGGCCCCCTCCCCAGCGCCCCGGGCCCCGGGCCCCGTTTTATGAGTCTGCAAAGAGTCACGGATTCCCCGGCGGCCCCCGGCCCCTCGACCCACCCCCCGCCCCGCCAGCGGGGCCGGGCCTCTCCGCTTTCGGCGGTTCCCCCCGGCCCCGCGGAGACCCCCCCCCGAGGGCCGGAGAAACCGCCCCCTCCCGGGGGGCGGTGCTGCCGAGGGGGGGCCGTGCTGGGGAGCCCCGAGGGGTGGAGGGGGGTGTGCGGGCGGGAACCGGGGGGGGCGGAGGGCTCGCCGCCGCGGCCTCCGGCCCGCCGCCTTCCTGGGGCGGGGGGTCCCGGGCGATCCTAACCCCCGGCCCCGGCCCGCCCCAGCGCGCTCCGGTGGGGAAGGAGCGGGAGCGGCTCCCCCGCGGAGGGGTCGACGGCAGCCGGGGGCCGGGCGGGGCGGACGGGAGGGGGTGCCCGCGGCCCCTCCCCCCCGCCCCCCCGAGCTCCCCGCCGGCCCCGGGCCCCCCGGCTCACCTTGCCCTTTGTCTATGAAGCTGGTGATGGTGTTGGCCAGCCCGGCCTCCAGTTTCACGCTGCCGTTGACCCCCTTGCGTCCGGCGTCGGACAGCGTCCGGTAGAGGGACAGCATGTACTCGTGGGGGGTCACGGGGGGAGGGCGGAAGGGCTCCCTGGGCTCCCTCGGGGTCCCGGGCCCCTCGGCCGCCTTCGGCGGGAAGGGGCCGGGCGAGGAGGCCCCCTTGGGGGGCGCCTTTCCGCCCCGGGCCGGGGGCCCGGGGGCCCCCGCCTGCCCGCCGGCCGGGGCGGGCCCCGGCTTGGGATCCGCGCCTCCCGGCCTGGGGGGCGCCTTCTTGGGCAGCCGGGCGGCCCCGGCCTGGGCCCTGGCGCCGGCCGCCCCTCCGCCGCCCGGCCCGTGGCCTCCGGGCCTGAAGCCGGCCCCGGCCGGCGGGCCCCTCTCCTCGGCGTCCGCTCTGGCCGGGCCCGGCCTGGGGCCCGGGGGCCCGGGTCCCGGCTTGGGGGCGCTCAGGCCGCCGGACAGGAGGTGGGCGTCCAGCCAGGTCAGGTGCCACAGCAGGACGGTGAGGAGGCGTGGAGGTCTCATCCTCTGGCGGGCGGCTGCGGGGGCCCACGGGAAACGGCGGCGGGGACGGCGCCTCTGGCCCGGCGGCAGCGACCCTGGGGCGAGGGGCTCCTCGGAGGCGGCGACAGCGGGGATCGCGGGACGGGCGGCGGGAGCGGGGACCGCGCCCGCGGGGCCGAGCTCTGGGCTCCCGCCGGGGCCGTGCGCCCGTCCGGCCCCATCGCGGCGATGCCCGCGGGCCCGGGGCGCCCCGGTCCCCCCTCGGCCGCCGTCCGAAGCGGAGCGTCCCGGAGAAGGGCGAGCCGGCCCCGCCGCCCCCTCTCCTCCCGCACGACTGACCGGCCGTCTGAAGGAGGCTTCTTTAAAGCTCACGGTTCCTTCCAAGAGGGAAGCGATGGTGTAATGTTGCCCCTGTGCTCCAGTTTGTTTAAAGTTTTGAACCCTTTCCAGGGAAAATATTTCACACACACACACACACACACACCCCCCCCACTCACACACTCACACGCACGCACGCACACACACACACACACACACACAGACCTGCAGGTGCTCAGAAACCCCCTCGCAAACCCAAACGCAGGAACTGCAAAGGGAATTCCAAAAAAACCCAGTTAATTACTCTCTGATGTCATGCTGTCTAAACTCATTTAAGTGCGCTATATTTATGGGGGGAAAAAAAAACCTCGTGCCCGCCCTTTCCCCTGCCCGCCTCGCGGGCCCCCTCGCGCTCCCCGGAGGGACCCCGGGCCGCCCCCTCGGGGCGAGGGGTCGGGACGCTGACCTGCGGCCGGGAGTCCGGTCCTCCCGGCCGGGAGCCGGAGGGGAGGCCTCGGTGGTCCGGGCCGGACCCTCAGAGGGGGCGGAGAGAGGGCCGACGGGGACGGGCGTGGGGGGCTGTCGGGGGGACGGGGCTGGGGACGGAGTCCGGGGGGTACGCGAGGGACGGGAACGTTACCCCAAATAAGGCCGCCCGTGCCGGCGCCGGAAGAACCCGAGAGAGCGTCCGGCTCCGTAAGCCCAGGACCGGACCCGACGGGAACGGGCAGAGCCGAGCCAGGTGGAGCCGGGCCGGGCGGGGCCGGGACAGGACGGACGGGGCAGAACCCGGGAGGGCGGAGCCGGGCGGAGCAGGGTTGGACGGGGCCGGGGCCGGCCGCGCGGGGCGAAGCCGGGTAGACCGGGACCGGACTGGCGAGAGCGAGGCCGGACGGGCAGAGCCGGGTAGAACGGGGCCGGACACGGGAGGGTCGGGCGGAGCGGGACCGGGCCGGGCCGACCACCCAGGGCCGGGCTGGACGAGGCAAACCCAGGGAGGGCAGGGCCGGGCCGGGCCGGGCCCGACAGGGGAGGGCCCGACGGGGCAGAGCCGGGCCGGGCCGGGCCGGACGGGGCTAGGGAGGGCCTAGGGCAGGGTGGGCGGCGCAGGGCCCGGCGGTCCCCGTGTCCGGCCCCGCTCCTCCCCAGAGGCGCGGGGATGGGCGGGCGGCGGCCCGCGGGGCGGTGGGCTCCCCGGCCCTGGCGGGCCGGGGCCTGGAGCGGCATCGCCCCCTGGAGGTGCCGGGCCACCGCCGCCGCTCCGCCGGCCGCCCGGGCCCGACCCGGGGCCGGGGCACGGGGCCGGGCACCGGGACCGGCCCCGCCCGGGGGAGAGGCCCGCGCCGGCCCGGGGGACCGACGGGGACGCGGACGGCCCGGCGGGCCGGAGACCGACACCCAGAGACCCAGAGAGGCGCACAGAGACGGGGAGATCTCGGGCGCCCCGTCAGCCTCCCCTCCGGCCTCCCCGTCTCCAGCCCCTCCCCTCCGTCGAGCGGACCGGCGACGCCTCCTCGGAAACTTCCGAGGGGCCCCTTCTCCTTGCCCGGGGCGGAAAGTCCAGACCGCCGCCCTCGAGCCTTTCCACCCCTCGATCGGCGGTATTCACTGGGTGCTCACTCGGTGCAGAGCGCCGTACCGGGCGCCTGGGGGAGGACACCAGGACAGAGGCGGCAGCCGGACGGACGTCAATAACAATCAATTACGGATACGTACGCAAAGGGTGTGGGGCTGAAGGCGGGGTGAATGGAGGGGGCAAATCCAAGGTCAGAGGTGAGGCGGAAGGGAGTGGGACAAGAGGAGATGAGGGCTCAGGGAAGGCCTCTACCAGCCGACCCCTCCTCATTGTCCCGCGCCCTTCTCCCACCACTCTCCAGCGTGCTTTCCTAGCGTTCTCTGCCCTCGAGAGAACTGTCCGCTCTGCGGTGGCTTCTTTCCCATCTCTTTCCGACGGGCCCGTGTCTCCCCTTCCCGAAAGGAACCCCCCTCGACCCCACGGCTCCCTCCAGTTATTGCCCCGCCTCCCTCCTACCCTTCCTCTCCTCGAGCGAGTCGTCTTCCCCCGCCGTCTCAAATCCCCCTCCTCCAGTTCCCTCCTCGATCCCCTCAAACTGGTTTCCGTCCCCTCTACCCCACAGAGACCGCCCTCCCCGAGGTCACCGACGCTCTCCTTCTCGCCGGGTCCGGCGGCCTCTACGCCGTCCTCATCCTCCTCCGCCTCTCAGCCACCCCTTTCTCCTGGAGACGCCCTCCCACCTCGGCTTCACCGTCGCTGTCCCCTCCTGGTTCTCCTCCTCTCTCTCCGGCCGCTCATTCTCAGTCTCTTTCGCCGGCTCTTCCTCTTCCTCCCACCCCCTAGGTTCAGTTCCGGTCCCCTTCTCTTCTCCATCTATAGCCGCTCCCTCGGAGAACTCGTGGGCTCCCCAGATTTCGACTACCGCCCGTATGAGGACGATACCCACGTCCACGTCTCCAGCCCCGCTCTCTCTCTCTGCGGCCTCTCGTTTCCTCCCGCCTTCAAGACACCTCTACTTGGATGTCCTCCCGTCACCTCGAGCTTAACGGATCCAAAACAGAACTCCTCATCTTCCCACCCAAACCCTGTGCTCCCCGCGACTTTCCCATCCCTGGAGACGGTCTCCGAGGCCCGTAGCCTGGGCGTTGTCCTTGACTCCTCTCGTTCAGTAGTATTCATTGAGCGCTTACTAGGTGCAGAGCACTGTACTAAGCGCTTGGAATGAACCAGTCGGCAACAGATAGAGACGGTCCCTGCCGTTTGACGGGCTTACGGTCTAATCTCACTCGTCCGAGCCGCATATTCAACCCATCCCTAAATCCCGTTGGTCCGACACCTTCACCACACGGCTGAAATCCGCCTTTCCTCTCCATCCAAGCTATCGCCACACCGATCCAAGGTCCTCTCCCGCCTTGATTACCGAATCCGCCTCGTTGCTGACCTCCCTGCCTCCCGTCTCTCCCCACTTCCAGTTCATACTTCACTCTCCTGCCTGGATCATCGTTCTCCAGGAACGTTGGGTCCGCGTCTCCCTACTCCTCAAGAACCTCCCGTGGCTGCCCATCCACCTCCACGTCAGACAGAAACTCCGCCCGGTCGGCTTTCCAGCGCTCGATCCCCTTGCTCCGGCCCATCTCGCCTCGCTGCTCTCCTACTACAATCCAGCCCTCACGTTGCTCTCCTCTAACGCCAATTTACTCGACGTACTTCGATCTCTTCTGTCTCACGCCCGACGTCCCGCCCACGTCCCGCCTCCGGCCTGGAAGGCCCTCCCCTTTCCGATCCGACGATTACACTCCCCACCTTCGGAGCCTTTTTGAAGGCTCATCTCCAAGAGGTCTTCCCTGACCGAGGCCTCGTTTCCTCTTTTCCCACCCCCTTCTCTCTCACTCTGAATTGCTCCCTTCGCTCATCACCCCCCCGACTGCCCCCAGACACTTCCGTAAATAGCCGTAATTGACTTATTTATATTCGTGACTGTCTCCCCCTCTAGACCACTGTGAGCAGGGAATGTGTCCATTACACTACCCTGGTGTCCTCCCCCCACCCCAGGCGCTGAGTACAGTCTCCGCACACGGTAAACGCTCAATGAATACGATTGGTCGATCGATTGGTCTTGTCGTTCCCCCGGCCTGGAAAACGCCGTTCTCCCCTCGAACCCGCCAAGCCACCTCCCTCACCTTCTAACGCCGTCTACAAAACCGCCTCCTCCGGGAGGCTTTCTCCGATTGATTCCCACCTCCCTTTCCAGCCTTACTGTGTGCGGAACATTGTGCCAGGCGCTCGGGAGAGTACAAGGGGAAGCAGCGAAAGTGGATAGAGCCTGGGCCTGGGAGTCAGCAGGTCATGGGTTCTAATCCTGGACTCTGCCACTTGCCTGTTGCGTGTCACTTCACTTCTCTGAGTCTCAGTTACCTCAGCTGTAAAATGGGGATCAAGAGCGTGGGCCCTACGCGGGACAGGGACTGTGTCCCATCTGATTACCTGTAATGACAATAAGCGCCGCTACGTGCCAAGCACCGTTCTAAGCACTGGGGTACGTACACGGTCATCGGGTGGTCCCACGTCGGGGCTCACGGTCTTAATCCCCATTTTACAGGTGAGGGAACTGAGGCCTGGGGAAGCCAAGCGACTTGCCCAAGGTTATACAGCAGACAACTGGCGGAGCCGGGATTAGAACCCATGCCCCTGTGGCTTCCGGGCCCGGGCTCTAGCCACTGGGCCACGCTACCGAGACAGTGCTTGCCACATAGTAAGCACTTAACGGAGCAGCGCGGCTCAGCGGAAAGAGCACGGGCTTCGGAGTCAGAGGTCATGGGCTCGAATCCCGGCTCGGCCACTCGTCAGCTGTGTGACTTTGGGCGAGTCACTTCACTTCTCTGTGCCTCGGTTCCCTCATCTGTAAAATGGGGATGAAGACCGTGAGCCCCAGGTGGGACGACCCGAATCCCCGGTGTCCACCCCAGCCCTTAGAACAGGGCTCGGCACATAGTAAGCGCTTAACAGATACCAACGCTATTATTATTATCATCTCTCCCAGGGTTTAGAACGGCGCTCCACACGTAGTAAGCGCTTCACAGATATCATCATCATCATCATCATCATCATCATTACAATAGAACGATAATAGGACACATTCCCCGCCCACGGCGAGCTTACAGTCAGTGGAGACGGGCCCGGCTGCACAGGCCCCGTCTCTGCAGGCGCAAGCGCCCCGAGATGGGGGTGGTGGCGGGGAGCGAGGCTCGGGGTGGGGGGGTGGGCGTTCTCGGGGGGCCAAGTGTTCCCAGGCCCGGGCCTAGGCCAGCACGGGGGGCGGGGAGGGGGCGGGACCCGGGGGACTCGTTAGCCCTCAGTAAACTGTGACTAATTGCTCCTGTCCCCTTCGGTAATTGCAACCAGATGCCGCGCCTGGCAGTGCCTCACGGTCGACATCTTTAATGGCCAGGAAGTAGGGTCCCCAGCCCCCACCTCCCCGGCCGCCCCCTCGCCAGCTCGCCCCGCACCGGGAGCTTGGCGAAACCGCCCTCGGCCCAGGAACCCGGGCCCGGGATCGCGGCCCGGCCGACCGAGCCCCGACCCGGGAGTCGGAGGACGTGGGTTCTAACCCGGGCTCGGCTGCTGGGTGAGCTTGGGCACGGCGTCGCTTCCCTTCTCCGGGCCTCAGTCGCCTCATCTGTAAAACGGGGATTAAGACGGTGAGCCTCGTGCGGGACAGGGACTGCGTCCGACCTGATCGCCTATCTCCCGCCTGACCTCTCGCCCACTTTCTGCCACGCGTTGGTTGAGCGGATACCGAGTCCCGGACAGAGCGATGGGGAGAGTCCAATACGACCATGAGCAGACACGCTCCCTGTCCACGACGAGCTTACGGTCTAGAGAGGGAGAGACGGACGTGAATATCAATCAGTGAATGACAGATATGGGCTGGGGGGGGGGTGGGGGGGGAGAACAAAGGGAGCAAGTCGGGGGGACGCAGAGGGGAGTGGGAGAAGGGGAAAGCGGGGCTTAGTCAGAGAAGGCCTCTCGGAGGAGGCGGGCCTTCGATAAGGCTTTGAAGCGGGGCGGGAGAAGGCCGTCGTCTGACCGACGTGAGGAGGGCGGCCGTTCCGGGCCAGAGGCGGGACGCGGGTGAGGGGTCGGAGGCGCGATAGGTGAAATCGAGGCGTAATAATAACAATAACGTTGGCATCTGTTAAGCGCTTACTATGTGCCGAGCACTGTTCTAAGCGCTGGGGGAGATACAGGGTCAGCAGGTTGTCCCACCTGGGGCTCACGGTCTTAATCCCCATTTTACAGATGAGGGAACTGAGACACGGAGAAGTGAAGTGACTTGCCCACAGTCACCCAGCTGACAAGTGGCGGAGCCGGGATTCGAACCCATGACCCCTGACTCCCAAGCCCGGGCTAATCGAGGCATCAGCATCATAATAATGTTGGTATGCGTTAGGTGCTCACTATTGCAGGGCACCGTTCTAAGCGCCGGGGGAGATACAAGGTCATCGGGTTGTCCCACGCGAGGCTCACGGTTAATCCCCATTTTACAGACGAGGTCACCGAGGCCCAGAGAAGTGAAGTGACTTGCCCTCAGTCACCCCGCTGACAAGTGGCAGAACCGGGATTGGAACCCATGACCTCTGACTCCCAAGCCCGGGCTCTTTCCACTGAGCCACGCTGCTTCTCAATAGCGAGAGGGTTAGCGATAGCCTGTATCTACCCCAGCTCTCAGAACAGTGCTTGCCACATAGTAAGCGCTTCACAAAGACTTTACTTTTTATTATTATTACGTGGGGGGGGGGGGGTGTCCGCCCCAGGCCAAGGCCCACTCAGCCAATCAATCAATAGCGCTTATCGGGTACATGCTGCGTGCAGAGCCCCGCGCAAAGGGCTGGGGAGGGTCCAAGAGAGGCACGGAGTCCTACTTGGACCGTACGACCCAGAGGGACAGGGATTACGTCCACGATCTCGCACCCGGCGCTTAGGACGGCGCCTGGCCCCCGCTAAGCGCTCAGCAAATACCACGGTTATCGTTCCAGAGCGGACCTGTGATGGAAGCGGAGGACAGGGCAAGAGGCCCGGTTCGGCGGCTACGGCCGGCGGCCGGATGCAAGGCTGAGGGCGAGGGGTGGGCGTGCGAGGTCCCGGGGGCCCGTCCTGGCCCGGGTGCGGCAGCGCGGGGGGTTCGTTCGTTCATTCGATCGTATTTCTTGAGCGCTTATTACATGCAGACCACTGTACTAAGCGCTGGGAAAGTACAATTCAGCACTAAAGAGAGACAATCCCTGCCCACGCTGGGTTTACAATCTAGAAGGGGGAAGACAGACAACGAAACAAACAGGCATCAGTATCCATAAGTAGAATTATAATAATAATAATAATAATAATAATAATGTTGGTATTTATTAAGCGCTTACTATGTGCCGAGCACTGTTCTAAGCGCTGGGGTAGACACAGGGGAATCGGGTCGTCCCACGTGGGGCTCACAGTCTTAATCCCCATTTTACAGATGAGGGAACTGAGGCACAGAGAAGTTAAGTGACTCGCCCACAGTCACACAGCCGACAAGTGGCAGATCTGGGATTCGAACTCATGAGCCCTGACTCCAAAGCCCGTGCTCTTTCCACTGAGCCACGCTGCTTCTCCTAGATATAGGAGATATCTTATATCTATTGTATATATATTGTATATATATTATAGATATATACAAATCGAAACAAGCAAACAGGCATCAGTATAAATCAATAGAAGTAGCGATCTATACACGCTGCGCCTCGATTTCCGCATCTGTAAATGGGGATGAAGCCCGTGAGCCCCATGTGGGACAGGGACTGCAACCAGCCCGATTCACTTGTAAACACCCCGACGCTTAGAACGGTGCTTGGCACAGAGTAAGCGCTTAATGAGAACCACAGTTCTTAGACTGGAAGCTTGGTGCGGGCAGGGATCACGTCTACCGACTCATGGTGCTCTCCTAAATGCTTAGTACAGTGCTCAGCACACAGTAGGCACTCGATAAATAGAAACGATCGATCGATAACGACGAGGTAACGGGTCTGTAAAACGGTCGGAGGGTGGTGGGGTAAGCTGGTAATAGTAACGTCATGAGAAGCAGCGCGGCTCAGTGGAAAGAGCCCGGGCTGTGGAGTCGGAGATCATGGGTTCGAACCCCGGCTCTGCCACTCGTCAGCTGTGTGACTGTGGGCGAGTCACTTCACTCCTCTGGGCCTCGGTGACCTCATCTGTAAAATGGGGATGAAGACCGTGAGCCTCACGGGGGGACAACCTGATTCCCCTGTATCTCCCCCAGCGCTTTAGAGCAGTGCTCTGCACCTAGTAAGCGCTTAACAAATACCAACATTATTATTATTGGTTAAGCGCTTACTAGGTGCAGAGCACATAGGAGGAGCAGCGTGGCTCAGTGGCAAGAGCCCGGGCTCTGGAGTCAGAGGTCATGAGTTCGAATCCCAGCTCTGCCACTTGTCAGCTGTGTGACTGTGGGCCAGTCACTTCTCTGGGCCTCAGTGACCTCATCTGTAAAACGGGGATGAAGACGGTGAGCCCCACGTGGGACATCCTGATTCCCCTGTGTCTCCCCCAGCGCTTAGAACGGTGCTCGGCGCATAGTAGGCGCTTAACGAATACCAACATTATTAACATTATTATTAGAGCACCGTTCTAAGCGCTGGGGCAGATACAGGGTAATCAGATCGTCCCACTTGAGCCTCACAGTCTTCATCCCCATTTGACAGATGAGGTCACCGAGGCCCGGAGAAGTGAAGCGACTCGGCCACGGTCCCACAGCTGACGAGTGGCAGAGGGGGGATTCGAACCCATGACCTCTGACTCCCAAGCCCGGGCTCTTGCCACTGAGCCCCGCTGCTTCTCTTGATTCAAAATATTGAATGAGTGAACCTAGCGAGCGCTTAACAAATCCCCTACTCATGATAACGAGGACGGCTACTAATAGTCAATACGATCGAATGGGATGCCAGGCTCGGGCCCGTCCGCCAGGCCCCAGCGTTGCCATGGAGACGGCCTCCCCCCGCCCCCTCCCCCCTCCCGTGAGGCCCCGCTCCGGAGCGGGGCGTCTCTGCGCAGACTCCGCGGGCGGCGCATGCGCACGAGCGAGCCCGAAGGCCTGAGGGCGGCGGCCGGGGGCCCGACCCCGTCCCTTTCCCGCTTCCCCGCCTCCCCGCCCGCCCAGCCCGTCCCTCGCCACCGACCTTGGCGCGGGACCCGCCGGCGGGGCTCCCGGCGGCCGCTCCGTCCCCATCCCCGCCGCTTCGCCGCCCAAGGAGGGGCCGCCGTGACGCCGCCGCCCTGCCCGACTCCAACATGGCGGACGGGAGGCGAGGCCTCGCTGCGCCTGCGCGGAAAGGAGAGCGGCCCCTCCGCCTCCCGGTCCCGCTCAATGCCGCCGCGGGGGGTCAAAGGTCAACATGCCTCCTCCTCCTCCTCCTCCGGCCAAAAGAGCGGGAGACGGGGGGCGGGGTTTGTGCTTTGCCCCGGGCCCCTCCCCTCCCCTCCCCTCCCCTCCCCTCCCCTCCCCCCCGGGTCCGGGGTCCCGTCCTGTCCTTGCCCGCGCGGGAATCCGTGGAGCCGGCGGGAGCCTGCGCGGTAACGGTCCGGTCCCGGGCTGGGAGGGGGCGGGAGGGATGGGGGGAGGGTCCCGCCCCGAGCCCCGCATCCCTCCCCGGCGGCCCGCCGGACGCCGAGGGGACGACCCCCCCCCCCCCATCCCACACCCCCGACCCTCTCCGTCTCCTGGGGAAAGGGACCCGAGCCGTCTGCGGGCCTCCATCCCTGGACCGGACAGGCCGGGACCGGCCCCTGCTTTTTCGGGGAATCCTGGACCGGTTTCCCGGGGAGGAGCAGGGCAGGACCAGCCCCTGCCTCATCAGGAAACGCTGGACCAGTTCCCCGGGGAGGAGCAGGGCAGGGCGGGACCAGCCCCCGCCTCTTCGGGGGACCCTGGATCGGTCCCCCGGGGAGGGGCTGGGCAGGGCAGGGCAGGGCAGGGCAGGGCGGGACCTGCCCCTGCTTCTTCAGGGAACCCTGGACCGGTCCCCCGGGCAGGATCTGGGCAGGGCCGGGCACGATCAGCCCCCGCCTCTTCGGGGCACCCTGGACCAATTCCCCAGGGATGGAGCCGGGCAGGGCAGGACCAGCCCTGCCTCTTCAGGGGACCCTGGACCCGGTCCCTCGGGGAGGGGCAGGGCAGGACCAGCCCCTGCCTCCTCAGGGGACCCTGGTCCGGGCCTCTAGATAGGGGCTGGGCGTGCCAGGCCAGGCCAGGCCAGGGCAGGATCAGCCCCTGCCTCTTCAGGGAACCCTGGATCGGTCCCCCGGGGAGGAGCCGGGCAGGGCAGGACCGGCCCCTGCCTGTCCCGGGGAGCCTGGACCAGTCCTCTAGATAGGGGCCGGGCCGGGCCAGGGCAGGACCAACCCCTACCTGTTCAGGGGCCCTGGACCGGTCCCCCAGGGAGGGGCCGGGCAGGGCAGGACCGGCCCCTGCCCGTTCAGGGGATCCCGGACCAGTCCCCGGGGAGGGGCCGGGCTGCCTGGGGCCCGACTGGGCTGCAGAAGTGCAACTGTTTTCATCTCGTCCCCCTCCTCCATACCCCGAGCCCTCCCCCCCACCGGCCCCCTGCCAGCTCAGACACTCGTCGGCCGCCACCGTGACTTTTTTGTTGTTGTTGTTGTTGTTGGTATTTGTTAAGCGCTTACTAGGTGCCGAGCACCGTTCTAAGCGCTGGGGTAGATACAGGGTAATCGGGTTGTCCCACGTGAGGCTCACAGTTCATCCCCATTTGACGGATGAGGTAACTGAGGCCCAGAGAAGTTAAGTGACTCGCCCACAGTCACACAGCTGTCAGGTGGCAGAGCTGGGATTCGAACTCATGACCTCTGACTCCCAAGCCCGTGCTCTTTCCACTGAGCCACGCTGCTTCTCCGTGAGGCTTCTCCACTGAGACTTCTGCCTCAGCCTCCCCGCCGCCCTCCCCGCCTCCGGCTTTCCCCTACTCCAGGACCTCCCCCCGCGGCCCGCCCCGCGTGGGTTTTCTCCGAGGTGGTTCGGCCCGCGTTTTCCCCCTCCTCTAAACCTCCCCTGCCCCGAGCAGAACCTCCGCCCCCTCCCTTTTAAGGCGCTCGGTCGTCCCTCCCCCTGATGGTCATCTCCTCTCCGCTCCCGCTGCACCCCAGCTCCACCCCAGCTCGCACGCCCGGTTCCCGTCACACCTACCTCCCCTCGGTGCCTCGCCCTCGGCTCGCTTGCCGCCCACCCTTGCTCGCGGCCTCCTTCCCGCCGCGACTATCTGACGGACCGCCGTCCTCCCCATCTTCCCGGCCCTGGTCCCACCGGGTCTCCCCCAGGAGGCCTTCCCCGATTAATCGCTCATCTTCTCACCTTACTGCCACTCCCTCCTCTCTTCAACACTTGGATACTCACACCCCCATTTCCGGCTATGTCCCCATCTTTCTTTACACTCTGTTACTTGCACCTGTAATTTATTTTAACGTCGGCCCCGCCCGCTAGATTGTAAATTCCTCAAGAGCGGGGGCCTTTATCATTATTATTATTTCGGATATCTGTTAAGCGCTCACTGCGTATCAAGCGCCATTCTAAGCGCAGGGGTAGGTACAGGCTTATCCAGTCAGACCCGATCCCCGTCCAGATGGGACTCACGGTCTACACTGGAGGGAGAATTTAATCCCCACTTTACGGATGGGGGAACTGAGGGCCAGAGAAGTGATTTATCCAACGTCAACCAGCAGAGAAATGACAGAGCTGGGATTAGAGCCCGGGTCCTGTGGCTTTCGCGCCCAGACCGTCCCTTAGGACACACCCGCCAACTCCGTTGGACTCTCCCGAGTGTTCAGTACGGTGCTCTGTACCGAGTAAAAATGCAATAAATGCTGCCGATGGAATGATTGATTGACTGATTCGAAGCCTTTCTGAAATCACATCTCCAACGGTTCGCCTCTGATTAAAGTTCCATCTTTCCTGGCTACGCCCTCCCTCGACACCTCTTTACACCCCTCGCCCTTGGGAATCGCCTCCCTCCCAGGAAGATATATCTGCCACGTGTGTCACGTCTTATTACTTTAGCGCTAACTTCTCCCTCCGGCTGCTTCTCATGCCTGTCACCCCCGCTAGACTAAGCTTCTCGGGAGCAGGCATCATTCCCGCTAGCGGTCGTACGAGAGTACAAGAGCTTAGCCGAGTGCTCCGCGCACGGTGAGCGCTCAGTGAGTATGACCGACCGACCGACGGGGGCAGGGCAGAGTGGATGCGTGACCGCAAGAGCAGACAGCAGCTGTGCCAGGCATCCAACGGCCCGGGTCCCGTTAGGAATAATAATTGAGCTGTCGAGCGCTACTGATCGTATTTTTTGATATTATCTGTTGAGCGCTCACTCTGTGCCAGGCACCGAACTCGGCGCCGGGGAAGATTAGAAGATTCGACGCAGTCCCCGTCCCACGCGGGGCACACATTCTTATTCCCCGTCTCACAGATGAGGTAACTGAGGCCCGGAGAAGTGAGGCGACTTGCCCGGGATCACACGGCCGACAAGAGGCAGAGTGGAGATTAGAACCCAGGTCCTTCGGACTCCCGGGCCCGGGCTCTAGCCCCTAGGCTAATTATTGAGCGCTCACCGTGTGCAGGCTACAGGCGTGCAGGTTATGGGCTGTCTGCAGCCTGTAACCTTGGCCTTATCCTCTTCTCTCTCGTTCGACCCGCGTAACCCAACCATCGCTAAATCCTGTCGGCACCACCATCACGACGTCGCTAAAATCCGTCCTCTCCTCTCCATCCGAACCGCCGCCGCGTTAATCCGAGTATTTATCCTCTCCCACCTCGATGACTATCAGCCTCCTTGCTGACCTCCCTGCCTCCCGTCTCTCCCCGCTCCAGACTTCACGCTGCTGCCCGGATCATTTTTCTTCAGAAATGATCAGTCCGTGACTCCCCCCTCCTCGAGAACCTCCGGTGGTCGCCCGTCCACCATCGCATCGACCAGAAACTCGGCGCCTTTAAAGCCCTCAATCCCCTCCCCCCCTCCTACGTCACCTCGCCACTCTCCTCCAGCCCGGCCCGCACGCTTGGCTCCTCTAACGCCAACCTCCTCGCCGTCCCTCCGTCCCGTCCATCTCACCGCCGACCGCTCGGCCACGTCCCGCCCCTGGCCCGGAACGCCCTCCCTCCTCGTACCCGACGGACGATTTCTCTTCCCCCTCCTTCAAAGCCTTATTGAAGGAAATCTCCTCCAAGAGGCCTTCCCTGATTAGGACCCTCCCCACTCCCGCCCCCCCTTCCCCCTCTCCCTTTCCCTTCTGCGTCGCCCGGACTCGCTCCCTTCGATTCATCCCCCGTCCCAGCCCCTCAGCACTTAAGTCCATATCTGTCATTTATTTATCTCTATTAATAGCCATCTCCCCCTCTAGACTGTAAGCTCACGGCGGGCGGGGAATGCGTCCGTTTATCGTTACGTCGTAATCTCCCGAATGCTTAGGACAGGACTCTGTACGCAGTAAGGGCTCAATAATGCCGTTAACTAATAATAATGTGGGTATCTGTTAAGCGCTTACTCTGTGCAGAGCACCGTTCTAAGCGCCGGGGTAGACACAGGGGAATCGGGTTGTCCCACGCGGGGCTCCCAGTCTTCATCCCCATTTTCCAGATGAGGGAACCGAGGCGTAGAGGAGTGACTCGCCCACGGTCACACGGCTGACAAGTGGCAGAGGGGGCATTCGAACCCATGACCTCTGACTCCAAAGCCCGGGCTCCTTCCACTGAGCCACGCTGCTTCTCAGTTAACCGTCAGAGCACTGTCCTAAGCTCTCGGGAGAGTACACTACGACAGCGTAACGGACACGATCCCTGCCCCCCGTGAGCTTCCGGTTTAGAGTACCGTCTACCGGGTGCCGAGCACGCTGCCAAGCACCGGGGCGGGTACCAGTTCACCAGGACGGACGCAGTCCCTGCCCCATAGGGGGCTCCCGGTCTAAGGAGCAGCCTGACCGGGGCCTGGGAGTCGGGAGGTCATGGGTTCCGATCCCGACTCCGCCACTTGTCTGCCGCGTGACCCTGGGCAGGTCACTTTACCTCTCCGGGCCTCAGTTCCCTCCTCGGTAGAGCGTAAAGCGGGGATTGAGACTGGGAGCCCCGCGTGAGAGAGGGACCGTGTCCGGCCTAGCTCGTATCTACCCCCGTGCTCAGTACGGCGGGCGGCTCATAGTAAGCGCTTAACCAATACCACGATTTATTATTGAGATGGGAGAAAAGGCTCTTACAGAGGAGGCAACAGGCCCAGAGAAATGAAGTGACTTGGCCCAGTCACACGGCAGGCTAGCGGCGGAGCCGGGATCGGGCCCCTCCTATGCTCGATAAATACGACCGACCCGTCGACCGGCCCCGGTCCTCTGACTCCCCGCCCTGGACTCTTTCCAACAGGCCCCCCCTTATGCCGCCACGGCTGCCGGATGCCCTCGTGCCCCGCGGCGGCTCCCCGGCGAGGGACCGGGCCTTCCCCGAATCCGCCCCGGAGTTGAGGAAGCCATCCGGGCCGGGCCGGCCGCCGGGCTCCACGAAAGACACCGACTGAGCGCGGGCTCGGCTTCTCGCTCCGGGTAGGAGTCCCGTGACGGGCCCGGCCTCCGGCCCTCCCTTCTGCCCCCTCCCCCCGCCCCATGGAGGCAGGAGACCCCGGGCTGCCCACCATGAAGCCCCCCCAGCCGCGGCCGGCGGCGGAGGAGCCGACGGCCGACGGCCGGGCCGCCTCCCTCCGCGAGCTGCACGGTGCGCACGAGGCTCAACGGAGACAGGCGAAGCTCGTCAGGAAGCTGCAGGCCAAGGTCGGCCCGACCCAGGGGGCTGGGGATGGGCCGGGCAGAGGGCCGCGGGGCCGGGGGGAGGAAGGGGACCGGGCCCCGCACCTGCTCCTTGAGGGGCAGCGGGCGGAGGGGGGGGGTCCCGAACCCCCTCTCTCTCTCTAACGGAGGGTGTCTCCCGGCGTCCGGCCCCTGAGGCGCGGGGAGGGCGGCGGCCGCGGTCCGCTGACGGGCGTCCGGATCCTCGGCCGCAGGTGCTGCAGTACCGGTCGTGGTCCCGGGAGCTGGAGCAGCGTCTGGAGGCCGTGGAGGTGAGCGGAGGGCACCCCGGGGGGGCGGCCGCCGGCAGGGTCCGGCCCACCCGGAGCGAGAGCCCCCTCCCCTCCGGCCCCCGCTCGCCCCCGCCCACCGCCCAGCCCGGAGAGGCTTGGTCCTGGAGCCCCCGGACCCCTCGGGAGTGCTGGGGGCCGGGCCGCCCCGAGGCCCCCGGGGCGGGGCGGGGGAGAAGGCCGACCCGGGGCCCAGGGGAGCCGGGCTGGGGGCCACCCGGGTGACCCGGATTTCTGGCTCTGCCCGGCGGAGGGACCCGGCGCCCGCAAGTGGGAGGAGGAGGAGCTGAGGCCGGAGCAGCTGCTGACCCGCCTGGAGGAGGAGCAACAGAGGTGCCAACCCAGCGGGCCTGCCCGGGGAGGGGAGGGGACCGGGGGTGGGCGGGGGGCCCCGGGGCCGGGGCTCTCCCGCCCACCGCCGGTGCCGCCGCGACGCAGGTGCCAAGGCCTGGCCGACCTCAACACCCAGCTGCGGCAGCACCTGGAGGAAGCCGGCGTGGTTAACCGGGCCCTGCGCCAGGACCTGGGGAAACTGAGCGCCGACTGGAGCCGGGCCCGCGATCAGCTGGCCAGGAGGGAGAGCGAGCGGCGGATGGAGCAGGAGGTGGGGGCCGCCGAGGGGTCCTCACGGTCTGGGGCCCCCCGGCCGGCCCCGGCGCTCGCCGCCGACGGCCGGGCCTATTCCGGAGGCCTGACGGGGACGGTCTCCCGTCTCCCCTCCCCACGGGAGAGCCCCGGGGCCTCCCCTCAGAAGTGGGGCGATCCTCCCGGGCCTTGGGGGTCCAGGCCCGGTGGCGTCCGAGCCCCGACCGGGAAAGGCGGGAGAAACAAAACCGATCGATGGGCCGGGGGGTATCCAGCCCTTACTGTGGCAAGGGCTCGGGAGAGGGGTCCTTGGGTGCCGGGCCCCGGAAGGGGGGCCCCCCTCCGACCGGGACCTCCGCCTTCTGACCCCCAGTTCTTCGAGGGCTACCTCAAGGGGGAGCGCGGACGCCTGCTCGGCCTGTGGCGGGAGGTCGTGACCTTTCGGCGCCATTTCTTGGAGATGAAGACGGCGACCGACAGGTCCGGGGAGGGCGGGGGGCGGAGGGGGGGCGGGCGCGGGGCTGAGGAGAAGACAGGCCGGCGGCCCCCGGGGGGTCCGGCCACCCGGGCCGCCGGGAGTCGGAGGAAGCCCCGCGGCTCAGCGTGGGGCTGACCCGGGGCGGTCCGTCGTGACACCCCACGGTGGCCCGGGCCGGGACCCGATCCTCGGACGGAGCTCCCGGGTTTTCAGGCGCTCGGGATGGGGCAGGGAGAGAGATCGGGACAGCGCACCAGAAGAGACCACACGCACCCCCCCACGCCCCCTCCCCAACCCCCGGCATTATGCCCCGGTGGAAAGACCACAGACCTGGGAGTCAGAGGACGTGGGTTCCGATCCTAGCTCCGCCGTCTACCCGCTGTGTGGCCTTGGGCAAATCACTTCACCCCTGGCCTCGGTTATCCCACCTGTGAAATGGGGAACCGACGCCTGTCCCGCCTCTCCTTTAGACCGTGAGCCCCAAGTGCGACAAGTCCGACCAGAACAGCTAGCATCCGCCCCGGTACTCGGTTCGGTGCTTGGCCCAGAGTAAACGCTTAACCGGTGCCACTATAAAACGACGACAGAAAAGGCACAGGACCTCTGCCGTGTGACCGTGGGCGGTCGCTAACCCTCTCCGCGCCTCAGTTTCCTCACCGACGCACTGGGAATTAAACACCCGTCTCCCCTCTTGGATCGTGCGCCCCACGCGGGACGGGGATTGCGTCCGATCTGAATATCACGGGTCTCCGTCAGCGTTTCGCCCAGCGCTTGGCAGGGACTAAGCACCTACTAAACGCCGTCAGCAGTGGCACTGACAGAGTGACCACCGTGAGCAGAGCAGTAACCCTGGGGCTTAGGAGAGGACAAGAGAGTTAGTAGACGTGATTCCTGCCTCGACGGCGAGGAGTCTCCGACGCCGAGTCCTCGAGGAGCGGGGCAGCGGGGCTTCAACGTCTCTGTGGGGAAACGATCCCGACGGCAGGGTGAAGGACGGACCGGAGGGGGGAGAGAGGAGGCCGACGCAGCGATCGAGGCAGGATAGGATAAGGGCTTGGATTGACGTGCCAGCGGCTTCGCCGGAAGGGAAGGGCGGATTTTAGCCGCGTTGCGGAGAGGCGGGATTCTAGGAGGGATCGGAAGGTGGAGGTACGAAGCGGGAGGGAGTTCCAGGCGGGGGGGTGAGCGAGGGCTGGGAGGCGGGAGGGACGAGAGCGAGGCAGAGAGAGTAGGCGAGCTTCAGAGGGGCCGAGAGCGCAAGCCGGGGTGTGGTGGGAGAAGAGAGCGGACGGCAGGGGGAGAGCCAGAGACGGGAAGAGGCCCGGCCTCACTCTGCTCTTCTCTTCTCGTCCAGGGACCTCTCCGTGCTCAGGGCCGAACAAGTGCGACTCTCTGGCTCCCTGCTGGCCAGCTGCCGGGGCCTGACCGCCGGGGCGCGGGCCCGGAGGCCCACCGGAGAGGAGCGGCCGGCCCAGTCCCCGCCGAGCGAAACAGGAAAGGAGAGCCCAGAGGGGCCGGGTACGGAGACCCAAGAGGACGTGGAGAAAACGGAGCTTCGGGACAGGTGGGGAGGGGACACCGAGCGGGTGGGAACGCTAGTGGGGTATTGGGGCGGCGGGGAAGAGAGAAGGTTAGACCCCAGCTTCGGAAGAGCGTAACGTCCTCCTCGTTCTCCTCGTCCTCCCCCTCCGGGGGTTCCCGCGGCCCACGCAGCGAGGGGGACGGTGGGCGCCCTTGCCCCCGGCCAGCTGGTCCTGCCTCCGGGAGTTCAGCTCCAGACCCCGGGGGACCCTCGGGGGGCGGGTCTGGGGGGAACCGGGCGGCTGGGTACCCAGAGGCGGCGGAGGGGCCGCGGGGGACGGGGGTGCAGAGGTCCTGGGGCGGGGGGAGAGGGCGTCCCGGGGACCGAGGGGGCCCGCCGTGGCGTGCTGTCGTCCCGCAGGGCGTCCGAGCTGTCGGCGCTCCTGGCCCGGGCTCAGAAGCGGAGTGAAGAGCGGGAGCGGGAAGCGATGAGGCCCGGGGCCACCGTGGCACCGGGGCCGGTCAGTGCGGACGGGGCGCGGACGGGCCTCGGGCCGCTCGGTCGGGGGGCGGAGGGTGAGGGGGTCGGGGGCGGGGGGCCTCCTCGGTTTCCGGGAGGATCCTCGACTCCAAGCCGGGAGCGGCCTCCCAGGGGTCCCGCGGCCGGGCCCCGTCCGACCACCCGGTCCGGACCGCGAGCGGGCTGGGGGGCGGTCGGGGGGCCCCGCTCGGGCTGGGGAGCCTCCTGCTCGGCCTCCCCTCCTCCCGCACCCGAGACCCCGCGGTGCCTCGGGGCCGCGGCCCAAAACATCTAGGGAGAAGACCGCCCGGGCGGCCGATGCTCCCGGACGTCCCCCAGGCCCGGGCAGGGGGCCGGGGCCCCCGTTTAGGAATCCCCGGCCCCTCCCGTCTTCTCCGAGAGGAGGACTTACCTTCCCGGGAAGGGCTCGCGCATCCCTCCGTCCGTCCGTCCGTCCGTCCGTCCACCTGTCTGTGCCCCCCCCCATGGGTGGCGGCATGGCCTAGTGGCTAGAGCCCGGGCCTGGGAGTCAGAAGGGCGTGGGTTCTGATCCAGGCTCCACCGCTGGTCTGCCGCGCGGCCTTGGGCCAGTCGCTTCACTTCTCCGTGCCTCGGTTACCCGTAAGA
Organism: Ornithorhynchus anatinus; assembly: GCF_004115215.2. Classification (NCBI taxonomy): domain Eukaryota; kingdom Metazoa; phylum Chordata; class Mammalia; order Monotremata; family Ornithorhynchidae; genus Ornithorhynchus; species Ornithorhynchus anatinus. The sequence goes on from NC_041748.1 coordinate 404,349, forward strand.
CGAGGACTAGGGGTCGGGTCGTCGGCTGGGTACGGTCCCTCAGCCCCAGGGCCCCTCGCCTCCTCTGGCCGCCCGCTCGGCCCCGGGGCGGCGCCGGGCTCGCGCGGGGCCGCCCGCCCCGGCCTACGGCAGGAAGGGGGTGCCCCCGCTTCCCTCACGCTCCTGCCGTCCCCCCACCTTCCCCCTCCGTCCCCAGCCCCCGCCGCAGCAGCGGGCGGAGCCCGAGGCCTCCGGGCCGAGAGAGCCGCGGCGGCCGGACGGTGAAGAGGGGGAACGGGAGGAGGAGGAGCGGGCCCGGCGGCGGGAGCTGCGGCAGCTGCAGGAAGAGCGGGCCGTTCTGGCCGCACGAGCCCAGGGCCTCCGGGAAGAAAGGGACGCCCTCAGCAGGTGCCCGTGCCCCTCCGGCTCCCCGGTTCCCCGGCCCCCAGTCGGTCCCGCGGCCCCCTCTCCCCTCGACGCCACGGCTTCACCCCGCTCCTCTCCGACCCCTCCGCGCAGGGAGTGCGCGCGGCTGGAGGAGGCGCGGGGGGCGGTCCGGCAGCGGCTGGAGGTCCTGGAGCAGGAGGCCCGGCGCCTTCGCGCGCTCAACACCGACCTGCAGCTGCGGGGGGATGCCGCCCAGAGCCTCGAGGAGCAGCACCAGCGCGACTTGGCGCAGGCCCTGAGGGAGGCCGAGCGGCTGTGAGTGGCCCGGCGCGGGGTGGGGGGCCGGGGCGGGGGCTGGGAGGGGGCTTCCCCGGCAGCCCGCGGTCCTCCCCCGGAGCGTGGGGAGGGAGGGCGAGGAGGGGGCCCGTCACCGGCCCCCGCGGCCCTCCCCGCTCCCCCCTCAACAGGCAGGGCGAGCTGGGCTCCCTGGAAGCCCAACTCTCGGGGGCGCGGAGCGAGGTGGTGGCCCTGAGCCAGGCCCTGGACAAGAGCCGGCTGGAGGGAGAGCTGCTGAGGCAGGAGGCGGAGGAGACGGCCAAGGCCCTGGCCCGGGTACGCGGCTCGAGCCCCCTCTCCCCGCCTGCCTTCCGCGACGGCCCCGGCTCCCCCCCACGCACCCCACCCGCTCACCCTTCCGGGGAGGGTGGGTCGAGGGGGGAAGCGGCGACCCTGGCGAGGAGAGAGGAGGACCGCCCTCGGGCCTCGGGAACAGGCCCGACCGGGCGGCGCGGCGGGGTTGGGGGACCAGGGGCAGGAGGGGAGGGCGCTCGGCCGGAGGGACGGCCGGTCACCCCCCCCGAACGCGCCCCCGGCGTCGGCAGGCGGAGGGGTCGGTGGCCGAGCTGGCGGGAGCCGAACGCCGTCTGCGGGCCGAGGCGGCCGACCTGCGGGACGCCGTGGCCAAGGTCGGCGACCTGAACGAGGCCCTGGCCCGCGACAAGCTGGACCTCGGCCGGCAGCTCCTGCAGGTCAGCGGGGCCGGGGGGCCCGGGGGCCGGGGGGCCGGCCGCGCCCCCGCCCGCCCGCCCACCCGCTCCCTCCGTCCCCCCCCCCCCGACAGCTGGAGCGGGAAAACCAGGCGGCGGGACGGGCGGCGGCCGAGGCGGAGCGGGAGAGCGGGGCCGCGCGGGCCCGGCTGCGGGAGGCCGAGAGGAGCGCGGAGGCCCTGCGGGCCGAGAGGTCGGACCTCGAGTCGCGCCTCCGGGGGGCCGAGGAGGCCCTGGCCCGGCTGCGGGAGGACCTGGGGGCCGCCGGCCGGGACAGAGACCGGGCCCGAGAGCGGCTCGAGCAGGTGAGAGCCCGGGGAGGCCGCGGCGGAACCACCGACCCCGGGCGCCGCGGCCGGGAGGCGCGGCCCCGACCGGCCCCTTGCGTGCGCCCGCAGGAGCGGCGCCGGCGGGAGGAGACCGCCCGGGAGCTGGAGCGCCTGCGGGACGAGGCCCGGCGCCACGGGGAGGCCGTGGCCCGCGAGGCGCGCGACAGGGAGGCCGCGGTGCGGGCGCGGGCCCAGCTGCAGGTGCGACTGCAGGCCGCCGAACGCCAGCACCTCCTCCTCTCCGAGCGGCTGCTGGAGCGCAGGTAGTGGTCCCGCCCGGCCCCCCCGCCCCTCCGCCCCGGCGGACCCCGGCATGGGAGGGTGGGGGCGGAGGGGGGACCCGCCTACCCCCTTCCCGTCCCCGCAGCTCGGCGCAGGAGGCCCTGGAGGCCCACCTGTTTGAGGCGCAGCAGCAGAGTTCGCTGCTGGGGGTCAGCGCGGGGCAACTGCAGATCCAGCTACAGACCGTCACCCAGGCCAAGGAGGTCATCCGAGGTGAGGGGCCCCCGGGGGGCGGGGTGGGGGCTCTGGGGGCGCGGCGGGGGAGCCAGGAGCGGTCCCCGAGACGTCCCCCCCGCCCCACCCTCTCGCCCCCGGGGCCCAGGGGAAGTGAGGTGTCTGCAGGCGGAGCTGGAGGCCGAGCGGAAGCGGACGGAGCAGGAGCGGGAAGCCCAGGCCGCCCGAGAGCAGGAGGTGTGCCGGCTCCGGGACCAGCAGGTGGGTGGGCGTGGGGGTGGGCAGCCCCGGGCCTCGTCTCCGACACGGTCAGCCCGGACCCCCCGACCCCCGGCGCCTGGGTGCTCACCGTGGCCACGCCCAGCGGGGGGGGGAGACAGATCCGCCCCCCCGGCGCCGGGTCCTCTCGCCTCCGGCGCCCGGACCGCCCGGCGAGGGGCTCCGCCCCCCTCCAGGACCGGCGGGAGCCGTGGAGAGAGGGACCCCCGACGAGACTCCTCCCAGACCCCTTGGCTCCCCGTTGGCGGGTCTTGGGCTTCCCAGCTCCCCCCCGGTCCGTGCCGACGGTTCTCCTCTTCCCGGCCAGGCCTCTGCCCTGGCTCGGCACCAACAGGAGCTGCAGGCTGCGTTGCAGCGAGCGGACCGGGAGAAGACCGAGCTGCGGGAGGCGTTGCAACGGGCGGACCGGGAGAAGACCGAGCTGCGGGAGGCGTTGCAGCAAGCGAGCGGGGAGCAGAGCGAACTTCAGGAGGCGTTGCAACTAGCAGGCAGGGAGCAGAGCCAGCTGCAGGAGGCCTTGCTGCAAACGGGTAGCGAGAAGGCCGATTTTCAGGAGGCACTGCGGCAAGCAGGCAGGGAGCAAACCGAGTTGCAGAAGGCGTTGAGGCTGGCAGGCGAGGAGAAGAGTGAGTTGCAGGAGGCATTGGAGCAAGCGGGTAAGGAGAAAACCGAGTTTCAGGAGGCACTGCAGCGAGCAGGCAGGGAGCAGATCGAGCTGCAAGCAGTATTGCAGCAAGCAGATCAGGAGAACGCCGGACTGCGGGAGGCTTTGCAGCTCGCGGATCGGGAGAAGATCGAGTTGCGGGAAGCGTTGAAGCGAGCGGGCGGGGTGCAGAACGAGCTGCAGGACGATTTGCAGCGAGCGGGCAGGGAGCAGATCGAGCTGCAAACAGTATTGCGGGAAGCGGATCGGGAGAACGCCCGACTGCGGGAGGCTTTGCAGCTCGCGGATCGGGAGAAGACCGAGATGCGGGAAGCGTTGAAGCGAGCGGGCGGGGAGCAGAACGAGCTGCGGGCGGCATTGCAGGAAGCGGGCAGGGAGAAAACTACATTTCACGAGGCACTGCAGCAGGCAGGTCAGGAGAAGGCCAAACTGCAGGAGGCATTGCAGCTGGCAGATCAGGAAAAGACCGAGCTGCAGGAGACGTCGCAGCGAGCGGGCAGAGAGCAGAGTGAGCTGCAGGAAGATCTGCAGCGAGCCGGCAGGGAACGGAGCGAGCTGCAGGCGGCATTGCAGGAAGCGGGCCGGGAGAAAACCGAGTTGCATGAGGCGTTGCAGCAGGCGGGTCGGGAGAAAGCCGAACTGCAGGAGGCATTGCAGCAGGCACATCGGGAAAAGACCAAGCTGCAGGAGGCGTTGCAGCGGGCGGGCAAGGAGCAGAGCGAGCTGCAGGAGGATTTCCGGCGAGCAGGCAGGGAACGGAGCGAGCTGCAGGCGGCATTGCAGGAAGCGGGCCGGGAGAAAACCGAGTTTCATGAGGCGCTGCAGCGAGCGGGCAGGGAGCAGAAGGAGCTGCAGGCGGCATTGCAGGAAGCGGGCCGGGAGAAAACCGAATTTCATGAGGCGCTGCAGCGAGCGGGCAGGGAGCAGAATGAGCTGCAGGCGGCATTGCAGGAAGCGGGCCGGGAGAAAGCCAGACTGCAGGAGGCTTTGCAGCTGGCAGATCGGGAGAAGACCGAGTTGAAGGAGGCATTGCGGCGAGCCGGCAGGGAGCAGAGCGAGCTGCAGGCGGCATTGCAGGAAGCGGGTCGGGAGAAAACTGAGTTTCACGAGGCGTTGGAGCGAGCGGGCAGGGCGCAGAATGAGCTGCAGGAGGCTTTGCAGCGAGCGGATCGGGAGAAAGCCAGACTGCAGGAGGCTTTGCAGCGAGCAGATCGGGAGAAGACCGAGTTTAAGGAGGCGTTGCAGCGAGCGGGCAGGGAGGAGAGTGAGTTGCAGGAGGCGTTGCAACAAGCGGGCAGGGAGCAGAGCAAGCTACGGGAGGCATTGCAGGAAGCAGGCCAGGAGCAGAGTGAGCTGCAGGCGGCGTTGCAGCGAGTGGATCAGGAGAAAGCCAATTTTCAGGCGGCTCTGCAGCTAGCAGACCGGGAGAAGAATAAGCTGCAGGAGGCGCTGCAGCGAGAGGGCAGAGAGCGGAGCGAGCTGCAGGCGGCATTGCAGGAGGCGGGCCGGGAGAAAACCGAATTTCATGAGGCATCGCAGCGAGCAGGCAGGGAGCGGGACGAGCTGCAGGCGGCGTTGCAGCGAGCGGACCGGGAGAAGACCGAGCTGCAGGAGGCGTTGCGGCTAGCCGACAGGGAGAAGACCGACTTGCAGGAGGCGTTGCAGCGAGCGGGCAGGCAGCTGAACGAGCTGCAAGCAGCACTGCAGGAAGAGGGCAGGGAGCAGAGCAAGCTGCACGAAGCATTGCATGAGGCGGGCAGGGAGAAAACTGCATTTTGTGAGGCGCTGCGGCAGGCAGATCGGGAGAGAGCCAAACTGCAGGAGGCATTGCAGCAGGCAGATCAGGAAAAGACCGAGCTGCAGGAGGCGTTGCAGCGAACCGGCAGGGAGCAGAGCGAGCTGCAGGAGGATCTGCAGCACGCGGACAGGGAGCGGAGCGAGCTGCAGGCGGCATTACAGGAAGCGGGCAGGGAGAAAATCGAGTTCCACGAGGCGTTGCAGCGAGCGGGCAGGGAGCAGGATGAGTTGCAGACGGCGTTGCAACGAGGGGATCAGGAGAAAGCCAGACTGCAGGAGGCTTTGCAGCGAGCAGATCGGGAGAAGACCGAGTTGCAGGAGGCGTTTCGGGAAGCGGGCAGGGAGCAGAACGAGCTGCAAGCGGCATTGCAGGAAGCACGCAGGGAGGAGATCGAGCTGCGTAAAGCACTGAATGAAGCGGGCAGGGAGAAAACCGCACTTCACGAGGCACTGCGGCAAGCGGATGAGGAGAAAGCCAAACTGCAGGAGGCACTGCAGCGGGCAGATCAGGAAACGACCAAGGTGCAGGAGACGTTGCAGCGAGCGGGCAGGGAGCAGAGCGAGCTGCAGGAGACGTTGCAGCGAGCGGGCAGGGAGCGGAGTGAGCTGCAGACGGCATTGCAGGAAGCGGGCCGGGAGAGAAGTGAGTTTCATGAGGCGTTGCAGCAGGCTGGTCGGGAGAAGGCCAAACTGCAGGAGGCATTGCAGCAGGCACGTCGGGAAAAGACCAAGCTGCAGGAGGCGTTGCAGCGAGCGGACAAGGAGCAGAGCGAGATGCGGGAGGATCTGCAGCGAGCAGGCAGGGAGCGGAGCGAGCTGCAGGCGGCATTGCAGGAAGCGGGTCGGGAGAAAACCGAGTTTCATGAGGCGCTGCAGCGAGCGGGCAGGGAGCAGAATGAGCTGCAGGCGGCTTTGCGGCGAGCGGATCGGGAGAATGCCAGACTGCAGGAGGTTTTGCAGCTAGCAGATCGGGAGAAGACCCACTTGCAGGAGGTGTTGCAGCGAGCCAACGGGGAGCAGAGCAAGCTGCGTGAAGCATTGCAGGAAGCGGGCAGGGAGAAGACTACATTTCATGAGGCACTGCAGCAGGCAGGTCAGGAGAAAGCCAAACTCCAGGAGGCATTTCAGCAGGCAGATCAAGAAAAGACCGAGCTGCAGGAGGCGTTGCAGCGAGCGGGCAAGGAGCAGAGCGAGCTCCAGGAGGATTTCCATCGAGCAGGCAGGGAGCGGAGCGAGCTGCAGGCGGCATTGCAGGAAGCGGACAGGGAGAAAACCGAGTTTCATGAGGCGCTGCAGCGAGCGGGCAGGGAGCAGAATGCGTTGCAGGCGGCGTTGCGGCGAGCGGATCGGGAGAAAGCCAGACTGCAGGAGGATTTGCAGCGAGCAGATGGGGAGAAGACCGAGTTGCAGGAGGCGTTGCAGCGAGCGGGCAGGGAGCAGAACAAGCTGCAAGCGGCATTGCAGGAAGCAGGCAGGGAGACGACTACATTTCACGAGGCACTGCAGCAGGCCGGTCAGGAGAAGGCCAAACTGCAGGAGGCGTTGCAGCTGGCAGATCAGGAAAAGACCGCGCTGCAGGAGACGTTGCAACGAGCGGGCAAGGAGCAGCGCAAACTGCAGGAGGATTTCCAGCGAGCAGGCAGGGAGCGGAGCGAGCTGCAGGTGGCATTGCAGGAAACCGGCAGGGAGAAAACCGAGTTCCGTGAGGCGTTGCAGCGAGCGGGCAGGGAGCAGACTGAGTTGCAGGCGGCGTTGCAGCGAGCGGATCGGGAGAAAGCCAAGCTGCAGGAGGATTTGCAGCGAGCAGACGGGGAGAGGACCGAGTTGCAGGAGGCTTTGCAGCGTGCGGGCAGGGAGCAGAACGAGCTGCAGGCGGCATTGCAGGAAGCGGGCAGGGAGAAAACTACATTTCACGAGGCACTGCAGCAGGCAGGTCAGGAGAAGGCCAAACTGCAGGAGGCATTGCAGCTGGCAGATCAGGAAAAGACCGAGCTGCAGGAGACGTCGCAGCGAGCGGGCAGAGCGCAGAGTGAGCTGCAGGAAGATCTGCAGCGAGCCGGCAGGGAACGGAGCGAGCTGCAGGCGGCATTGCAGGAAGCGGGCCGGGAGAAAACCGAGTTGCATGAGGCGTTGCAGCAGGCGGGTCGGGAGAAAGCCGAACTGCAGGAGGCATTGCAGCAGGCACATCGGGATAAGACCAAGCTGCAGGAGGCGTTGCAGCGGGCGGGCAAGGAGCAGAGCGAGCTGCAGGAGGATTTCCGGCGAGCAGGCAGGGAGCGGAGCGAGCTGCAGGCGGCATTGCAGGAAGCGGGCCGGGAGAAAACCGAGTTTCATGAGGCGCTGCAGCGAGCGGGCAGCGAGCAGAAGGAGCTGCAGGCGGCTTTGCGGCGAGCGGATCGGGAGAATGCCAAGCTGCAGGAGGCTTTGCAGCTAGCAGATGGGGAGAAGACCGAGCTCCAGGAGGCGCTGCAGGGAGCGGGCAGGGAGCAGGACGAGCTGCAGGTAGCGTTGCGGCGAGCGACCCAGGAGAAAGCCAAGCTGCAGGAGGCGTTGCAGCAGGCGGGTGGGGAGAAGAGCGAGCTGCAGGAGGCGGTGCGACGCGCTGACCGGGAAAGGTCCGAGCTGCAAGAGGCGTTACGGCAGGCGGGCCGGGCGCGGAGTGAGCTGGAGAAAGCGCTGCGGCAAACGGACGGGGAGAAAACCGAGCAGCAGTTAGCCCTGCGGGAAGCAGTCGGGGAGCAGGCCAGGCTGCGGGAGGCCCTGCAGCAAGCCGGCCGGGAGCGGGGCGAGCTGCGGGAGGCGTTGCGGGGAGCCGGCGAGGCAGAGGCCCAACTGCAGGAGACGTTGCAGCGGGCGGACCGAGAGAACTCCGAGCTGCGGGAGACCCTGCAACAAGTTGGCAGGGAGCAGGCCACACGGCAGGAGGCGTTAAGGCAAGCGGACGAGGAGAAGGCCAAGCTGCAGGAGGCGCTGCGGCAAGCCAGCGAGGCGCAGAGCGAGCCGCGGCGGGCGGGCTGGGAAAAGACAGAGATTCGGGAGGCGCTGCAGGGAGCAGACGGGGATAAGGCGGAGCTGCAAGAGACGCTGCACCGGGCAAGCCGGGACCAGGCAGCGACGCGGGAAGCGCTGCGGCAAGCAGACGAGGAAAAGACCAAGCTGCGGGAGGCGTCAGAGCAGGCAGACCGGGAGCGGAAGGAGCTGCAACAAGCGCTGCAGGAAGCTGACGAAGAGAAGGCTCGGCTGCGGGAAGCCTTACGGCGGGCAGGTCTGGAGCAAGCCGAGGCCCAGCGAAACTCGCAGCGAGCTAACCGGGAGCGGGGTGAGCTGCAAGAAGCGTTGCGACGAGCAAGCCAGGAGCAGAGCAGGCTGCAGCAGCTGCTGCGGCAAGCAGGCGAGGAGAAGGCCGAACTGCAGGAGGCTTTAGAGCAAGCCGGGCGGGAGCAGAGCCGGCTGCAGCGGGCATTGCAGCAAGCCGACGGCGAGCGGCACAACCACCAGGCAGCCTTGCGGCAGGCGGACGGGGAACAGACTGAGTTGCGGGGGGCCTTGCAGCAAGTGGGTAGCGAGATGACGGAGCCGCAGCGAGCGTTGCAACGAGCAGGGGGGGAGCGGCGCGAGCCGCAGCAGGCGCTGCAACGAGTGGACTCGGAGAAGGCCGAGGCGCAGGGGGCATTCCGGCGGGCAGACGAGGAGAGAGCTGAGCTGCGGCGGGCGTTGCAGCAAATGGACAGAGACGAGTCCGCCCTGCAGCAGGCGCCGCAGCAGCAAGCCGACCCCGGTGGGGCCCAACCGCGGGAGGCCTCACGGCCAGCGGGCCTGGAGCCGGCCGAGCTAGAGCGGGTCTCGGAGCAAGCGGGCGAGGAGAAGACTGGGCTGCAGGAGGCGTGGCGGGAGGCCGGCGGGGAGCGGGCCGGGCGGCGGGCGGGCCGGGAGCAGGGGGAGCCGCGGCAAGCGTCGCGGCAGATGGGCGGAGAGAGGACTGAGCCGCGGCCGGCGCCGCAACGAGCCGACAAGGAAAAGGTGGAGTTGCAGGGGGCGTCGCAACCCACAGCCCGGGAGCCGTCGGAGCTCGTGCGGCAAGCGGGCCGGGAGCAGAGCGACCCGCAGCGGGCGTTGCAGCGAGTGAGCCGGGAGAAGGCCCGAGCCCAGGAGCCGCCGCGGTTAGCCGACAAGGAGAAGGCTGGGACGCAGGAGACGCTGCGGCGGGCGGGCGGGGAGAGGGCCGGGCCGCGGGACACGAGCCCGGAGAAGACCGGGCCGGAGCAGGCATCGCGACGGGCGGACAAGGAGAAGACCGAGCCGCAGCCGGTCCTGCAGCAAGCCCCGCGGGAGCACGGCGGGCCGCAGCAGGCGGCGGGGGAGAAGGCCGAGGTCCAGGAGGCTCTGCAGCGAGCCGAGCGGGAGAAGGCCGAACCGCGGGAGGCACTGCAGCGGGCAGGCCGGGAGCAGGCCGAGATGCAGGAGGAACTGCAGCGAGCGAGAAAGGAGCGGAACCAACTGCGGGAGGCCTATGAGGAGCTGCAGGAGGCCGCTGCGGCGGCGGGGACCCGGGGAGAGGATCGCGACCTGGCCCGGACAGCCAGCCACCAGGTAGGCCGCCCCGCCGGGCCGGGCCGGGGGGCCCCCGAGGGCCACGTCGGGGGTCGGCGGGATTTGCCTGGGACATGGTCTCCCCTCCCTGGCACTTAATAATAATAATATTGGTATTTGTTAAGCGCTTACTATGTGCCGAGCACTGTTCTAAGCGCTGGGGTAGACACGGGGGAATCAGGTTGTGCCACGTGGGGCTCACAGTCTTCATCCCCATTCTACAGATGAGGGAACTGAGGCACCGAGAGGTGAAGTGACTCGCCCACAGTCACACAGCCGACAAGTGGCAGAGCTGGGATTCGAACTCCTGAGTCCTGACTCCAAAACCCGTGCACTTTCCACTGAGCCACGCTGCTTCACTTGCTCTCCGGTCCCCTTCCCTCCCGTCCCCTCTCCCCGGCGAGGCCGTGACGCTGTCTGCGAAGCAGCGCGGCCCAGCACATAGAGCCCGGGCCTCGGACGGACCGGGGTCCGAGCCCCGCTCCGCCGTTTGACTGCCGTGTGACCCTGGGCGAGTCACCTCACTTCCCTGGGCCTCGGTTCCCTCGCCTGTAAGATGGGGATGAAGACCGCGAGCCCCACGTGGGACAGGGACCGGGTCCGGCCTGGTCAGCTTGGGTCTCCCCCAGTGCTTAGAACGGTGCTTGACACGTAACGAGAGAAGCGACGTGGCGCAGTGGGAAGAGCCCGGGCTCAGGAGTCACGGGTTCTAATCCCCGCTCGGCCACCTGTCCCCCGTGTGACTCTGGGCAAGTCACTCGACTTCTCGGTGCCTCAATTTCCTCATCTGTAAAACGGGGGTGAAGACGGTGAGCCTCACGTGGGACAACCCGATTACCCCGAATCTACCCCAGCGCTTAGAACGGTGCTCGGCACGTAGTGAGCGCTTAACGGACACCAACATTATCATCGCTAATAAGCACTTAACGAAAACCGTTATCGTTACGATTAGTAAATCGCTTCACTGGGCCTGTTACCTCTTCCGTAACACGGGCATGAAGACCGTGAGCCCCATGTGGGACGGGGACCGCGTCCAACCTGATTAACTTGGATTCATTCAATCGTATTTATTGAGCGCTTACTGTGTGCAGAGCACTGTACTGAGCGCTTGGAAAGTACAACTGGGCAACGGATAGAGACCATCCCGGCCCAGTGACGGGCTCACGGTCTAAACGGGGGAGACAGACCACAACACAAGACAGAACGAAACAAAACCAGACAACGTCATGGAGATAGAATCGAGGGGATACACACCTCATTAACAAAATAAATAGGGTAATAAATAATATATACAAATGAGCACAGTGCGGAGGGGAGGGGAAGGGGGAAGAGCAGGGGGGAAGCAGAGGGAAAGGGGGGGCTCAGTCTGGGAAGGCCTCCCGGAGGAGGTGAGCTCTCAGGAGGGTTTCGAAGAGGGGAAGAGAGCGAGTTTGGCGGAGGTGAGGAGGGAGGGCGTTCCGGGAAGGCGGGAGGACGCGGGCCGGGGGTCGACGGCGGGACGGGCGAGGACGGGGGACGGCGAGGAGGCGGGCGGCGGAGGAGCGGAGCGTGCGGGGCGGGCGGTGGAAAGAGAGCAGGGAGGAGAGGTAGGAGGGGCCGAGGGGACGGCCGGCCTCGAAACCCAGAGCGAGGAGTTTCTGTTCGGCGCGGAGGTCGATGGGCAACCACGGGAGGTTTTTAAGGAGGGGGGTGACGGGCCCAGACCGTTTCTGCCGGAAGATGAGCCGGGCGGCGGAGCGAGGAATGGACCGGAGCGGGGAGAGACGGGAGGAAGGGAGATGGGAGAGGAGGCCGACACCGATAATCCAGCCGGGGTATCACGAGAGCCCGTACCGGTAAGATAGTCGTTAGGGTGGAGAGGAAAGGGCGGATCTCGGCGATATTCTAAAAGTGAGACCGGCAGGTCTCGGTGACGGATTGGCCGTGTGGGGTGAACGAGAGAGACGGGTCGAGGACGACACCGAGGTCGCGGACCCGTGAGAAGGGAAGGACGGTGGTGCCGTCCACGGTGACGGGGAAGTCAGGGAGAGGACGCGGTTTGGGAGCGAAGATAAGGAGCTCAGTTGGATCTACCCCAGCGCTTAGAACAGTGCCTGGAACTAACAAATACCACACCCACACACACACAAAAAAAAGAGTGGGAAGAGGGTCCGGAGCCAGCCCACCGTGGGAGGACTGGTTCGGTGGGGGCGACGTGCTGGTCCGGTGGAGGCCGCGTACCCCTTCCCCCGGGCCCGCTGACCCTCTCCCCTTCCCTCGACCCTAGCAGGTGGACGCAGAGCAGGGGAGGCCGGCCCTGCCGGACGCGGAGGAGACGGGGCGGCCGACCCTGCCGGACGCGGAGACGGAGCGACCGTCCCTGCCGGACGCGGAGACGGAGCGACTGTCCCTGCTGGAGGCCCTCCTGCTCACCCAGGCGAGTCGCTTCCCTTCTCCGGGCCTCGGTTTCCTCGTCTGTATGACGGGCAGTCGGTCCCCGTGCTCCCTCCCGCCTAGAGCGGGGGCCCCGGGCGGGACGGGGACCGACCGCGTCCAACCCGACGGTCTCGTACCTACCCCGACGCTTGGCCCGGAGCGAGCACTTAACCGATGGCGTCGCCTCTAATAACGATAGTAATTATCCTCACCGTCGTCGTCCCCATCAGGGCGAGCTGACCGCCGCCGGCCAGCTGCTGCGGGGCCTGAGGCAGGACCTGAGAGCCCAGCAGGTGCTAAGGCGGGGGCGGACCGGGGCGGGGCGGGGTACGGGCGGGCAACCCCGCGGGGCCCCAGAGCTCGGCTCCGGGCGGCGGTGCCACCCGTGGGAGGAAGGGCGGGCACGGCCGCGGGGCAGGGAGGAGCGGCGGCCCCAGGTCCCGGAGGGTGGCGGGGAGGGCGGCCGGCCCCCCACGCCGCGGAGCCGGCCCCGGCCTCGGGGCCCCTGCCCGCCCCCACCGGGCCGGCCGACCCCCCGGGACTCCCGCCCCGCCCGCCCTCCCCCTCCCCCCGTGGCACGGCCCGGCACCCGCCGGGGAGGGGAGGACCCGGCCGCGGTGGCAGAATCCCGTGAGCGCCCCGGCGGGGAGGCCCGGGGGTGGGCTCACCCAGCCTCTCCCCAGGGAGAGGAGTGGCGCTGCCGGCTCCCCCGCGGGCCGGAGGCAGCGTCCCCGCTGGAGCCCGAGGCCCAGCGGTGGCGGGAGGAGGCCCGGGAAGCTCGGCGGCGGCTGGCGGAGGCCCAGGAGGCCCGGCGGCGGTCCAGGGGGGCCCAGGAGCGGCTGGCGGAGGCCACCCAGCGGAGGCCAGAGGAGCCGGAGGCCGGGCGGGGCCGACCCGGGGAGGCCGAGCCCGGGGTCACGCGGCTCCGGGCCACGGAGAGGGAGCGCTTCGGGTAGGCGATGTCCGGGGGACCCCCGGGAGAGCCCGGGTCGGGGATGGGCCACCTCCTCTCCCGCCGCCCCCGGGGCCCCCCCGGCAGTCGGGAGGACCCCGGGAGCATCCTCCTCAGGCTCCTTCCCTTCCTCCCAGAGACCTGGGAGCCCCGCCCGCTCCTCCCTCCCCCAGCGGCTGCCCCCCCAACCGCCTCCGATCCCTTGAAGGTGGGGCCTCGGCGGTGCGGACGGTCTCCTCCCCCTGCCGCCGGCCGGCCTCCCTGGGCCTCCCCGGGGACCTCTCCCCACGGGGCCAATCACCCTGCGTCCCCGGCCCGCCGTGGCGTCCCCCGAGCCGTAGCCCGGCTCCTTGGGAGTCTGGAGCCCCGGGGTGGGGGGGGGGGGGGGGATGCGGCTTCGCCGCCGGCGCCCACCCAGCCCCTGCCTTTCCCACGGAGCCCTTGGGACCACCCTCCATCCTCACCTTGGCCTTCTCCTCTTCTCCTTTCCTCCTCCTCACCACCACCTCTTCCTCCTCCTCTCCTTTAAATCACCTCCTCTCCTGCCCGCTTGCTCCCAGAGCTCCTCCCCCGCTGGCCCCTCGGTCTCCCACTCCGATGGGCTTCAGGTGACGGTCCCGTAACGGAGCTTCCCAGGTGGGAGCCGGGAGCCATCCACGGCCCTCCCGGGTAAATGGCCTCTCTTGCGTTCGTTCATTCCATTCATTCAATCGCCCCTCCCCCTTCTAGACCGCGAGCCCCGTCGTCGGATAGGGATCGGCACCGTCCGTTGCCAAACCGTACTTTCCGAGCGCTCGGTACAGTGCCCTGCACGCAGTAGGCGCTCGGCACGTCCGACTGGGCGAATGAATGAATTCAGTGAAATATATCGGTCGATAGCATTTACTGAGCGCTTACTGTGTGCGGTGCACTGGATTAAGCATCTGGGGGAGTCCGGTCGAGTCACTAGATACGATCCCTGTCCTCGAGGAGCGGTCGAGGAGGAAGACACGGAGGAGAGGGACGTGGGTTATGAAATACCGTGAATAGCACCCTCCGGTCAACGACCCGCCTCCGGGACCCAGGACACGGCCAATCCCCCGCCCCTGTCGGACCGGGAGATGAAACCGGGGTGGACCCCTCGTCCCGGTCTCTCTGTGGCTCCGCCATTCTCCGCACCCTGGAATCCCCTCGGACGGACTCTGCGGGGCAGGGGGTGGGGGGGGCTGCCGCCCTCCAGGGGTTCCCACCGCTACGGTTCGGAATTGGCAGGGGAGGAGGGTGAGGGGTCTAGAGGACGGAGCGGGTCTCCTCCCGCCAGCAGCCCCCAGGCCCCCGCATCCCCCCTCCCTGTCCCCCAGCTCGGCTCCGGCCCCGGAGGAGCGGGAGCAGCGGGACCCTAGCAGCCTGCGGAGCCACGGGCCACAGCCCGGGGATGGCGGGGCCCAGGTATCCACCCCCTGGGGACCCCGCCTCTCCCCCCGGGCCCCCATCGCCCTTCCTCCCGAGACAGAGCCCCTCCCCGACCCCCCATCTCTCCCCTCGGGTCCAAGGGGTGGGCCTCTTGAGCTCACACTGGGTGGCCCCGGTCCGCCCCGTCCTCCCGCCGACGGTGGCGGCCCGGTCGTCGTCGCAGGTGCGGGTGCCCGCCGGGACGCCGCGGGAGGTGGCCGTCGGGGACCCGCAGACCTCGCTCGCCACGGCGGGGCTCCGTCCGGACCGGCGGCCGCTCGACGCGGAGAGCCGGGCCGCCGTCTCGGACCGGGAGCGGCGAGGCCGCCCGCCGCAGACCCGGCCGCCCGGGCCCCGCTCCGCCCCACGCCGACCCCCGGGGGCCTCTGGGGCGGCCGGGCCCGAGCTCCACCGTGGCGGGGACCCCCGTCTCCCCCTTCCCGTCGGGGCAGGTGAGTCGCTCACTTAGAGACGCGCGGCCAGGTTGGGCGAGGGAGCCTTCCGCTCGCCCGCCGGGGCCGGAGGCCGGAGGGAGGTCGGGCAGGTGTGAAGGGCCGAACGAAGCTTTCGAATTTCTTGGCCAAATGGGCGGCCTCGCCCTCAGCGTCCCCGCTCCCGTCTCCGTCTTTCCCTTCCGGCTGGCCCAGGCCTTGCGAAGCAGAGATCGGGCTCCCGGGAGGGAGCGAGGACCGGCCTGCCCGAGGAGGAGGAGGAGGAGGACGAAGAGGAGGAGGCGGCGGCGGCGGCCACCCCGCCGCATCGCCTAGCTGGTGCAGGGCCGCGGGGAGCGGAGGCTTGGGTGAGGCTGGCCCCGTCCCCTCCCCACCCCGACCCCACCTCCGGGGGCCGTCCGGGGAGCCACGGTGGCCAAGGACGGGAGAGGGGTTTTCGAGCCGGCCCCGCCCTGTCCTTCCAGAGGGAGCCGGAGGCGCCAGGGGCCGCGGGACGGAGCCCGGCGTCGGAGGGGCGGCGGCCCTCGGCGGCAGAACCAAGCCGGGCCCCGGAGAGGAACCGGCGGGCGGCCGGCCGGGTCCCGGACCAGGGGGACGAGGGGATCGAGGCGGACGAGCGGAGGCGGGCGCGGGGCCCGCCGGCCCGGCCGCGGCCAGATGTCGCCCCCGGGACCACCGCGCCGGAGGCAGAGCCGAGCCCCCCGCCCAGCGCCCTCGGGGAGAGAGCGGAGGGCGGCGGGGCCCGGGCCGGGGGCGGGCGGCGGGAAGGAACGTCCCCGGGAGAGCAGACCCGCCGTCCGCCGGAACCGCGGGGAGCTGAGAGGGCCCAACGGGCCCCCCCAGCCGCCGGCACGGAGGAGAGAGACCGAGTCAGCGGGGCCCAGGAGGAAGACATCCGTGCTCTGGAAAAGCAGGGAGCGACCCGGCCGGCCTCTCCGGGACGCTCGACTCTAGAGCGCCCGTCCCCGGAATGGGAAGAGAGGCGTCGGGAGGCCGAGGCCCGGGGAGCCCACGGCCGGAAACCCGGACATCAGGGAGGAAGGCGAGGGGGCGAGCCGGGCCCCGGGACCCTGGAGCCGGAGGAGAGGCCCCGCGAGATCCGATCCCAGAGAGAGCCGCCCCGCCGGCCGGACGGCCCGGCTCCCGCGCCGCCCGGGGGGAGGCCGCAGGAGGGCGACGGCTCGAGGGCCCCGGGGGCCCCGGCACCGCACGGCCCGGGGCGTGCGCCGACGGACCCGCCCCGCGAAGAGGAGGAGGAGGAGGAGGAGGAGCCGCGGGGTCGGCCGGAGGTCCGGGACCTGCGGGGGCGAGCGTCCGAGCCGGCCCGGCTCCCGCGGCACCGGGCCCCCGGGGCGGCTCCGGCGGGGCGCCGGGGGCCGCCCGGAGCCGCGGAGCCGGCCGGGCCCGGCGGCGAGGAGCCGGGCCTCGAGAGAAGCCCGGGGGGAGCCCAGCCGGCGGAGCGCGAGGAGGACGGCGGGCGGGGCGGCGGGGCCGGGCTGTGGGAATCGGAGCCGCAGCGAGAGCCGGATGAGGAGGAGGCCCCACGGGACCAGCTCGACCCTCCCCGGCGGGGCCCGGACGAGCCGGAGCGCCAGCGGGCCCTCCTCCGCCGGGAGGAGCCGGGGCCCGGCCGGGGGCCGTCGCGGCAGCCGGAGGGGACGGGACGGGACCCCCGGGGGGACGGGGAGCCGCCGGAGGGGACGCCCGGTCCCCCCCAGTGGGTCCCGGCCCAGCGGGCCAAGCGGCCCGGGTGGCCGCCGGAGGCCCCGAGGGAGAGGAGATTTCCAAGCCCCCAGACCGGAGGGGAGGAGGCGGAGGCCGCCGGGCTGAGGCGGGAGCTGGAGCGGATGAGGACCTGCCTGAGGCGGACCGAGGCCCGAGAGATCGAGTGGAGGGAGAGGGCCCGCACCCTGGCCCGCACCCTGGCCGCGGCCACGCTCCCAGGGGACTCCCCGTCGGGGGAGGACCGGCAGCCGGACCCGCGGCGGGTACGTCCCCGGAAGCGTCCCGGGGGCCCGGAGAGGCCCCTTTCCCGAGGGCGCGGGGGCGGCGAGCTTCCCAGGGGTCGCGGAGGCCGTGCGGCCTTGGCCGAGTCACTTAACCTCTCTGTGCCTCAGCGACCTCACTTGAGATGGAAATCAAGACCGCGAGCCCCGAGTGGGACGGTGTCCAGGTCGATTGGCTTGAATCCGTCCCGGCGCTCGGCACGGCGCCTGACACGTAGGAAGTGCTTAATGGATGCTATGTCGAAGAAACAAAGGGGGGTTCTCCCACCGGGGGGGGCCGCTCTCAAGGAAATCCACGCCCCCGGGAAGTCCTCCCAGGGCAGGGGGAGCGCGGGTGGGCCTCTACGAGGAGGTGACCGGGCCCGCCGAGTGGACCGAGATCCCTCCGCCCCGCCCCCCCCCCCCCCCCCCCCCCCGGGCCTGGGCCTACCGGCGTCCCCCACGCCCTCCCCGGGCACGGGACCCCGAAGCCCGGGACCCCCGGGGGGCCGCTGCCTCGCCCTCCGCTCCCGGGCGGGACCCGGCGAGCCTCCCGCTCTCTCCGCTCGGTCCCCAGGCCCCGGGAGTGGAACGCGGGCCTAGGCCGGAAGAGGGGCGGCGAGCGGACGGCCCGCGACGAGCGGTGGCCGGGCTAGAGCAGGAACGGGACCGGCTGCAGCGGCACAATGCCCAGCTCAGAGCCACTTTGGAGGAGGTGGGCACTGCCAGCCCGCCACGGCTACCCAGGACCTACTCCCGACACCCACCCGCCGCCCTCTCCCTGCCGTGCCCGGGCCCCGCCGACCTTCGGGGAGCCGGGGGTGGCGGGGGGAAGGGGCGGCTCGGGGGTGCCGGACCCTCCCCGCCCCCCTCCCCGACTCCGGGGCCCGGGGGAGCTGAACGCCGCCTCTTCCCCGGGCCCCGGCGGGGGCCACAGGTGGAGAGGGAACGGAGGAGGCTGAAGAGGAGTTCCTCACGCCGCCCCGCGGAGGACGCCCGGCCGGCCGCCCCGCAGGTCGTTCTTTCGCTCTCTGACCCCGTCCCCGGGGTGGGAGGCCGGGGAGGGGGCAGACGGAGGGAGGTGGTGTGCGGGGGGCCCGGAGCCTGGCCGCTCCGCCCAGAGCTGGATCGGGGGGTTTTCTCGGCAGGAAGAAGAGGGGGGGACGGTCACGCCGGGCTCGGCTCAGGTGGCGGCCCTCTGCAGACAGGTAAGGGCCGCGGGGGTCCGGGGAGCCGGCGGGGGTCCGTCCCCCACTCCCTCCCCCGAACTCCGGAAGAAGCAGGGTGGTTGAAAACCCGGCCCGGGCCAGCGGCTACGTCGGGGGCCCGGGAATCAGGAGGACCCGGGTCCTAACCTCGGCCCCGCCGTGCATCTGCCGTGTGACGTCGGGCAACTCACCTGCCTCCGTTGCCGCGACTGTAAAACGGGGATGAAAACCGTGAGCCCCACGGGGGACGGCGATCGGGTCCGGCCTCATTGGCTCGTGTCTACCCCAGCGCTCAGAAGGGCGGCCGACCCAAAGCGATCACGATAACGGCGGTGCTCCTTAAGCGCTTACTACGTGCCGAGCGCCGTCCCAAGCGCCGGGGTAGGTGCGGGCTGATCGGGTCGTCCCACGTGGGGCTCCCGGTCTCGATCCCCGTTTTCCCGATGAGGTTCACCGAGGCCCAGCGGAGGTGAAGTGACCCGCCCCGAGTCGCACAGCCGATGAGTGGCGGGGCCGGGATCGGGACCCGCAGCCTAAGCGCTCGACGGATATCACCGTCGTCATTATCATCGTCATCTAGGGCCCGGGTTCTAAATCCGGCTCCGCCGCGTGTCTGCCTCGCGACCTGGAGGCGGGCCATTTCGCTTCCTCTATGTCTCGCTTTACCTCGTCTGTAAAACGGGGATTAAGAGCGTGAGCCTCACGCGGGACGGCGGGTCGTGTCCAACCTCGCCTGCCCGCATCCGCCCCGGCGCCCGGCCCCCAGCGAGCACCTCACGGACGCCGTAGCCGTCGTCGGTCGGGGTCTCCGGCCGGCGCGCCCCGCGGGGCGGGCCGGCCCGGGGTGGGGATCCCCCCTCTGAGGGTCGCCTGTCCGTCCGTGTCCCTCCTCCCCGCCCACGTCCCCGTCCGGCAGGTGACACAACTGCGGAGGCAGCTGGCGCTGGAGCGGCAGCAGAAGGGGGCCTACGTGGCCCGCTGCGCGCGGACCAGCCGGGAGCTCGCCGGCCTCCACCACCAGCTGGCCCGCTCCCTGGCCGCCGTGGCCCGGGCCCCCGACGCCACCGTGCTCGAGGCCCAGACCCGCGAGCTGGACGAGTCGCTGACCCTCGGCACCGCCTCCCCGGGGCCCTCCCTCCCGAGCCCCGCGCCGCCTTCCCCCGGCCCGGGGCCGCCCGGGCCCGCGTCCCGGCCCCCCGGCGGGGCCCGGCCCGGTGCTCGAGCGGGACCCTCCGCCTCGCTGCCCTCCGCGCCCCTCTTAAGCCCCCGCTTCTCCCCCTCCAGGGGCCAGGAGACGTTGGCGTGAGGCCCCGCTGGGCCTCGGGGCAGCCGCGGGGGTCGGGGCCCGGCCCGGCCCCCCGGGACCCCTGGACCGGCTGAGCGTCGGCTCCCGTCCCGGCCCCGCGCCGCCCCACGCCCGGTGCCGGAGCCCCTCGGGGAGGGACTGGCTGGACGGACAGGGCCGGGCCGGAAGGGGCAAGCCCTCGGCCCTCGGGCCTCCCCTACTTCTTGTGCCTTGGGAGCTCCGCTCCCCACTTTGAGAATAAAGCGTCCTCACTTTTCCAGGGTGCGCGTCGCCCCCCAGTCTCCGGCTGCGGAAGCGGCCCCCCGGGAGGTGGGTGTGCGTCGGGGACGGGGGTTGAGCGTCACCCCCGCGGGGCGCCGGTCCCCTCCCGCCGCCTCCCCGCCCCGCCTCCCCCAACCGGTCTCGGAGGCGCGCCGAGGCAGCGCCGGGCGAGAGGCGCTTACTACGTGCGGCGCCTCCCGGCCGCTCCGGTGCGGTCCGAGGGGGAGGGGGCCGGCGGGGGGGGAGTTGAGCCCCTGGGTCGCCCCACGGGACCCCCCGCGGCTGGGGAGGGGGGACCGTGGAATCGGACGCCGGGCCCGATTCGCCCACCTCCCCGGCGGCCCCGGCCGGCTAAGACCCCCGCCCCGCGCGTGGCCCGCCCTCAGCCGGCCCCCGGCCCACACCGTGCCTCGGTCCCGCCCGGGCCCGGGTCGGCCCCGCTGGCTCCGGGGGAGGGGGGCTGGGCGCCTGAGAATCAGCGACCCCCGACCTCACGGAGGTACCGGCGGCGACGGGAAGCCTAGGCCTAGGTTCCTTCAGGCCGGACGTCCCGGCGACGGCGGGGAGCGCGGGAACGGTTCCCGCGGGCCGGACGTCCGGGCGGAGGCCCCTCTGCCACTGTCGCGGCCGGCGCCCCGTTCTCTCGGCTCCGGGGGGCCCCCCGAGCCCGAGGCCCCCGTCGCAGGCCGGAGCCCCCGGGAGCCGGAGCCGGGAGGAGCCGCGGCGGACCCCCCGGGCCCACCCCGCACTCCGAAACGAGACTCACCGCAACACACGAGGCCGGGCCGCGGAAGGGGGAGAGGCGAAGGCGTTTATTGAGCCCCCCGGGGGGACGGAGGGGACGCCGAGAGACCTCCACGCCCCTCTGAGGGGTCCGCCCGTCCTCCCCCGCACACCCACCGCCCTCTCCCCCAACACAAGCACGACTCTCCGGCCTCCCTGGCGGGTGCCCCCCGACCCGGCTGGGCCCAGAGTGACGGAATAGCCGTTATCGCTCCCCCACGGGGTGCGCGGGGGGTGGGGGTGGAGAGGAGGGACGGGGGGACGAGACCCCCCCCGCCCCCGCCCGCTTCAGGCGAACACCGTGACCTTGCCCTCCCGCCGCAGCCGCCGGATGAGTCCGGCTTCGGCCGTGGCGCTGTGCACCCCGGTGCGGCGGAAGGCCCCGGCGTGACGGTTCTTCTCCCAGTAGTGGTGCCAGTTTCCGTGGGGGTCGGCCCCGAACCCGAACACCGACACCTGCGGGAGGGGGAAGGCCGAGGGCTCGTCCGGGGCCGACGGACCCGGACCCCCTCCCTCCCGGCTGACGACGACGGCGTCGGTCGAGCGCCTGGCGCGTGCCGAGCCCCGTTCCGAGCGCTGGCTGGAGAGGAGGTCATCGGGTCGTCCCCCGTGGGGCTCCCAGGTCCGCACCCCCATTTGTCAGATGAGGAGACGGAGGCGCGGAGGAGCGAAGCGGCCCGCCCGAGGTCACCCGGCGACGAGCGGCGGGGCGGGGACGAGAATCCCCGTCCTCCGACTCCAGCCGGGCTCTCGCCGCTGAGCCAAGCTGCCTGTCTAGTCCTGATATCAGGTCTCCTCTTACCTGGTCACAGGTGTGCAGGGCGAAGAGCAGGGCCACGAGGCCCGTGGAGGGGTATCGTCCCTGCCGCTCCACCCAGCGATCGTGGATGTACTTGAGGAAGGCGGGGCTCAGGACCAGGGCCTGCGGGACGGACACGCCACGGGGGGCGAGGTGAGGAGGGGAGCGGGGCGGGTCCGCCCCTCGGGCCGGGGCGGCTGCGGTCGTCCGGTCGGTCGGCCGAGTGTATTTATCGAGTGCTGACGGGGTGCGGAGCGCTCGACGAGTCCCTTGGGGGAGGACAACGCGAAGGTGTGACAGACACGGTCCCCGCCCACCGCGAGCTTAGGGTCCAGAGGGGGAGACAGACCCCAGTAGGAATAAAGTACGGATACTGGACGTAAGCGGCGCGGGGACGGGAGCGGGCCGCCCCCAGGCCCCGCCGGCCGGCTGGGGATGAGAGCGGGCGGACCCAGGTCCCCGTTTCCCGACCGGCCCCCCGTGATTTACGGATTGCAAAAGGCGGAGGAGGAGGAGGAGGAGGAGGAAGAAGGATCGAGCAGGAAACGGCGCCCACCCCACCGGGGGAAGCTGCCGAACGAGCGGTGGGCCCGCGCCGCCATCCGAGTCTCCCCGAGGGCCGCCGTTGGCCCTGGACCCCTACCTTCTCCTTGTCCGCACGGATTCGGCTCCGGACTCTCCTGTAGGTGCTGGGGGAGGGGAGAGGGAGGGTGGTCGGCCATCCGGGCCCGGCCCCGCCCCCCAGCCTCCTCCCGAGAACCCGCCCTCAAAGGGGGCAAGGCCGGTGCCCTCTGACCCCGAGCCCGGCGGCCGCTCGCGCGCCGAGCCGCCGTTCCCACCCCACCGCCGTGGCCGCGCGCGCGCGAGCGGGCCCCGACCCACCGCTGGAGCCCTCCCGTGGTCAGCGCGCCCGCGGCCCACGTGAGGTCCTGAGACTTGAGGGGCAGCAGCAGCAAGCGGGCATCCGGGGGCAGGTCCCGGGCGCTCTCGGGGTAGAGCAGCAGCACAGACGTCCTCTGCCCCACGTCCCGCTCGAAGCCCCGCACGGGCGCCCGGTTCATCCTGCGGGGGGGGCCGGGGGTCAGCGGGGCCGCGGCCCGAGGACGCAGGGGCCCGGGCGGCGGCGGGCGAGGGGAGGGGGATCAACGGGGGGGGCAGACGAGGGAACGGAGACGGCAGACGGGGTGACGGGGTGGCACGTGGGGGAATCGGGGGACGGGAAGGGGCGGACGAGGGGATGGGGGGGGGGGCCGGGGACGGTCGCCCACCTGAAGACGGAGCGGTGCCGGTCGATGGCGGGCCCGTGTCCGGAGCCCAGCAGGTTCCCCGAGTTGCCCACGACGGCGCAGGTGTGGCAGGCGGGGCTGACGTCCGGGAGGCGCGGGGCGGGGATGACCGCGAACAGCCTGCGCTTGGCCTCCTCGAACTCCGTCCTGTTGCCCCGGCCCTGCAGACGCTGGCCAGGGGGCGAGGGGGGCCGGCTGGGCCCAACTCTCGGACACTCGCCCCCGCTGCCCACCCCCCGACCACTGCCCCACTAGGATGCGGGGGGGGGGGGAGGCCTAAACCCGAGGACACGGGGAGCTGGGGGTCCCGGGAGGTGGAGGCATGGAGAGCCGGGGGTTCCGGGAGCGAGGGGGCGTGGCGAGCTGGGGGGGTCCCGGGAGGAGAAGCTACGGGGGGGGGCTTGGGAGGAGGGGGGTAGGGTGGAAGGGAGCATGGGGATCTGGGGGTCCTGGGAAGCGAAGATAAGGGAGGGCTTGGAAGGAGGGGGACGGGGTGGAAGGGGCACGGAGAGCTGGGGGTCCCGGGAGGAAGGGGACACGGACAGCAGGGAGTTCCGGGAGGAAGGGGGCACGGAGAGCTGGGGGTGCGGGGAGGAGGGCGCACGGCGAGGGGCCCGGGGCCCGGGGCCCGACCCTCACCGACCACCAGCGCAGCACGGAAGCGGGCAGGGAGGCGTCCGGCGCCAGCAGCGGCTCCGCGGCCGGCTCGAACCGGGCGTCGAACCAGGGGGAGCCCGGCTGGCGGAGGCAGGGGCAGGGGCAGGGCCGGGGCCCAGGCGGGCGGCGCCGGGCCGCCAGCCAGAGGCAGAGCACGGCCGCCCCCAGGCACAGCGCCCCCGGCACCCGCCGCTGCCGCCGCATCCGGGGGGACCCCGGGGGGGGCCCCTGCCCCGGACCCCCGACCCCCGCCCGCCTCCGGGCCCCCGGCCTCGCTCCGCCCGGCGGCGCTCGGCCTCCGGCCCGGCAGGAAGAGGAAGTGGGGGGAAGGGGCAGGGCCCCGGGGGCCGGGGGCGGGGGCGACCGCCGGGCGGACCCCGGCGACCGGGGGAGGGGACCGGGACCCCCGGACGGGGCCGGGGAGGGCGGGGGGCCGAGCTCCGGGCCCCGCCGTCCGCCCGCCGGGTGACCCCGGCCTAGGCCCTAAGCCTCCCCGGGCCTCGGCGACCTCCCCCGCCAAGTGGGGTCGAAGGCCGCGGGCCCCACGTGGGGCGGGGGCCGCGTCCGACCCGATCCGATCCTACCCACCCCGGCGCTTAGTACGCCGCCCGCCGCCCAGGAAGCGTTTAACGGACGCCGCCGGCGTCGGTACGACCGAGGCCCTTCCCGGTCTCGGCTCGAACCTCCTCCCGCGGTCCCTAATTCGCGGCCGGCGGGCGGCTCCTCGCTCCTGCGGCCCCTCCTTCACTCCGTAGTATCTACTGAGCGCTCACCACGCGCAGGGCGCCGTGCTGAGCGCTCCCCGCCCCCGCCGTCTCCCGACACCCCACCCGGCCTTCTGGCCACGGCCTGAGACTCCGCCGCTCCCTCATCCGTAATTTCGATGTTTTACAGATGGACTTAATTCCTCTGGGCCGGAAACTCCAGGCGGGCGGGAAAGGCGTCCACCACCCTGGGCTACCGTGGCCCCCCGGGCGCTCGGTCCGGTCCCCGGCGCTCGCCAGGCCCTCCGTCGATACCGTCGAGCGACCGACTCGGGGGGTCCGTCTCCTCCGCCGAACCTCTCGGGGGGTCGGGGATCGCGCGAATCCACCCCGACGCTCGGTAGGGCGCCCGGCACGTAGTCGAGCGCCCGACGGATACCGCCGGCGCCGCCGCCGTCGTCGCGCTCTCCCGGGCGCTCCGCGCCCGACGGGTCCTCTCCGTCGACCGCCGGCCCGGCCCCGACCTTCGCCGCCCCCCGTTCCCCCGATCTTCCCCGGAAGCGGCGCGGCCCCGGCGGCCGGAGCGCGGGCCTGGGAGTCGGGGGGGTCGGGGGTTCTAATCCCGCTTGTCAGCCGGTGACTCGGGCGGGTCGCTTCGCCTCTCCGGGCCTCGGTCACCTCCTCCGTCAAATGGGGATGAAGACCGGCAGCGCCACGTGGGGCGACCCGACGACCCCGCATCTCCGCCGGCGCTCGGAACGGCACGTAGTGGGCGCTTAACAGATACCGACATCGTTATCGACTCCTGACTCCCAACCGCCCCCCCCCCCCCCCCCCGGGCCCCAACGCTGGCCCCCGACCCCCTCCCTTATTGTGACATCAGCCGGGCGCCCCTGTGACGTCGGCCCGACGACCCCCCCAGACACTGGGGCGCGGCCGGCCTGGCGGTCGATCGCGGTCTGGGGTCCCGGAGGGTGGGGGTCGGCAGGAACGCGGGGGTCCCCGTCCCCGCGCCCGGCGGCCAGGATGAGGCGGGTTCCCCGGCCCAGCTCGGCGGCCCCCTCCCATAAACCCAACCCGGCTTTCTTCAGCGACCACAGCAACAGCTCCGAAAGCGGCACGTCGGTGGACAGCGGGTCCCGGCGGTGAGGGGCCCCCGGGGACCCCCTCCTCCGGGGGGGGACGGCCCGGCTCGGCGGGGGGGTGGTCCTAACCGGGGGGGGGGGGGCCGGGAGGCGGGCCGGACCCCACGCTGCCTCGCCTCGAGACCCCATTTCCCCGAAAACTAGGGGGGGGGGGGCAGACGTGCGTGAGTTCCAGGGACCCCCGCCCCAAACCCTGTATCCTATAGAGAAGCGGCGCGGCTCAGCGGTAAGAGCCCGGGCCCGGGAGTCAGAGGTCCTGGGTTCTAATCCCCGCTCCGCCACCCGTCAGCCGTGTGACTTGGGGCGAGTCACTTCTCTGGGCCTCAGTTCCCTCATCTGTGAAACGGGGATGAAGACCGGGAGCCCCACGTGGGATAACCCGATGACCTCGTATCGCCCCCGTCCCAAGCTTAGAACGGTGCTCGGCACATAGGAAGCGCTCAACGAATACCCTCGTCGTCATTATTATTACCGGGGACACTCGGGCCCCCGGTCACTACGCTAGAAGCCAGGGCTCTGGAGTCAGAGGTCCCGGGTTCTAATCCCGACCCCGCCACTTGCCCGCTGCGACCCTCATACACGTGAGCCCGTCGTCGGGCAGGGACGCTCTCTCCCCGTTGCCCGATTGTCCATTACAAGCGCTCGGTACAGGGCTCCGCGCATAATAAGCGCCCGCTAAATACTACCGAAGGAATGACCTCGGGCAAGTCACTGAACTTCCCCGCGCCTCAGTGACCTCACCCGTAAAGAGGGGATGAAAAGCGGGAGCCCCACGCGGGCCGGCCCGATAGAGAAGCCGCGCGGCTCGGCGGGGAGAGCCCGGCCTTGGGAGTCGGAGGTCGCGGGTTCGAATCCTGCCTCCGCCACTCGTCCGCTGTGTGCCTGTGGGCGAGTCACGTCGCTTCCCCGGGCCTCAGTTCCCTCCTCTGTCAAACGGGGCTGGAGACTGGGAGCCCCACGTGGGACCACCCGATCGCCTTTGTATCCCCCAGCGCTTAGTACGGCGCTCTGCGCGTAGTAAGCGCTTAACGAATACCGACGTTATCATCATCAACGGACACCGTCGTCGGTAGTAGCGAGCGGGCCCAGGGTGCCGAGGCGACCGTGGGACGAGGGCGGCGCGGGACGGTGGGCGCCCGCCGCCCACCCTCTCCTCTCCCCATCGCTCCGCACGTGGCGAGCGCTTAACCAACACCGACGTCTCTCTTCCCGCCCGGGCAGGAGCCGGTCCGGCGCCGCGGCCTGGAAACTCAGCCCGGACCAGCCCGGGCCCGCCGACGAGGCCTGCGCCTCCTTCGCCCACTGTGAGGGTCCCGCGGGGCGGGCCGGGGGCCGGGGGCGAGGGGGGCCGGCAGTGCGGCTCGGGGGCGAGGGCAAGGGGCGAGCAGTGCGGCTCAGTGGAAAGAGCGCGGGCTTTGGGGTCAGAGGTCCCGGGTTCGAATCCCCACTTGTCCGTTGTGTGACTTCGGACGAGTCACTTCTCGGTGCCTCGGGTCCCTCATCTGTAAAATGGGGATGAAGACCGTGAGCCCCACGTGGGCCGACCCGATTCCCCTGGGTCGACCCCGGCGCTCAGAGCGGCGCGCGGCACCTAGTGAGCGCTTAGCAAATACCAACACTATTATTCTCTGCGCCTCAGTTCCCTCGTCTGTAAAATGGGGATGAAGACCGTGAGCCCCACGTGGGGCGACCCGATTCCCCTGGGTCGACCCCGGCGCTCAGAACGGCGCTCGGCACCTAGTGAGCGCTTAACAGATACCAACGTTGTTATTATTATTAGCCAGGGCTGGGGAGTCAGAGGTCCTGGGTTCAAGCAGCGTGGCTCTGTGGAAAGAGCACGGGCTTTGGAGTCAGTGGTCATGGGTTCGAATCCCCGCTCTGCCACTTGTCAGCCGTGTGACTGGGGGCGAGTCACTTCACTTCTCTAGGCCTCAGTTCCCTCATCTGTCAAATGGGGATGAAGACTGGGAGCCCCACGTGGGACGACCCGATTCCCCCGTGTCTCCCCCCAGCGCTTAGAACGGTGCGCGGCACGTAGTAAGCGCTCAACAGATCCCGACATTATTATTACATCCCCCCCTCCGCCACTTGGCAGCTGGGGGCCCGGGGGCCGAGTCACTTGACTTCTCTGGGCCTCGGTGACCCCCTCTGCAAAATGGGGATGAAGACGGGGAGCCCCACGGGGCACCCCCTCATCACCTCCCCAGCGCTTCGAACCACAGTGTTTTGCACAGAGTGAGGGCGGGAGGAAGAGGGTCGGATCTCTGTTCCCCTGCAGGTCCCGACCCCCGCGGCCTCTCGGAGCAGACCCCAGGCGGCCCCAGCGCCCCGCTGCCCCCCAAAAACTTGGGTAGGAGCCCCCCCACCCCGTTCCCCCTCCCCCCCCCCCCGCCCCCCGCGCTCCCCCCCAACGCCGCCCCTCCCCCCGCAGGCCAGCTGGGCCGGGCGGCGAGCGTCCTGCCCAGGGCGCTGGGCGAAGCGCTGTGCAGTGTCAGCAGGTGAGAACCGTTGGCGGGATGCGGGGGGAAGGGGGGGGGGCTTCTCCCCCGGGGGCGACGACGCGGGGGCCAGGGAAAGCCCGAGGGAGCCCCGCCGCGCTCCCCCCCGAAGGCCGTTCCGGTGGCGCAGCCCGGCTCCCCCCTCCCGCGCGCCTCCGTGGTACGACCCGCGCGCGCCCGCTCGAATGGGCGGCTCCACCCTGGGCGCCGTGCGCATGCGCTCACCTGCCCCCCCCCCGGGCGGGGGGGAAGGGAGGAGCCGCCTTCTGGCCACGCCCCCCCAAGGGCGGGGCCACTGCGACTCCGCCCGATGGGCGGGAGGCGCCGCTCTCCTGGCTCCGCCCACTGGGTGGACACGTGACCCCGCCCCCAAATGGGCGGGACCCGCTCTGGCCCCGCCCACCGCGAGTCTCCCGCTCCCGACACCGCCCCCTGGCGGGGACCCTCGCGCCTCGCGCCCCCGCCGGAGGTCACGGAGTCCGAGGGTCCCTCCCGGCTCGGTCCCCCCCCCCCGCAGGGCGGTGCGGTCCCTGCGCTTCGCCCTCACCGTCTTCACGCTGCTGGGCGTCGTCCTGGCAGGTGAGAGGGCCGGGGGGGTGACCCCATCCCCGTTCCCGGGGCCCGCGTTTCTGGGAGCCGCACCCCAACTCGCCCCACCTCCCCTCTCCCAGGGGGAGGGGGGAAGCGGGACCTAGAGGGCAGGGATCCCCCCCAGATTCCTACTCGTCCCCACGCTCCGGGGAGGGAACGGGCATCTCCGCGCTGGGGGGCGGCCCGGGGGGGGGGTCCCCGGCAGGCCTCCGGGGACCACCCCCCGGGTGCGGCCGGGGCGCTCCGTCCCCCTTCCTCTCCCCTTTCCCCCCTCAGCTGGATACCTCGGGGTCCCCGACCGGCTCCCCGGGCCCGGACAGGTCAGCGGGCGCGGGGGCCGCGTGCCGGGGGGCGGCGCGGACGGTGGACCGGGGGGCCGGGGCCTCATCCGTCCCCCGCTTCCCTCTCCCGTCCAGGAGGCGGACGAGTTCCTGACCCTGAGGTGAGGAGGAGGGGAGGGGTGGCCGCACGGGTCGGCGGGGAGACGGCCGGGCCCGGCCGCCCCGGCCCACCCGGTGCCCGTCCCCGGCAGCCAATACCACCGCGACGTGCGCGCCCACGGGCACCAGCTGAAGCTGCTCCGGGCCGAGCTGGCGCGGCTGCACGGCGAGGTCACGGCCCTGCGGGCGGCCAACACGCAGGTCAGCGGCCCCCCGCCGCCGGACCCGCCTCTCCCCGGCCCGGCCTCCCCCGGCCCGGGCCTCGTTTGACCCCCCAGCCTCGAGGGGTGGCCCTGGGGGCCCGGGCCCCCCCGCCCCCGCCCCCACCCCGGCCGACTCGCGTGTCCCCCCCCCCCAGCAAGTGGCCAAGCTGGTGTTCCAGCGGCTGAACGAGGACGTGGTGAGGAAGCCGGACTTCGCCCTGAGCTCCGTGGGTGAGGGTCCGCGCGGAGACGCCGAGAGGGGACGGGGGACGGGGAGGGGCGACACGAGGAGGGGGGAAACCGGGCTGCCGCGTGACCTCGGGCGAGTCACTTCGCGTCCCTGACCTCACCCGTAAAAGGGGGGTGAAGACGGAGCCCTAGGTGGGACGACCTCGTTACCTTCTATCCTCCCCCGTGCTCAGGACAGCGCTCGGCCCGTCGTAAGCGCTTAACGAGTACCGACGCCGTCAGTCGACTGACGGAGAGGGAGACCGACCCACCTAGGGCTCCTCAGAGATGGACGGGGATACGGTCCGGAGAAAAGGACCACTGCTCAGAGAGGGGAAGGGCAGAGTTGGAGACTCTCCCTCCCCTCCCTCCGCCCAACGCTATCTCTACGATTTTTATGTTGATATAATAATGCTGGTATTCGTTAAGCACTTACTCTGTGCAGAGCACCGTTCTA
This sequence comes from Ornithorhynchus anatinus, assembly GCF_004115215.2. Classification (NCBI taxonomy): domain Eukaryota; kingdom Metazoa; phylum Chordata; class Mammalia; order Monotremata; family Ornithorhynchidae; genus Ornithorhynchus; species Ornithorhynchus anatinus. Next base: position 433,677 of record NC_041748.1, read on the forward strand.
AGCACTGAGGCGGATCCGGGGTCTCCCCCCTCCTCTCGACTGCGTGCAGACTGTCGGCAGGGAATCACGCCACGGTTGTACCGTCGCGTTTTCCTTTCCCGAGCGTTGGGTAGAGCGCTCCGCACCCAGTAAGCGCTCGATACGACCGACCCAACGACAGAGGCGTTCCGAGACGGAGGCGCGGACAGACGTGGATACGGACGGGCGGAGGACGGAGACGCGGACCGAGTCAGGGATGGACGGAGAGGCGGCGGGAAGCGCCCGGAGGGACGGCGAGAGATGAAGGGACGGACAGAGACCCGGACAGGGAGAGGCAGAGACGGACCGAGAGTGGGGGAGGCAGCCCGGAGAGGGAGGGAGGGAGGGAGGGAGGGAGGGAGGGGCGGACAGAGACGCGGACACGGACAGCGTCCCCCGCCCCGGCTCTCGCGCAGGCGCCTCCATTGACCTGGACAGGACGTCTCAGGACTACGAGGACGGATTGGCCACCTATTTCTGGAACCGCCTCAGCTTCTGGAACTACGCCAAGTCACCCAGCGTCATCCTGGAGGTGGGAGGGCACGCGGGCAGGCTGGGGGGAGCGGGAGCGTGGGTGCCCGCGGACCCCCCCCCCACCCCCGTCTCGCCGCGCCTCCCCCGAGACCTCGCGGGCCGCACCCCCCGGTCCCGTCCGAAGGAGGGGTGGGGGAGGTGGGGGTCCGGTGGGCGGCCCCCCCCCCGCCCCGTGGCCGCCGACCCCGCCTCTCCCTTCAGCCGGACGTGTTTCCCGGGAACTGCTGGGCCTTCCGGGGGGCCCGGGGCCACGTGGTCATCCGCCTGCCGGGCCGCGTCCAGCTGAGCGACATCACCCTGCAGCACCCCCCGCCCAGCGTGGCCCACAGGGGCAGCACGGCCAGCGCCCCGCGCGACTTCGTCGTCTACGTGAGCCCGGCGCGGGGAGGGGGGTGGGGCCGCCGGGACCGGCTATTTGGGGGGGGGGGGGGCGGGCGCGGAGGAGGGGGTCCCAGGCGACCCCCTCGGTCCGTCGCCTTCTCTCCCCCCCGACCCCTCCAGGGGCTGCTGCCGGGTGATCACGAGGAGGTTTTCCTGGGAAGGTTCACCTTCGACGTGGAGAAATCCGAGATCCAGACCTTCCGCCTGCAGGTGTGTGCGTGTTGGGCCGGGGCGGGGAGGGGCGGGCGCCCGGGCGGCGCCGGGAGGGGAGCCGGGGCCTCAGCCGCCTCTCTCCGCGCCCGCAGAACCGGCCTCCCGCGGCCTTCCCCAAGGTGAAGATCCAGATCCTCAGCAACTGGGGGCACCCGCGCTTCACCTGCCTGTACCGCGTGCGGGCGCACGGGACGCGGGTGGCGGAGGGCGAGGGCGACGGCGCGCCGGGCCCCGACCACTCGGCCGTGACCCCCGGGGGCCCGGCCGAGCAGGAGGCGGCGGGGCGGGCAGACGGCCCGCGGGGGTGAGAGCCCGGCCGCCCGCCGGCCCGGGAGCCGCGGGGAGCCTCAATAAACCCGCTACGGTGTCCGCGGCTCGTGCCTGGGGGCCGCGGGGGGCAAGGGGAGCGGTAGGTGCCGCCGGGTGTGGGCCGGGGGGGGGGGGGGCGGGCGGCCGCCCCGAGGCGGCAACGGCATCCGGCTCTCCCCCTCCCCGCGTTCCGCGTCGGCGCCCTCCGCTCGCCCCTCCGGCGCGGGCAACCAGGGCCCTCCCTCCCCGGAGTAGGGCGCCCCCGCCCATCCCTGCTCCTCTTCCCTCCCTGGCTCCGCTCAAGTCGCCCTTGGCACCGTGACGCCGCCTCGGGCCCCCGTCGGAGCAAACCCGGACGACGGTCCGTCCGGATCGCGGTCCCCGCCCCTCCCGTCCCCGCGGGGTCCCCAGGTCATCCGGGACGCGGGGAGGGGTGGGTGGAGCCCTCGCGGGAGGGGGGGGGCCCTCTGAGCTTCCACCCCCCCCTTGGCCCCGGTGAGCCGGGCGCTAACCGGCGTTGACCCAAGAGGCCGCCTCCTCCTCAGATGACCGAGAGCCTTTATTGATGGGGTGGGACGGGGGAAGGGGGTGGGGCAGGAGGGGCTCCGGGCCTCGCTCCCCGCTCCAGTGCGGCGTCGGCGGTGAAAAAAGTACAAAAATACAAAACGGCATCCGGGAGCGGCACAGGAGGTGCCCTCTCACCCCCCCGGGGCCTGAGCCAAGCGGGCGGGGGCAAAGCGGTATCAGAACGTAAACGGAGCGCGTGGCGTCGGGGGCTAGGGCGCTTCGTGGCCGGGGGGAGGCCGGCGGGGGGCTCACGGCTGAGGGGACGGGGCGGGGGCGGGCGGCGGGCGGCGGCAGGGGGCCCAGCCCCGCATCCTGTAGTAAGACACCAGCTGCTGCGGGACCTCGGCCAGCACGGCCCGGGCCAGGGCTTCGCGGGGAGCCTGCAACGCATCGGAGGGGCCCCTGACTCACGGCTCCTCCGGGGTCCCTCCGGGTCCCTCCCCGCCGGCCCCGGGCCCGCCCCGGCGCCCCGACTCACGTTCTGGAAGCGGCGGAAGGGCACGAACTGGACGACGTCGCGGGCGGCGGCGTCTCCGGTCCGGGAGCGCAGGAGTCCCCCGTCCCCGTCCAGCCGCTCCATGGCCTCGAAGTCGGCGCCGCCGACGCCCACGACGATGACGGACACGGGCAGCCGGGAGGCCCGGACCACGGCCGCCCGCGTGGCCTCCTCGTCGGTCACCGCGCCGTCCGTCAGCAGCAGCAGCACGAAGTACTGCTGCCGGGGGAGAGGGGTCGGGGGCCGCTGAGGGGCGGGGACGGGCGGCCCGGGGAGCCCCGCCGCCTCCCCGCCGCGCCGCGCCCTCCCCGCTCCCCGGCCGGGATCCCGCCCTCACCGCGGCCTCGCCCTGCCGGGCGGCCTCCTCGGCGAACCGCGCCACGTGGTCGATGATGGGGGCGAAGTTGGTGGGGCCGTAGAGCCGGAGCTGGGGCAGGGCCAGGCGGTAGGCGTCCACGATCCCCTGGATGCCTGCGGGCGGGGGGGGGGGGGGGGGCCGCTTGAGAGACGGGGGTCTCCCCCGGGGCGGCCGCGGGCCGTCCCGGTCCACGCGACGGGGTGTCGCCCCGCCCTGGGCGGCGGGGTAGGACGGGGGTGCCGGGCTGACGCGGGCGGCGGGGCCCGGGGTCGAGCTGGTCCGCCCGGGGCGGCCCAGTAGGGGCGGGGGGTACACGGGGAGGGGACGGGCGGCGGGATCGGGTCGGGGGTGCCGCCCTCAGCCGGGCGGCAGAACGGCGAGCGTCCGTCCGCCCGGGCGGCGGGGTGAGGGGGGTCGGTCCGCCCCGGGGCGGCGGGGGTGATCGACAGGTCTCACCTTTGCAGTAGGGGTTTCCAGGGTTGAAGTTCAGGGCAAACTCGTGGGACACCTAGAGGGGACAAGGATGCCCATCGCCGCCTCCCTTCGCTCCTCCGCCCGGCGCCCCGTACCCGGGGGACGGGCCGAGACGCGTACGCCGCGGCCCCGGACGACCTGCTTCCGAGAGCCGGGACCCCGGGGAGGGATACCCCCGCGGCCCCGGCCCCCTCCCCGCCTCCCCCTCGGTCCCGCCGGGGAACGGGCGGAGGGAGCCCACCTGCCAGTCTGGGGGCACCTGGGCCCCAAATCCAAACGCGGGGAACAGCTTGTCCCTAAAGAGGGAGAGAGAGAGTCACCGGCTGGGGGGGGCGGGGGGCGGGGGAGAAGAGGAGGGGAGGCGCGGGGCCGGGGGGGGGGGCGGCGGGCTCACGCGTCGTAGTCCTGCACCACGCTGCCCACGCTCCACAGGGCCGTCAGGTACTCGTTGACCCCCGACGGGCTCAGGTAGTGCAGGGAGTCGGGGGAGGAGGGGTCCCCGTTGGAGCCGGTGAAGTCCACGCCCACCTGGGGACGCGGATCGTATCCATCGCCTCCGTCGAGCGCTCACCGCGAGCAGAGACCTGTGCTAAGCGCCTGCCCCGTGTCCGCATCCGTCATTTATTAATCTACCGTAACGGCCGCCTCCCCCTCTCTGGACCGTAAGCTCTCGGTGGGCAGGGACCGCGCCCACCGACTCCGTTCTACCGTCCGCTCCCAAGCGCTCGGCAGGCGCTCCCTAGGTACGACCGACGGCGCTCCGTCCGTCCCGCCGTCTGCCTCCCCCCCGCCCCGCCGCCGCCCACGCTCACGGTGAAGTTGATCTGGCAGCCGCCCATCACGTAATCCAGGAAGGAGAACTCGGTCTCGATCTAGGAACGAGGGCACGGGTCAGGCCGGGGCGAGGCGGGGGGCGGACGGAGGTCGGGGACGACGGGTCGGAGGGTCTCGTACCCGGCACGCCTTGACCCGGACGATCCCGGAATTCCTGTAGCTCTTCTTCTTCTTCTGCTTCTCGGGGTGGACGCACTCGAACTCCGCCTGGGGGATGGGGCGGAGGGCCGCGCTGGAGCCGACGCCCCGGGCCACCGCCGCACGCGGTCCCGGGCCCCGAGACCGGAGGCTCGTCTCTAGACCGTAACCCCCGCTCTGGGCGGGGGACGTGGCCGCCTAATCTGCGGTACCGGGCCCTCCCGGGGACCCGGCCCGGCCCCCCGCACGTAGCCGGCGCTCGACCGACACCCTTGACGGCGAGCGGGACGCGGTCCGAGCCCCGGGGACGACTCACGGGGAGGCCCGCGCCGGACCCCTGCAGCTGGGCCAAGGTGGTCTGGAAGGCGCCGATGAGGTCGTGGGAGCCGTCCCCGTCGTAGTCCAGGCAGCGCACCTGTGCGGGGAGGGGACCGGGGGGGCCGGCGGCCGGCCCGGGTCAGGGGTCGTCTTCCTCCCCTGGCTCCATCGGGCCCGGGACGGGAGCGGAGGGTGGGCCGGGACCCCGGGGAGGGCAGTCGGCCAGTCCCCCGCCTCACCTGGATCGGGGCATTGGCGTCGCCCCCGCAGAGGCTCTGCAGGGGGGTGCTGAACTTGCGCCAGGAGGGGTTTAGATCGTTCTTGATCACCTGCGGGGGGGAGCGCGGCGGGGGGTGGTCGGACGGGCCGGCCGCCACGGCGCCTCCCGTCCCCCGCCCGGTCCCCCCATCCCCACGGGGCTCTCCAGCGGGCCGCCCCGCCCCCCGTCGGGAAGGGAGTCGGGGGCGCAGGGGGTCCAGACCTCGGATCGATAGACCAGCCGCCACTGCTGCTCGTCCCACTGCCGGTACAGTTCCAGGAACGGGTCCGATTTGCCCAGGAAGTCCTGCCGCGGCCCGGGGGGAGTCGACGCTGGGGGGGGGGGGGGGGGGGGCCGCCCGGACCGCGGCCTCCCCCGGCCCCGCCCGCCGCCGCCCCCGGGCCGGGCCCGCACGTTCTGGATGGACCAAGAGGGACCCGAGGCCCCAAACCACTACCGGGGTTTTGGACCCCGGACCGGCCTGGGCCTCCCACAATCTCGGGACAATCCCACCCCCGTGGACCTCCCAGGACCTCCCCAAACCCTCCTGAACCTCACGGAGCCCCCAGGTGAATAACGTCGGTAGCCGTGAAGCGCTTACTATGGGCAGAGCACTGTTCTAAGCGCTGGGGGAGACACGGGGGAATCAGGTCGTCCCACGGGGGGCTCGCGGTTTGAATGCCCATTTTACAGATGAGGCAACTGAGGCACAGAGAAGTGACTCGCCCACGGGCACACAGCTGACGAGTGGCAGAGCCGGGATTCGAACCCATGCCCTCGGGCTCCAAAGCCCGTGCTCTTTCCACTGAGCCACGCTGCTTCTCATGACTTCTCCCACGCTGCCTCTCACAAGTTCTCCCCATAACCTCTTGGGACCCCCACTTACCTCCCCCTGTAAGCCTGCGGGACGCCCACGTCCCCCCACCCGGAGCCTTCTGGGGACCCCCGCGTCCCCCTCCTGACCTTTATTCTTCTCCCCACCGCCCCTCCCGCGTACATACTTCGGGACCACAGATCCCACCCGCCGTCCCCCGAGTCCCGCCCGTCCCCGCTCCGCCTCACCCCCGCCCACTACCTTCTTGTCCAGATTCCTGGCCTCCATCTCCAGAGCGACCACTTGGGCATCTTTGATTTCCTCCGCCGAGATCTAAGCCCGGGGAAGGAAACGGGGATCGGAGGTCGGGACTCCGCGGGGGGCGTCGGGGGGGTCTAGCCCGTGGCCCCCAGAGCTCTCGGCGGCCGGGGGCCTCCTCTCGCCGCGGGGGCCCGGGCCGGCGCAGAGCCGAGAGCCCTCGGTCGAGACCCCCGGCCCCCACCGCCGCCGTCTCCGCCCCCCCCCGCGCAGCCCACCCTCTCACCGTAACGGTGCCCTTTCCGGCCGGCTTTCCCGGCTTCAGCATCAGGGGCAGGGTCAGGGTTCGGCCGGACACGATCTGGGAGCGGAACCGAAGCGGGGGGGTGGGGGACGGGACGGTGAGGCCCGGAGGCGGGGCAACCGGCCGCCCCCCGACCGGGCTCTTCGCTCGGGACCGGGGGGCAGAGGGGCGGCGCGTCCGGGGCCCCGCCCCTCGGGGGAGACCGCCCCCCCGCCCAGGTCCCCCACCGTCACCCCGGGCACCTGCCCCAGGGAGCACTCGGCCCCGCCCAGGAAGTCGTCATCGCTCAACTCCGGGGACCGGTTGTCGATGTCGTAGATGTCGAATCTGAGCCGCTGGACGGTCTCGAAGCGGTAGTCCACACGTAACGGCCGGGAGAAGTCCGGGCTGGAGCAGTTCCGGATCCGCTCGGTGCGGCCCAGCTGCGGAGGGGGCGGCAGGATCTGAAGGCGGGGGGCCCGGGCGCCGCCCCGCGTCAACCCGAGCCCCCTCGCCCCCGGCTCGCCCGCGTGCGGGGGCGCCCCACCCCCGCCCCCTCACCTCGGCCCAGCCCCCGGCCCCCAGGTCCTGCAGCAGGACGCACAGGGGGTCCGACTGGGAGCCGACGTCCCCGTCCAGGAGGTCGCGGCAGGAGACGGTCAGATGCACGGTGGTCACGCAGCGGGCCATCTGGAGGGAGACGGGGTCCGGGGTCAGAGGGCCGCGGGGACCGCCCCCCCGCCCCCCCCCGACCCCGGGGGACTCGGCCCTCCTTCCGGACGGCCGCGGGCTCTCTTTCGACGCCCGCCTCTCCCCTCCATCCCTCGACGGCCTGGGACCCCGAAACCTGCCTCCCCTCACCTCCCCCGTCACGGGCATCTCGGGGACGGGGAGGAGGCAGGAAGGCTCAGGGAGGGAGAGGGCAGGACGGGGCAGGGAAGGGCTGGGAAAAAGCGGGGAGGGGCAGGAAGCGGACGGGGGGGGGCCCGCGTGAAGTCAGAGGGACCTGGATTCTAATCCCGGCTCCGCCACCCGTCCGCCGCGTGTGACCTCGGGCGAGTCGCTTGACTTCTCCGGGCCTCCGTTACGCCGTCTGTAAGGTGGAGATTGAGACGATGAGCCCCGTGGGGGACAGGGACTGGGTCCGGCCTCGTGACCTCGGATCTACACGGCCCCCGACCCAGCGGCCGGCACACGGTCAGCGTTGAACGAAGACCGCACGAGAAGGAGAGAGGGGCGGGGCGGTGGGCGAGAGCATTTCCGACCCCAACGGCCCCGCATCCGTCACCGCCCGGCGCGGTCGTTCGACCCTAGACCTCCTCTGACACCACCCCTCCCCGTAGCGACCCAGCTCCCTCCTGACCCCGACCTCACGGTGACGGCGGCCCTGGCGCTGACCCCCGACCCGCTGAGGCCGGGCCCTCTCCGGGCCCCTCCCCGACGCCCTGGGGCGCCCCAACTGCCCTCTGGGAGCGGCTCTGACCTGCCCGACCGCCCCACGGCTCCCCGCCTGGACCCCGGGTGGCTCAGCGTGCATCCACACACTCGCATCCACACCCACACCCGCCCGCCGCCCCGACCCCGCCGGTCTCGGAGCCCCGCGAACCGCCGAATCACAGGGGACGTCCCCGCCGAGCGGAGTCGGACCGGGACCGACCCCGGGGCCTCCCCGGCACGAGCCGCCGCTGGCCACAACCCCGCAGGCCAGTGTAGCTTTCGCCGTTCCGGCTCAGCCTCCTCCTCTTCCAAATGACCTCGGCCCGACCGGACGCTACCGCCGACGCGACGGCCCCGACTGGCCGGCCACCGCCGCCGGCCCGACGCCCTGGCCGGCCAGACCCCGCCGGCGGCGGCCCGACACCCTCGCCGGGGGGACGTCGCCACTGGCCCGATAAACTCACCGACCGGACGCCGCCACCGACCCGACACCTCCGTTGGCCCGACCGCCACCGGCCTGCCGTTGCGCTCGTTAGCCAGACACCACCCGGCGGCACCACCGGCCGGACGTCCTCACGGGACGTTCTCCGTATCGCCGCCCGGATGCCGCCGCCAGCCCGACACCCTCACCGGCGGCCGCCGCGGCCGCCGCGGCCGCCGGCCGGACACGGCTTGTCGTCCCGCGCCGCCTGGTCCGGGGGGTGGGGGAGCCTGGCTAGCTGTCCCGGGGGGGGGTGGGGGGCCGGGCCAGGAGCTCACTGACCCCCGCTGCTCCCGGCCCGGTGCGACGAGCGGCCCCTTCGCCTCCCGCCTTGGGGAGCGCCCGCTGAACGCCCCCGTTACCGCCTCGCCCCGCCCGGGGTGGGGGTAATAACCTGGGGAGGAGCTTCTTTTCCCCCCTTTTAAGAGCATCTGCGTTACTCACGACGTGCCACGCGCTGTTCTGAGCCCCGGAGTACACCCAAGATGATCAGGTTGGACAGTCCACGTAATGATAATAATCACGGCACATGTTAAGCGTTTACCACCTGCCAAACACTGTTCTAAGCGCTGGGGCAGACACGAGTTAACCAGGTGGGACCCAGTCCCCGTCCCACATGGGGCTCACCCTCTTAATCCCCATTTTACAGATGAGGTGACTGAGGCCCAGGGAAGTCAAGTTACTTGCCCAAGGTCACAGAGCAGGCACGAGGCGGAGCTGGGCCCGGAACCCAGGTCCTCGTGAATCCGAGCCGTGCCGCTTCTCGCCGTGAGCCCCCTGGACCGGAAGCGCCTCTAATAACGCTGGTATTCGTTAAGCGCTTACTGTGTGCACAGCACCGTTCTAAGCGCTGGGGGAGATCCAGGGTCAACGGGTTGTCCCACGTGAGGCTCACAGTTAATCCCCGTTTTCCAGATGAGGGAACTGAGGCCCAGAGAAGTGAAGCGACTCGCCCACGGTCACAGAGCTGACGGGTGGCAGAGCCGGGATTCGAACCCATCGAACTCTACCGGGCGGCGAGGAACCCGGAGGTCCGGGCCCCGCCCGAGGACGCGGAGGTCTCTCTCCCGTACTTCCCCGGGGCAGCGCGGCCCATCGAACGACGGGGGACAGGGACCTGCCCGTGGAGACGGAGATCTTTCTGCCGGCGGCTTTGGCGGGGATCGGAGACCTGCCCGAGGGTGCGGAGATCCCTCTGCCGAGCTGCCCCGACTGGCCCGGGTCATCGAACATCAGAATAACTGCCTTGAGGACGCAGAGATTTCGCTCCCCAGCTGAGAAGGGACCATTCATTCCTTCCTCTTCCCCGTCCCTGCGGCCCGGCCCAGCCCGAACCCGCGATGGAGAACCCCGCGACAGCTGTGGCTGTCTGACGCCCGCCCCGGTGGTATCAACCTTTTACAAATCAGTGGCTTGCCTGCCTTTAAGTCAACCCCGCCTCCCATTTACTCCTAAATGTTTCCACTCTCCCATGTTTCCCAGCAGTATCTCTAGAGGAGATCTCCGACCTTCTCTCAAAATCCACCCCTTTCCTTCGCACCTCGTCCCCTCCGTTCTTCCCCTGACCCGCCATCTTCCACTGTTCCCTCTCCAGTGGCTTTTTCCCCGCTGCCTTCCCACACCCTCATGTCTCCCCATCCTAAAAAAAAATTCCTCCCCTGACCCCACGGCTTCCTCCACTCATCTCCCTCCTACCATTCCTCTCCAAACTCCTGAGGGAGGACTCGAGTTCCTCTCCTCCAATTCTCTCCTTGCCCCCCTCCCATCCGCTTTCCGCCTCCTCCGCTTCACGGAAACCTCCCTCTCAGAGATCACCGCTGATTTCCCCCTTGCCAGATCCAACGGCCTCTACTCCATCCCAGTCCCCCCGGACCGCTCGGCTGCCTCTGACACCGTCCGCCGCCCCCCTCTCCCGGAAATATTATCCGATCTCTGCTTCGCTGACCCTGTCCCCTCCCGGTTCTCCTCCTCTCTCTGTCCGCTCGTTCTCGGTCTCTTTCACGGGCTCCTCCTCTGCCTCCATCCCCCGAACCTTTGGGGGGGGGGGGGGTTCCCTCCAGGTTCAGGTCCGGGTCCTCTTCTATTCTCCGTCTACCCCCACGGAGAACTCATTCACCCCCACGGTTTCGACGACCATCTCTATGCGGACGATTCCCCTGTCTCCATCTCCGGCCCCGATCTCTCTCTCTGACGACTCGAACCTCATCCCGCCTTCCGGACGTCTCTGCTGGGACGGTCTGCCGTGGCCTTAAACTTAACGGGTCCGAAAGAGAACCCCTCATCTTCCCACCCAAACCCCATCCTCGCCCATTTTTCCGGCCCCGTGCACAGCACCGCCACCCTTCCCGTCTCACAAGCCCGAAACCTTGGCTTTATTCTCGACCCCTCTCCTTCGATCCGCCCCCGGGTCCCGCCGGTTCCGACTTCGGAACATCACTCGAATCCACCCTCGCCTCTCCGTCCAAACGGCGCCGCGTTAATCCGAGCACTTCTCCTACCCTGCCTCGCCTACCGCGTCGGCCTCCTCGCTGACCTCCCTCCCGGCCTCCCGCCTCTCCCCGCTCCGTCCGGACTTGACTCTGCTGTCCGGATCATCTGCCTACGAAGACGTTCGGGCCTCGCCTCCCCGCTCCCCGAGAACCTCCAGGGGTCGCCCATCCAGCAGAAACCCGTCACCGTCGGCTTTGGGGCCCTCGATCCCCTCGCCCCCTCCTCTACTCCGAACCGGCCCGCACGCCCGGCTGCCAGGCCGCCCGGTCCTCGTCCCTCGATCTCGCTCATCTCGCCGCCGACCCCTCGCCACGGCCTGCCCCCGGCCTGGAACGCCCTCCCGCTTCAGACGATTACTCTCCTCGCCGTCAAAAGCCCTAACGGGGGCCCGTCTCCTCCCCGGGGATCGTCCCCGACTCGGCCCTCCTTTCCCCTTCTCCCGTCCCCTTGTGGGTTGCCCTCGCACGTGGATCGGCTCCCTTTATTCCCCCGTCCCTCGGCTCCACGGCCCGTGTACGCAGCCAGAGTGATTTATATTGCCTACCCCTCTAGACTCTAACAGGGAAAGCGTCAACACAGTCTGTATCCCGTGCTCTCCCAAGCACCAGTCCAGTGCTCTGCACACGGTGAGCGCTCAATAAATACGATCGACTGATCTCGGGGGGCCCGGCTCACTAACCGAGACCCACACGACGGATCCACTCCCACCTCGACCGCGCTCACGCTCCCGGCCCCTCCGTATTTCACTGCTCCCCCATCTGCAATTTCTTAGATCTCTCTCCCTCGCTTAGACCGTAGGCTCCGTGAGGGCAGGGCCCTCTCCCCGGTGCTTATTACAGCGCTGTGCGCACACACGCTTAAGCGCTCGGTAAATCCCACTGACGGATCGCTGGGTCTCCCTGGGGCTCCCAGGGCTTGGCTTCCCCAGCTGGGCCCCCCAACGCTGGGCCCGCCCCCGTCGACCCGCTCGACCCTGAGAGGAGAAGCCACGGCGACGAAGCAGCGTAGCCTCGTGGACGGAGCCTGCGCCCGGGAGCCGTAAGGACCTGGGTTCTGATCCCGGACATGCCGATCATCTGCCGTGCGACCTCGAACAAGTCACTTCACTTCTCTGCGCTTCAGTTCCCTCGTCTGTAAAATGGGGACCGACGGGGAGCCCCACGTGGGACGGGCGACTCTGTCCAACCCGATTATCTTCAATCTCCCCCAGCGCTCGGTACGGTGCCTGGCACGTAACGAGCGCTTAAAAAACCACCGCAGTCACCGTCGACATTGTTCCGGCACAGACTCTGGGTTAAGCGCCGCGTCGGGTGCCGGGATGGGCACGCGAGCATCAGACCGGAGCATCCTGCCCCACCCGAGGCTCGCGGGCCGAGGGGGAAGGCGGGCGGGGATCCGGTCCCGTTTTAGAGGAAAGGAACGGCGGACCGAAAGCGGCCCGCCGTCCGGCCCGAGGACTCGCCGCCATCCGGGGCCAGCGCCGAGACGGGGAGGTGGGTCTCGGGTCCCTCCCGTCCGCTGCTGGGACCCTGGGGTCGCAGCCCTGGGCTTCTTCGGAGGCCCCCACCTGGGTGAAGCCCTGCGCCCCGGGGAAGGGCACGCCCGCTTAAGTCCTCCTGAGAGCCCGCCTCTGCCAGGAGGCCTTCCCCGACTGGCCTTTCCTCTCCCCACCCCGAATCCGCCCACCCACCGCTTCCGGAACTGGCGGGTGGCCTGACCCCCGGGAGCTCTTCCCGTCCAGCCCTTTGTACTTCATTGCTTCCTCCCTTCGCCTGTAACTCACTCCAGCGTTCTCTCTCCTCCGGTAGACTGTCAGCCCCACAACGGCAGGCCGACGACCCCCGCCGGGCTCCGACCGCAGCGTCCCGTGCGCGGCAGCCCCTCAACCAACGCTTCGGATTGACCGACCGGCCGTGAACCTGTGGACGGTAACCCCGGCGGGTTCTCCCGACCTCTCGGTCTACGACGCTCCGCACACGGTAGGTGCTCGACAGATACCGCTGGTCGACAGGCTGCCGGGTGAGGCCGAGCGGGACGGTCCCCGGGGGCGGATGGGAGGATTTCCCGGGAAGACCAGGCCCCCGGACGTACCGCTGGCCGAGCCGGGATGTCGTCCCGCCCCCCGGGGCTGGTGTCGGTGGGCGGGCCGGGGGTTGGGGAGAAGCGAGGAATGGAGGGGAGACCGAGCCACCCCCCCCCCGGCTGCCCCCATCAGTCACCTAACCCTCGAGGGGAGCCCCGCGGCTTCGGAACCAAAGGGACGGCCGGACCCCTCCACCTGCCCCCCCGTCCGCCCGTCAGCCGACCGACTCAGGCCGGGGGGCTCCCTAGGACGCAAGATGGGGCGGGTGGGGTGGAGAGGAGGGGGCGTCACCCAACGGTCAACAAAACGTGGCCGGTGTCCCCCTCCGAAGGACTGTGGTTTTCGCAGGTCCGTGAACCGATTCATTCATTCAAGCGTATTTAGTGAGTGCTGCGCGCAGAGCACTGTACCAAGCGCCGGGGAGAGTACGATACGACAACGGACCCCACCGGTGGGCCGGTGACGAACCAAGAAGGACCGGGAGGCGGGGGATCGGAGGGAGTCCTCCGCGGTGGCGATCCATCGATCCGGCGGCGATCGATCAATGCATCGTATTTATTGAGCGCCGCGGGCAAAGGACCGTACCAAGCGCTGGGGGGGGGGGGGGACGGGGACGGGACGGGAACGACGTAACAAGAAACAGACGCGTTCCCCGCTCCCAGCGAGCCCGACCGTCACAGGACAGCGCCGGGCACGCAGCGAGCGCTTAACGCATTCTTATAGAGACCGAGGGCCGTCGAGTCTTTCCCGGTTCACAGCGACTCTAGGGGCGTATTTTCTCCAGAACGTCCCGTCCTCCGCCACCATCCGCACCCTAACGGTTCTTCCGTTCTCACCGCTACGGTCTCTAGCCACCTAGCTGCCTCCTCCGCGCTTTCCCCGGGCTTTTCCTAGCATTAGCGTCTTCTCCAGAGGATCAGCCCTCCTGACGATGGGTCCAAAACACGCCATCGGACCGTCCTCACTCACGGGAGGCAGCCTGGAGGCCGAGCGCTGACCTCCACGGGCGAAAGCGCACGGGGCCCCGGGACCGTGTGCGCACGGCGACGGTGAAGCGGCCCCCCTGACAGGTGGGGAGGGGCAGCGTGGCTCAGCGGCAAGAGCCCGGGCTTGGGAGTCAGAGGTCGTGGGTTCTAATCCCGGCTCCGTCCCTTGCCAGCCGGGCGACTTTGGGCAGGTCGCTTCACTTCTCTGGGCCTCAGTGACCTCGTCCGGGAAAGGGGGGTTACAACGGTGAGCCCCACGTGGGACAACCCGATCGCCTTCTATCCCCAGCGCTTAGAACAGTGCTCTGCACACGGTGAGCGCTTAACAAACACCCCAATTTGTTTTACCTACTCCCGAGTGGCCCGGGACGAACGGGCCGTGAAATCTCCACACCCGCAGAGGTCCCGGCGCTGACCCAGATGGGCCTAACGGCCAACGCGATTAGATAATACGATACTGTTGAGCGCCCGGCACGTTCCGAGCGCTGTCCTAAGCGCTTGGGTAGGTACAAGATTTAATCAGGTCGTCCCACGTGGGGCTCACAGTCTTCATCCCCGTTTTCCGGATGAGGTCACGGAGGCACCGAAAAGTCAAGCCACTTGCCCCAAGTCACCCGGCTGACAGGTGGAGGAGCCGGGATTAGAACCCGTGACCTCTGACTCCTAAGCCCGGGCTCTCGCCACTGAGCCGCGCTGCTTTTTCTGCTTCCACGCTCCTCGGATGGGGGCACGGCGAGACAGGGAACGCTCAGGGCGGTGACCCCAGGGCTTTTGGGGGGGGGAGCGAGGGCTGGGGGGGGCGGGGGCGGTCTTTACGGACTCCGGTGGCACAATCCCCAAGTGGGCCAGCGGCCCCGGCCGTCAGAAGGACGGGGGTTCTAGTCCCGGCTCCGCCGCTCGTCTGCCCAGTGACCCTGACCAAATCGCTTCACTTTTCTGTGCCTCGGTTACCTCGTCTGTACAGCGGGGGCTGAAGACTGTGAGCCCCGTGGGACGGGGACTGGGCCCAGCCCCGTCTGTATCTATCCACCCCACCGCTTAGTACAGTGCCCGGCGCATACCGAGCGTTTCGGAAACACCGCCATTACTGGTACTAATAAAGCAGAAGAATAACTCCGCCCTTCCTTCCCGCACAACTGCCAGCTTCGGCCCCGCCCCGAGGCTGCTGCCAGACCCCCGCCACGGCTGTCCATCAGTGCTGTCCACTCCGTGCTCACCGCGTGCGGGACCTCGGCCCGACTGGCGCCCCGGCCTCCTCGCCCGTCTCCCCGCCTCCGGCCCCTCTCCCCCCGATCCACACTCGGCCCCGCCGCCGCTCGGGTCATCTTCCCCGACCGTCGCCCGGCCCACGTCCCTCTGGCGGCTCCCCGTGCCCCTCGGCGCCGCGCAAAGTCTCCCCGTTGGCTCCCGGGCCCCGCCCGCTGGCTCCGTTCCCCCCCCCCGGCTCGCCTTCTAGCCGGCCCTCCGGCCTCCAGCCCTTCCCCGGTGCTTTCCTCCGGGCCCGGAGCCTCCCTCCCTCCCTCCCGCTCCCCGCGTCGGGACCTGACCGCGGGACCGCCTCCCCCGCCCGGACCCCTCCTGAAAGCCCACCTCCTCCAACGGGCTCCCTCCGAAGGATTCCCGCACCGCAAGATACCTAGGCCCCGTCAGCCGCCCCCCGCCTTCGCGTACCTACTTCTACCCTCCCCGAGAGAGCACCTACGTAGACCTTTACCCCATCGCGCCTGCGGTGATTTATTCCCGGCCTTCCGTCCGCAGCGACTTCTACGTCCGCCTCCCCGCTCGGAGCGGCGAGCTCCCGGCGGGCGGGGGGGACGCGTCGTTCGCCTCTCCGGCCCTCTTCCCGAACGCTCGGTCCCGCGCCCGGCACCCGGCCGACAACTCGCCGCGGGCGGCTACCCGCGAGCCGTGGCTACCGAGGGGCGCGCTGGACCGGTCCTTCGGCAGGGGGCCGGTCGGGCCCCCGGTACGGGCGAGGACCCTCCCTCGGCTCTCCCAGGGAAGCCCTCGCCGAAGGGCAGGGAGGAGTCCGAGCGTCACGGGGATGGTCTGCAAGTTGCTGAATTGTCCGTTCCAGGCGCCCTGGGGGAGGGGCGGGAAGGAGTCCTCGAGGGCCGGGGGCCTCGTCAGCCAGGACCCCCACGGCCCATCGGCCTTAGAGGCGGCCACCGGAGACGGCGGAGGGAAATCAGGGAAATGACGACCCAACCCCAGCCCACCAGTCCCCTCGGGCTGCCGAGGGCCCCCCCCCGGCCCCGGAGGGACGGGCCCTGGACCCCCCCGAGTCCCGGGTTGCGGCTCCGGGATCCCCCCCCCGAGACGGAGGCCGGCCCACTCTGGGACGATCGGGGTGGGGTCCCCCAACCCCTATCGCAGTGCCGGCTCCCGCGGGGGAGGGAAAGGATCTCGGGGTTCAGCTGTGCTTTCCCTAGCGTTCGGCGCGGGCTCGGCAGAGCCCGGCACCGCCCCGGGCGGGGTTTTCGACGTTCGGCCGGGCGTGGGACCGCGGGGCCCTCCGGCGGGACGGACGGACATCTCCCGGGGCTTTAAGCAGCAGCGAGGCTGAGTGGACAGGACGCGGGCCTGGGAGGCAGAAGGAAGCGGGTTCTGATCCCAGCCCCGCCACAGGTCTGCCGCGAGACCCTCGGACAAGTCGCTTCGTTTCTCGGCCGGCTACCTCGACCGTAAAGCGGGGATTAAGAGCCTGGGTCCCCCCGGGCGACAGGGACCTTTTCCAACCCGATCAACCCGCATCTAGCCCAGCGCTCGGAACAGCGCTGGGCACGCGGTGAGCGCTTAACGGGCCCAACCGTAAAACCACCCGGCCGGCGGGCCGAAGCTCATCTCCCGCTGCCCCCGGCACGCCGCCCGTCTCCTAGACGGCATCTCCGGGGCGGGCCTCTCCCTCGGCCTCCATCAGGGCCGGCGACCGGCGGACGCCGAGGGGGGCCGACCCCTAGGAGCCCGGCGATGCCGTCTCCGGCCGACCTCCCGGACGGGCCCGGGAAGGGATGCGGGGTCCGGACACGTACCAAGCAAGCGCCCCCGACCCCGGCACCCTGCGGCCAGACGTCCCGCCGAGGCTCGGCCAGTGCGGCGGCCGCCCCGACAGGCGGCCGCACAGCCAGAGAGGCGATCTCACCCACAGATCTCCGCATCAAACGGGAGGCGGCGTGGCTCAGTGGGAAGAGCCCGGGCTTAGGAGTCGGAGGTCGTGGGTCCCGAGCCCGGCTCCGCCACTCGTCAGCTCTGTGACTGTGGGCGAGTCGCTTCACGTCTCTGTGCCTCGGTGACCTCCTCTAAAACGGGGATGGAGGCTGTGAGCCTCGCGTGGGACGACCCGACGACCCCGTATCTCCCCCAGAGCTTAGAACGGCGCTCGGCACGTAGCGAGCGCTTAACGGCTACCGACATCCCTCATCTGTAAAATGGGGATGGAGACTGTGAGCCCGACGTGGGACGTCCTGACGACCTTGTATCTATCCCAGCGCTTGGAACGGTGCTTGGCACGCAGTGAGCGCTTAACAAATGCCAACAATATTATTATCGTTATTATTATTAAACAGAAACTCCTCCATCAGCTTCCTCGCTCCCTCCTTACCTCACCTCGCCGCTCTCCTCTTCCAACCCCAGCCCGCCCACTCCTCTCCCCTCAGCACTGTGCTCGTTCATATATATTATCTATTTCCCTATTGATTTCGGTAACGAGGTGTTTAGCTCCTTGATTCTATGTATCTTGACGACGACGTCTCGCTTTCATTTGGCTCTGTCCTGCTTCGCCGTCCGCCTCCCCCGTTTAGACCGCGAACCCGTCGCGAGGCGGGGACGGTCTCTCTCTCGCCCAACTGTACCTTCCAAGCGCTAAGTACGGCGCGCTGCACCCAGTAAGCGCTCGATAAATACTACTGAATGAATAACGCCAAGCTTCTCGCTACACCTCCAGCCTGTCTAGCTCCCCGACGGCCTCCGGCCCCCGTCCGGCCTCCGGCCTGGAACGCCCTCCCTCCTAACACGCGCCAATTACCCTCCCCGGCTTCAAACACTTACCGGAGGCACATTTCCAAAAATCCATCCCTAAGCCTCGCCTTCCCCTCCTCCCAACCCTTCCGCGTCGCCCCGACTCGCTCCCTTGATTCATCCCCGCTCCGGGCCCCACGGCGTATACGTGCGCAGCGGTGATTTATTTACTTCCGTTAGCGTCCGTCTCCCCCTCTGGACCGGGAGCTCACGGCGGGCGGGGGAATGCGTCTATTCTATCGTGATACTGTACTGTCCCGAGCACTCGGCACAGCGCTCCGCACACCGGAAGCGCTCGATAACTTCAACCGACTTGACGGGCTCGCACGCCAACGGTCCCAACGGTCGGTCGCGGGCCCCAAGCCAGTCTAACACGCAAAAATCCAGAGCGGCGGGCAGAGAGACAGACGGACGAGAGGACGGACGGACGGTCAGCGGGTCAGCCCCGCGGGCGGACGGCCCCCCCCCCCCCAGGAGATCCCAGCCCCGGTCCCGGGGGACGCCGGGCAACCGGAAAGCCCCCCTCCCTAGGCCAGGGCACCGCCCGTCTACGGGGGGACCTGGCCGGGGCCCCAGGTGGGGTCGATGGTAATAACGTTGGTGCCTGTTAAGCGCTTACTACGTGCAGAGCACTGCTCTAAGCGCTGGGAAAGATACGGGGTCATCGGGTTGGCCCCCGCGAGGCTCACGGTCAATCCCCATTTTGCAGATAATAATGTTGGTATTCGTTAAGCGCTTACTACGTGCACAGCACTGTTCTAAGCACCGGGGTGGATACGGGGTCATCGGGTTGTCCCGTGTGAGGCTCACGGTCTTCATCCCCATTTTACGGATGAGGTCACCGCGGCACAGAGAGGTTAAGCGACTCGCCCACGGTCACGCGGCTGCCGGGTGGCGGAGCCGGGATCCGAACCCACGACCTCCCACTCCCAAGCCCGGGCTCTTTCCACTGAGCCCCGCGGCTTCTCAGTCATCGTAAGCATTAACGTCGGTATTTGTTAAGCGCTTACTAGGTGCGGAGCACTGTTCGAAGCGCCGGGGGAGAGACGGGGGCATCGGATTGTCTCTCAAGTCTTCACAGTTGGAAGTTGCCCGGCAACTTGGCACTGTCCGAGCCCGGACCTCCGGCCCCTCCCCCCGCCCGCCAACAGGAGGAAGCTGGGGGGGGGGGTGGGCGCGGGGCGGCCCCCCGGGCATCCCCCGGCCCAGCGCCCCCGGCCGGCAGTGCAGTTACCTGGGGCCAATCAAAGCAGCGGGGAGCGTCAGCGGTCGGGCGTCCGGGGGAGCGATTTTACTGAATCGCGTCTCGGAACCCAAGCCTTCCACCGAACAACCCGGATGACCGAGGCGGCCCTGCCCGCCGCGAGCGCCGCCCCGGAGGACCGGGCGGCCCGAACCCACCCCCCGCACTGGGCGGGCCCCGCATCCGCCTGCTCCCCGGCGCTCTCCCGACTGCCCCGCACGCAGCAAAAGCACGCGACGAACGCCACCGACCGACGGGCGGGCCTGGCAGCCGGAGGACCTGGGTTCCGATCCCAACTCCGCCACTCACCTGCTGGGTGACTTGGGACGAGCCGCCTAACTCCTCCGGGCCACAGTCCCCTCACCGGGCAAACGGGGATCCGATACCCGTTCTCCCTCCTCCCGGGACCGTGACCCCCCGTGAGGGACGGGGACCGCGTCCGACCCGATCGTCCCGTCTCCCCGCCCCCGGCGCCGACCGTGGTTTCCCGGGCCTCGGTTTCCGCGTGAGGAAAATGAGGGCCGGCTACCTTTCCCCCTCCCCTAAGGACAGGGAGCCCCGCGTGGGCCGGAGGCCGCGTCCGATCCGACCGTCACCTCCCACGCCCCCGGCACGGTAACGACCGTCGGGGCCGCGTGCGGCCTACGCGCACCGGACCGGGCTCCCCGAGAGGGCGGGGCGGTGCCGGCTTCGGCCTCCTCCCCGCCCCGTCCGCGGCCCCTCTTCCACAAGGAACCGGGCCGCGTGGCTCGAGGGGGGCGGTGGGCAGCGAGGCCTTGTGGAGACAGCCCGGGATCGGGACCCCCCCCCGCTATTCCCGCTCCTTCCCCGGGCGTCTGCGTGACCTCGGGCAAGTCGCTCGACTTCTCCGTCAAACGGGGACCCGTGGCCCGTCGTCCCTCCCCCGGCCGGATGGCGGTGAGCTCCGCGTGGGCCGCGGACCCTCTCCCATCTCACTGCCCCCGTACCCGCCCCCGGTGCCAGGCTCGGGGTTGGCGCCCATCGAAAAAACCAGCCATCATCATCATCATCATCATCATCATCATCATCATCGCCGCCGCCATCACCGTCGGCGGGAGCGGCCCCGCCCCCGCCACAACGCCGTACTCGGGCCCGGGAAACCCCACGCCCCCACGAGACCCGCCTCGCTCACGCGGCGAGGCGCCGGCCCCCGACGTCTCCCCCGGCCCCTTCCGAGGCCGGGGGGCCCGCGGCCCGGTTTCCGCGAGACCCCCAACGCCCGACCCTCGAGAAATGATCCATCAACACAGAGAGGTTTGAAAAGAACGTGATCGTCTTTACAGGAGCACACAGCTTTCCGACTTTACAAGGGTCCTTTACACGGTACAGAGCTTCCGGTTGGAATTCACCGGGAGGGGGTGGGGGAAGGGGTGGGGGGAGGTGTCGGGAGAGGAGGGCGAACTTATTTCCGAACAAAAATCTCCATCGCTGGGAAATCCACGGGCCCCGGGAGTTTCGGCAGTTGCACGGAACAGACCGTAGAGGGGTTTCGGGGAGACCCTCCCGGCCTCCCCCCGCTCCCGATCCGGAGAGAACGCGAGGCACCCGATGGGAACAGTCTCGGGCACTCGAGCACGGACTCGTACACACACACACACAAAAAAAAAATCACATTCCGGAGGGGCGGAGCGATTCGATTTAATGACGATTTCCACCGCCGGAAACGGCCGGCCGGGATGCCGCCCGACCTCGCGACGGAACGTTTCCGGCCCACCGGGCCCCGGCCCCCTTCTCTGCGGGCGTCATTTAATTCCGCTAACAACGGACGTGGGATCTCCCCCGTCGGCACTTTTCATCTACCCTGGGCGGCAGCGACAACTACGGGTGTTGGAATGAGATGGACAGAAAGGGGTTGGGCGGGGGGGTGGGGGGAGAGAAGGAGAGAGAGAGAGAGAGAGAGAGAAAGAGAGAGAAAGAGAGAGAAGCAAGCAGCCCCCAAACACCGCTCTTGGAAAAAAGGAGAGGAAACCAACGGGATGAAAAAGAGGAGGAGGAGGAGGAAGAGAAAGAAAAAGAGGAGGAGGAGGAGGAGGAGAATCCACCTCTGGCACCCGGCCGGAAAAACGGCCATCCAGGGAGGTCGACGGCCCCCGGGCGTGACCTCGAAACTGTTTCGGGAGGAGAGGGGGACCCGCGGGCGGACGGGACCCGGGTGCACCGTGGCTTCGGGAGGGGGGAGGGGCTAGTCGCACACCTCCCCCCCCGCCCCCGGGCCCGCCCCGGGCCCCCGGCTCTCGCCCGCCGGCCTCCCCGGCCGGGCCCCGAACGGAAACCGTTCCTCCAGAGGGTGCGGGCGGCGCGGGCGGACGGAGCGGGGCGGCCAGCCTCCGGGCGGGGGGGGGGGGCGGAGGGGGGTACACGGGGGCCCCAAGCGC
Organism: Ornithorhynchus anatinus; assembly: GCF_004115215.2. Classification (NCBI taxonomy): domain Eukaryota; kingdom Metazoa; phylum Chordata; class Mammalia; order Monotremata; family Ornithorhynchidae; genus Ornithorhynchus; species Ornithorhynchus anatinus. The sequence goes on from NC_041748.1 coordinate 455,064, forward strand.
CCCTCCGCCCCCAACCCGAGCCGGCCGCCCGCCGTCGGCCCCGGAGGGGAGGTCGAGAGACTTTATTCGGAGGCAGAGGAGAACGAAAGCACCGGACGCGGCCCGGGCCCAGAACGGAGCGGGGTCCGTCCGGCTCCGAAACAAATCCGAACCGAGCCACCGGGCCCCCGCGTGTCTCTGCCCCTCTCTCCGGCCCGCCCTCTCTCGGCCGGCCCTTCCCCGTCCCGCCCCGCCCCGCGCCACCCCCCCGCCGGCCCCGGCCGACGCCTCGGAGGCCGACGCCCCGCGGGGAGCGCCCGGGCCCCCGCCCGGCCCCGGCCGCCCCCCCGGACCCGCCGCAGACGTCTCCGCCGGCGGCGGCCCGGGGGGAGGGGTCTCGGCGCCCGGGTGGGGGAGGGCCCCCCGGGGGGGCGGGGGGGGGGCCGGCGGCGGCTACCCCAGCACCAGTTTGACCTTCCTGGAGCCGATGGGCCGGTCGTTGAGGTCGACCACGGCGGCCATGGCCTCGTCGCGCGACTCGAAGGCCACCATGGCCTCCCCGGTGGGCATGCCCTTCTCGTTGTACTTGAGGCACACGGAGCCCGGGATGACCTGGTAGCCGTAGAAGAAGTCCAGGATCTCGTCCACGGACACGGTGAAGGGCATGTTCTGCACCTTGATGACGGTGGGGCCGGGCTTGCCGGGGCCGGAGCCGAAGCCGGGGGGCCCGCCCAGGTGGAGGGCCGCCCCGGGCCCGAAGCCCGGGGGGCCCCCGGCCACGCCGCCCAGGCCCGGCGGGCCCCCGGCGAAGCCGCCGGCGGGCACCGTCAGGCCGCCGGGGCCGTTGCCGAAGTTCTGGGGCCCGGCGCCGAAGGGCGCGGGCCCGCCCAGGTGGGCGGGGCCGGCCCCGAAGCCGGGCGCCTCGGCGGCCGGCAGCCCGGGGAGGCCGCCGGCGGCCCCGGCCGCCGGCAGGCCCAGCCGGCCGTCCCCGAAGCCCGGCCCGAGGCCGGGGGGCGGCAGCGGGGGGCCGAAGGCGCCGGCCCCCGCGAAGCCGCCGGGGAAGGCGAAGGGGGGGCCGTTGCCGGCCCCCTTGGGGCCCCCGGGCAGGAAGGCCGGCTCCTCGCCGGGCCCGCCCGCCAGCTTGGGCGGCTTCTTGCCCGGGCCCGGCGGGTTCTTCTCCAGCTCGCGCATGTCGTCCAGCGAGATGACGGCCAGCGAGGCCTCGCGCCCGTGCAGCTTCTTCCGGTGCAGCCGGCCGGCCTTCTGGGCGTCCTCGGCCGACTTGAACTGGACCAGGGCCTGGCCCAGGCCCCGGCCGCCGCCGTCCACCAGGATGCGCACGGCCGCCTCGTCGGCGGGCAGCCCCTCCAGGAACTGCAGGACGTCCGGCTTGGTGACGTCGAAGGGCAGGTTGGAGAGGTGGGCGCAGAGCTTGGGGGCGGGGCCCGGCGGGGCCGGGGCGGGGCCCGGCGGGGCCGGGCGGGGGTCGGGCCCCGGCGGGCCGGCCTGCAGCCGCTTGCGCAGGGCGTCGATCTTGTCCAGCATGCCCTGCTTGCTGATGGGGTGCACCTGGATGAAGCGGCTGCCCATGTACTGCTTGTGGCGGCCCAGGGCGGCCTTGTAGTCCGCCTCGGCGCGGAACTCGACGAAGCCCTCGCCGGTGGCCTTGCCGCTGGGCCCGTAGGCGATGTAGATGCTGTCCTCCACCAGGTCCAGCTTCTTGAAGAAGTCGATCACGTGCTTGTTCTCCGCCTCGAACGGCAGCCCCTTCAGGTAGACGCAGAAGCCCGGCCGGTGCGGCGAGCGCGAGCGGGACCGCCGGGGCCCCCCGCCGGGCGACTTGGCCCGGGCCAGGCCCGGCGGGGGCGGGGGCGGGGGCCCCGGCGGGGGCGGCCGCGGGGGGCCCGGCCGGAAGGCCGCGTGGCCGGCCGCCGCCCACTGGCGCTCGGTGGCCGGGCCCACCTCCACGTAGCGCTGGATCATCAGCATGCGGTTGCGCTTCAGGGCGGCGAAGGCGTCCTGCGGGGCCAGGAACCGCACCAGCCCGTGCCCGTTGTGCCGGCCCAGGTGGTCCTTGAGCAGGCGCACGGCCTCCACCCGCAGCCCGTGGAAGAAGTCGCGCACGTCCGCCTCGGCCGCCGAGAAGGGCATGCCGTGGACGCTGACGTACAGCTCGTCCGGGTTGACCGCCGGGGGCTTGGCCGCCCCCGGGGAGGCCAGCGGCAGCGGGGCCCCGGGGGTCAGGGGCCCCCCGAGGAAGAGCGGGTTCAGCCCGCCGCCCAGGCCCAGCCCGGCGCCGGACCCGTTCACCCCCGAGGGCAGCGGCGCCCCCGGCGGGGGGTTCAGGGGCGGCAGGCCCGCCAGGGGCGGCAGGGGCGCCAGCGGCGGCCCGGGGGGCCCCGGCGGGATGGGGGGCCCCGGGGGCACCGGCGGCAGGGCGGGCACCGGGGGCGGCACCGGGATCGGGGGGATGGAGGGCAGGGCGGGCAGGGCGGGCAGCGCCGGGATCGGGGGCGGGATCGGAGGCGGGGGCACCGCGCTCATGGGGGAGGCCGTGCCCGCCAGGGCCGCCCCGCCCCCGGCGCCGAAGGAGGCGCCGCCCCCGACCCCGCCGCCGCCGCCGCCGCCCCCGCCCCCGCCGCCGCCGCCGAAGGACGACGAGGAGGACGACGACACGGACGACGACGAGGAGGCCGAGGAGGAGGGGGCCGGGGCGGCGACGGCCGAGGCCGAGGCGGGCGGGGGGCCGCCGCCCCCGCCGCCCCCCAGCCCCGGCGCCGCGAAGGCGGGCGGGAGGCCCTTGGGGCCCTCGGGCCCGGCGGCCCCCACCACCGGCCCCGCCAGGCCCACCCTGCCGCCCGCCCCCGCGCCGGCGGGCGGGCCCGGGCGGGCGGCCCCCGGCGGGGGCAGGTCCAGGCCGGCCGTCTCAAAGCGCCGGCGGCTCAGCTCGATCATGGTCTGCATTTCCGTCTTGCTGCTGAGCAGCAGGGTGGTCTTGGAGCCCTTGATGGCCCCGCCCGTGCGCGTCATGCCCAGCCGGGCGTCCTCGTCCGTGGCGAAGACGATGAAGGCCTCGCCCAGTTCGCCCCCCACAATGTGCACGCCCCCGTCGGGGATGGTCAGTCCAGAGAAGAAGTGGCGGATGTCCATGGTCCCTGCCACCATGGGGAGGCCCTGCAGGCGGATCACCACCGCCATGCTGCCCGGGAACCACGCGCACCTGCGGGCGACAAGAGGGAACCGCTAAGTCAGACCGAGGGGGGACGGGGGGCGTTGGGGGCGGGGGCGGTCCGGCGCACGGCCGAGGGGCGGGGGTCGCGGGGGGGGGCGGGGGGGGGGGGGCACCCCGGGCCCGAGGACCGGCCCCCGGCCTCGTCTCTCGGCCCCGGAAGATCGCTGGGACCCACGCTCGCAACTTCACGTGCACACGCGCACACGCCGACTCCGTCGCGCCTCCCCGGCGGGGCTCCCTCTCGGCCTCCACCTTCCACTCGCTAGGGGCAGCGGGGCGGTTTTCAAAGCGGAAAAAGGCACGGGGCCCGGGGCGGGAGAGGGGGCGCGCCCACCGCGCCGGGGGCTATCTCTCCCGAGCGAAGGGGTGACGGCCCCCGGTGGGACGGCGTGGGATCCTCGAAAACGGGAGCCAGGCAGCCATCCGGGCCGAGGGCCCCCGAGCCGAGTCGAGCGGTTCTACACCGCCGCCGGTCTGACGGGAGTCGGTCGCGACGCCCGCCCGCCCCCTGGATCTCCCCCCACCCCGGCATCGCGGTCGGTCCCCTCCGGGGGCGGACCGCCCGCCGGCCTCTCCCGGACGGGACCCCGCGGCCGTCCGGGGGCCCGGGGAAGGGGGCGGGCGGGACCCCGGCCCCCCCCCCCCGGGCCGGGCGCCACGCCGACGCTCCCGACCCTAACGCCGCCGGTGCCCGTGGTGGTCGCCGAGCGCGCGCCGTGTGCCGGGCGCCGTTCTGAACGCCGAGGGAGACCCGAGGAGCCCGAGACAAACGGAGCCCAAACCCGGCCGGCTCTCCGGCCCCCGGGGAGACCCCCGGGACCCGGAGGCGCTTTTTAAACGGCTCGTCCTCCCGGTGCGGGAGCCGGGACCGGCGGGGTCGCCGGGACCTCCTCGGGCCTCCGGGCCGGCCCCGGCTCCTCCCCCAAGGAACGGTCCGATTCCCTTTCCGGAGCTTGGCCGGCCGGCCGCGTGCCGGGCGACGACCGCCGGTGCGCTCTCGCTCTTTCACGGGGACCGACGGATTCTCTCTCTCTCTCCCACGCACGCTCACACGCACCAGGGAAGACGGGGGAGGGAAGAGGATGGAAAAATGGAGGGAGAAAGGGAGCGAACGGACGGGAGGGTGGGCGCTCTCTATAAGGGCTACAAAATATCCGACCGAGGCCAACCCTCCGGGGCTCCCGATGCCCTTCTTTCAGAAGACGCCTCGAGGGTCGGTCGGGGCCGGGGGCCGGGGGCCGGGGGGTCCGGGCCTCCGCCCGGAGACAGGCGAGGTCCGGTGAAAAGGTTGGATTAGAGGAACGCCCGAGTGGCGCTCCCACTTCCTCCTCCTCCTCCCCGGATTCGGGCCGGCCGGCCGTTCCCACAGGCCCAGCTTCCCATTTCTCCTGGCCTCGCCCCGGCCCGGGGAGCCGCCTCTTCCGGGGGCTCTGCGGGACCCCATCGTCGCCCACCCCCCGCCCCGAATCCTCCAAGACCCAGAGGCCCCAGAGGGCAGAGCCACCTCGGGAACGACGGACCCGCTACGGGATCTCCTCCCGGCGGGCCGCCCGGTCCCGGGGCGAGGGGAAGAGGGCTTCCGGGGAGGCGGGGACCGGGTCTCGCCCGTGGGGTCGTCGGGGCAGTGCCCGGCGCGCAGTAGGCGCCGCATCGACCCCAGCCCCCTCGTCACCAGGGGTCGCCTGCCGGGCCCCGCGCCCGCTCCGGGCTCGGCTCGGGAAAGCCGGCCGCCCGCCCCGGCCGCCGAACGAGTCCGCCGCCTCGGAAAACAGCGAGGGACCCCCGGGCGCGGGGGGCAGGGGGCCGCGCCCGCCGTCCCGCCGCCCGCCCCCCCCCGCCCGCGCCCCCGCCGGGGCGCCGGCCTCTTGGCTGCCGGGCCCGGGGTTCGGAGGGGTCCGCGAACGACCCGGCGGATCAGAGGCGCTTACCTGAGGCAACCACAGCCGAACCAATCAACGTTCTTAACAAGAAGCAGAGGCCAAGGCAATCCTGTGGGCAACCAATTAAAACCAACCTTTAGGACTGCAATAAAGAATAAACGGAGGCAAAAATCAATGAGGGCACAGACGGCGGACGAACCGCGCCGGGCCGCCGGCCGTGGGGGCGCGGGAGGGGCCCGGGGGGGGCGCCGGGCCCCCCGCCCAACAAACCCAACGAGGAAGGCGCCTCCGGGCCGCCGCCGCCCGCCCTCCCGCCCCGCCCTCCGGCCCCGCGCCGAGCACCCCGGGAGATCTAGGGCCGACCGACCCCCAGCCCGCTCCAAGGCCCCCCCCCGGAGACAAACCCGCTTCCCCACGCCGAGCGACTCCGACCTCGGCCCGCCCCCGCTCCGGAGGGACCCCGGGCCGACCCGGACGGGCGGACCCCGCGACAACCGCCCGCCGTCCCTTGGCGACAACCGCTGGGGCCGGGCCGCGGGCCGACCCCGCTCCCTGCCGGGACCACACCGCCGGCCGAGGCCGCTCCCTGCCCAGACGCCGCCGCTCCCTAACCGGCCGACGCCGCTCCCTGTCCGAACCTCACCACCGGCCGGGGCCTTCTCCCTCCCCGGACGCCGCCGCCGGCCGGTGTCGCTCCCCGCCGGGGCAAGCATCGCCGACCAAAGCCGTGCCCGGACGACACCACCGGCCGAGGCCACTCCGTCCCCGGGCAACCACCATCGACCAAAGCCGCTCCCTGCCCGGACGACACCACCGACAGACGCCGCTCCCGGCCCAGACGAACCACCGACCGATGCCGCTCCCTGCCCAGACGACACTACTGACCGGTGCCGCTCTCCTCCCGGCCCGGTCCCCGCACGTCGGCGGCGCCCTCGATGCCCGCGCAACACCACCGTTCGTCCACTGGGCATCGAGGGGCCGTGAGAAAGACGGACCCGGCAGAGAAGAGGAAAGACCTAGGACTCCGACGACCCCCGCCCGGGTGGGCCGGAGGACCGAGAGCCTTCCCGGGCCGAGACCTCGCCCGAACCCCAGAGCGGCGGGCCCCGGGCGCCTCCCCGCCGCTCCCACGCCGGCCGGGAGAGAGCCAGAGCCCGGACGGCTCGCGCCGCCGGCCGCGGAGCCACGTCCGACTCCGGCCGCGGGCCCCGGCCCCGGTCCCCGAGGAGAAGAGCCCCCCCCAGATCCCGGCCCGGAGCTCCCCGAAGGAAGACCGGCGGAGAGGAAGCCGCGGACCTCCCGGCCGAGGCCGCGCTCCTCCGCGGGGCGGCCCGGCCGGCAGAGCCCTAACGGAAGCGAGGAAGGAAGGAAGGAAGGAAGGAAGGAAGGAAGGAAGGAAGGAAGGAAGGAAGGAAGGGAGCCCCCACAGGGTAGCGCTCGCCAGGAGAAAGGGAGAATGAGACGGAGAGACACTCGCAAGCCGAGGCAAACCGCCACGAGACCCAACCGCGGCGAGACCGGCCTCCGCTCGGCCGCCGGCCGCGGGACCGCGGGGGCCGAGCCGCCGCCGGGCCGAGCCTCCCCGAGGCCGAGCCGCCGCGACAAAACCGACCCAGAGGCCCCACCTCGGCCGGTCCGGGCCTCGGCGAGCCCCGGAGACCCCTTCCCGCCACGTCCCCTTCCCAAGCGGCCCGAGGGAAAGCGGACCATCTCCGGGGCGCCTCCGCCAAGCGTCCGAGAGAGCGAACCGGAGGGGGGCGGCGATTCCGCAAAGGGTCCCGGAGGCCTTTGGACAGAGAAGAAACAAACTCCGGGGCGAAAGGAAGTTCAACGACCAATCTCGGACGGGCCTCGCCCGCTACCTCTTCCGGGGCCAGCGACTCCGCCGGGCCGGCCTCGGCCCCCGGCGGGTCTCCGAGCTAAATCTTCCCGCTCTCCCGCCCGCGCCCCAGGAGGGCCGACGGGAACCACAGACATCCTGAAACACCGCCTTAAAGGGCTTCCGGGGGGGGGGGGGGGGGGGGGGGGGCGCGGCGGCAATAAGCCCCCGACTCGGCCCGGCCGCTCCGGACCTTAATTCGACGGCCCCGACTCCCGCTCCCTGGCCGTCGGGAGCCAGGACGCCCGGAAAATCCGAAGGGAGCGCCACACACACGACGGAGAGGAGGGGACCCGGTCTTCCGGACGCCCGGCGGGGACCCGCCGGGTCTCCCGAAGGGCGGGGAGGAGGACCGCCGGACCACGGTCGGCCGTTCTCTCCGCCCGAGTCCCCCCCCGGGCCGCCTCCAACGCTCCACGGGGTAGGTGAGCCGAGGCAAACCTCCCCCACATGCCACGACACCGATCTTCGGGCCCCTCTGCCCGGCACCTCCGTCCACCAACGCCACGGGGAGACCCCGGAACGCAGACCCTGCCCTCGTCGCCGGTCGGAAATCCCAACCTGCCCCCGTCCCGGCAGGCGGCTCTGAACGCAGCGGGGGTGGGAAGCGGAGGCGAGGGGAGGGCGCCGCGGTGGACAGCGCGGCCACCGTTACCACCGGCCACGAGGCCTCTCCCGCTCCGTCCTGCAACGGTCCCGGCGACCTCGCGTCTTCCTACAGAAAAAAGCCCGTCCCTCGGTTGGCCTCCGACACACACGCTCCTTTCCAAACGGCCTCCGCCGGGCCAGCGTCCACCGGGACGACCGGCCACGAGGCCTCTCCCGCTCCGTCCTGCAACGGTCCCGATGACCCGCGTCTTCCTATAAAAAAAAGCCCGTTCCTCGGTTCGACTCCGACACACGCGCTCCTTTCCAAACCGCCTCCGCCGACCCGGCGTCCACCGGGACGACCGGCCACGAGGCCTCTCCCGCTCCGTTCTGCGAGCGTGCCGACGACTCCGCGTCTTCCTACAGAAAGAAGCCCGTCCCTAGGTTCACGTCCGACACACGCGCTCCTTTCCAAACCGCCTCCGCCGACCCGGCGTCGACCGGGACGACCGGCCACGAGGCCGCGTCCTGCAACCGTCCCGACGACTCCACATCCTCCTAGAGAAAAAAGCTCGTCCCTAGGGTCGCCTCCGACACACGCGCTCCTTTCCAAACCGCCTCCGCCGACCCGGCGTCGCCGGGGACGCCCCCGAGTCTCTCGGGGGGGAGACGGGGGCCGGCCCCACGGCCCCCGCCCCGTCAGACGGGGACGAACCCGACGTCGGGTCGGTCCTTTTCGGCCGGTCCGGGTCCTTCCCTCCCCCGGCCGGACCGGGGGGGGGGGGGGGGGGTGGGTTCGACGCCGCCGCCGTCGAAGGAAGCGACACCGCCGGAAAGAGCGGGAGAAGGACGGCTCCTACGCAGGACGCCGGTCCGCGTGGCGGGGTGCGCCCGTGGAGGGAGGGAATGATGACGACGTCGGCATCCGCCAAGCGCGATGCGCCGCACGCTGTGTGAGGCGCCGGGGGGTGATACGGGTTCCCCGGGTCGTCCCCCTTGAGGCTCCCGGTCTTTTGCGGAGGGGGTCGCCGAGGCCCACGGAAGGGACTCATCCACGGCCGCCCGGTGGCCGAGGCGGGATTGGAACCCACGACCTCTGACTCCCCGGCCCGGGCTCTTTCCACCGAGCCCCGCCGCTTCACGGGGATGACCGTGGGATCCGTGCCCCGGACGGGGGGTCCGGGGGGGGGGGGGGGGGGGGCAGGCTTATTGCTGCAGCCCCTCGGCCACCCCTGGGCGGCCACGTGCCCCCCACCGGAAGTGGGCAGCGGCGCGGCCGCCCCGGAAGTGGGCAGCCCCGGGGCCTCCCCGCAGGACCGGCCGGGCGCCTCCCGTCCGAGCGCCGCAGACGCGCCCCCGCTAGCCCGGGGAGGACGATGAGGCCGCCCCCTCCTCTCCCCGGGACCGGCCCTTCCCGCTCCTCACTCACACACGCTCCTCACACACGGACGGAGCCCCCCGGGGTCCTCCCTGCCTCGTCCGTCCCCGGGCCGCGGGAGTCTTACCGGGCAGAGAGCCGCACGGCCCCCGGGCCCGGGCCCCGACTCCCCCCGCCCCGAGGCCGCCGGCCCCACCCCGACCGGGCTCCCGGCCTCCGACGCCCCGACGCCGCCGCCGCCGCCGCCGAGGCGCTGCACAAAATGGCGGCCGCCCCGCTCTGAGGCGCCGCGCTCCGCCGGGGAGGGGGCGGGGCTTCTGCCTCGGAGGGGGCGGGGCCGTCGCCTCGGGAGGGGCGATGACGCGCCGTAGGGGGCGTGGTCGTCCCCTCAGGGAGGGCGGGGGGCACGTCACAGGGGGCGTGGTCGTCGCCCAGGAGGGGCGAGGCGCGTCGTAGGGGGCGTGGCTTCTGCCTCAGGTGGGGCGGGACCACGTCGTAGGGGGCGTGGTCATCGCCTCGGGAGGGGAGAGACGCGTCATAGGGGGCGTGGCTTCTGCCTCGGGACGGGCGAGGTCGCGTCATAGGGGGCGTGGTTTACGCCTCAGGCGGGGCGGGATACGTCATAGGGGGCGTGGCCGTCGCCTCTGGAGGGAGAAGGCACGTCACAGGGGGCGTGGTCACATGCCAGGGGGCGTTGTCATGGTTTGATGGGCGGGGCCTCGCCGCGAGGGCGGTGCCCGCCAATGGAGGGGGCGGGGAAAATGGCCGCGCCTTTTGGCGGGAACAGGGCGTGGGGGGGGGGAGGGAGGCCCTCCACCACTCATGTATTCATTCATTCATTCATCATAATAATAATGTTGGTATTTGTTAAGCGCTTACTATGTGCCGAGCACTGTTCTAAGCGCTGGGGTAGACATAGGGGAATCAGGTTGTCCCACGTGGGGCTCCCAGTCAATCCCCATTTTACAGATGAGGGAACTGAGGCCCAGAGAAGTGAAGTGACTCGCCCCCAGTCACACAGCCGACAAGTGGCAGAGCTGGGATTCGAACTCATGAGCCCTGACTCCAAAGCCCGTGCTCTTTCCACTGAGCCACGCTCAATAGTATTTATTGAGCGCTTACTCTGTGTCCATTCCAAGCGCTTAGTCCAGTGCCCTGCACATAGTAAGCGCTCAATAAATACTATTGAATGAATGAATAAATCGCCCCTGCCCTCTGACGGCCTTACAGTCTAACTGGGGGAGAAGGACAGACAAGAACAATGGCAATAAATACAATCTAGGGGATGAACATCTCATTAAAACAATAGCAAATCAATAGGATCAGGGTGATGTACATTTCGTTAACAAAAAATTCATTCACTCAAAAGTATTTCTTGAGCGTTTACTATGTGCAGAGCACCAGACGGAGCGCTCGGAATGGACAATGCGGCAACCGAATTGAAGGACCCTGCTGTAATTCCATTCCTTCCTATTCACGCCTCTTTAAAATAAGTGTTGGGATTTGCTAAGCGCTTACTCTGTGCAGAGCCCCGTTCTAAGCGTGTGGGCAAGTCACTTCACTTCTCTGGGCCTCGGTTCCCTCATCTGTAAAATGGGGATGAACTGTGAGCCTCCCGTGGGACCACCTGATGGCCCTGGATCTCCCCCAGCGCTTAGAACGGGGCTCTGCACAGAGTAAGCGCTTAACAAATACCAACATTATTATTATTACAGGGTCATCAGGTGGTCCCACGTGAGGCCCACAGTTCATCCCCATTTTACAGAGGAGGTCACTGAGGCCCAGAGAAGCGAAGTGACTTGCCCACGGTCACACAGCTGACGAGGGGCAGAGGCGGGATTTGAACTCATGACCTCTGACTCCAAAGCCTGTGCTCTTCCACTGAGCCACGCTGCTGTGCCTCAATTCCCTCATCTAGAAAATGGGGATTAACTGCGAGCCTCACGTGGGACAACCTGATGACCCTGTATCTCCCCCAGCGCTTAGAAAAGTGCTCTGCACAGAGTAAGCGCTTAGCAAATACCAACATTATTAATAAATACTATTGAATGAATATCCATCTACGATTCTATTCATCTCCATTGCTGCTAAGAATGCCCGTTGAGTTGTTTGGATATCTACCTCCTCCCCCTGCTCGATTGTGAGCCCGCTGTGGGCGGGGATTGTCTCTCCGGATTGCTGGATAGTCCGAGCGCTCCGCACAGGGTTGTGCGCACACTAAGCGCTCCAAAACTACCATTGAATGAATGAAAGAATGAATGGAGGGAGGAGAGAACGTGGGGGCGGGGCCTGAATGACGCAGAATGTGGGGGCGTGGCCTCGGATGCGCAGGCGTGCATGGGCGTCGTCTGAGGGACGCAGAACGCGTGGGCGTGGTCTGTGTGACGTCATCGTGTGGGCGTGGCCTGGCAGGCGCAGGACGTGGGGGCGTGGCCTGGGTGAGGCCAACGTGGGGCGTGACCTGGGGGACGCAGAACGTGTGGGCGTGGTCTGTGTGACGTAAACGTATGGGCGTGGCCTTTTGACGCAAAACGTGTGGGCGCAGGCTGGGGGGCGCCGAACGTGGAACATTCATTCGTTCGTTCGTTCATTCATTCATTCATTCATTCATTCATTCATTCATTCATTCTTTCTTTCTTTCTTTCTTTCTTTCTTTCTTTCTTTCTTTCTTTCTTTCTTTCTTTCTTTCTTTCTATAGTATTTATTGAGCGCTTACTATGTGCAGGGCAATGTACTAAGCGCTTGGAATGTGCAATTCGCCAACCGATAGAGACCATCCCTGCCCAATAACGGGCTCACAGTCTATTAAGGGACTACAGAATCTACAGCAGTAGGTTTGTTATGGGATGTTAATAACAATGATGGCGTTTATTAAGCGCTTACTACGTGCAAAGCACTGGTCTAAGCTCGGGGGAGGTATGCAGAGTGATCAGGTTGTCCCACGTGGGGCTCACAGTCTTCATCCCCATTTTACAGGTGAGGTAACTGAGGCCCAGACAAGTGAAGTGACTTGCCCAAAGTCACCCAGCTGACAAGCGGCAGGGCCGGGATTAGAACCCCTGACCTCTGACTCCCAAGCCCGGGCTCTTTCCACTGAGCCACTTTGCTTCTAATAATAATAATAATAATAATAATGTTGGTATTTGTTAAGAACTTACTATGTGCCAAAACAGAACAAAACAAGACAAAACAAAGACAAATCATCAGGATAAAAAGAATCATGGAGATATACACCTCATTAACAAAATAAATAGGGTAATAAATAAGAGAGACAGATACGGTGCGGAGGGGAAGGGGCAAGAGCAGAGGGAATATTCTCAGTCTGGGAATAATAATGTTGGTATTTGTTAAGCACTTACTATGTGCAGAGCACTGTTCTAAGCGCTGGGGTAGATACAGGGTCATCAGGTTGACCCACATGAGGCTCACAGTTCATCCCCATTTTACAGATGAGGTGACTGAGGCCCAAAGAAGTGAAGTGACTTGCCCACAGTCACACAGCTGACAAGCGGCAGAGCCGGGAGTCGAACTCATTCATTCATTCATTCAATAGTATTTATTGAGCGCTTACTATGTGCAGAGCACTGTACTAAGCGCTTGGGATGAACAAGTCGGCAACAGACAGAGACGGTCCCTGCCGTTTGACGGGCTTACGGTCTAATCGGGGGAGACGGACGGACGAGAACGATGGCAATAAATAGAGTCGAGGGGAAGCACATCTCGTAAAAACAATGGCGACTAAATAGAATCAAGGCGATGTACAATTCATTAACAAAATAAATAGGGTCATGACCTCTGACTCCGAAGCCCAGGCTCTTTCCACTGAGCCACGCTGCTTCCCGTGGCCTCCTGGAGAAGGCCACCTGGAGGAGGTGACCGCTCAATAGAACCCACCTCGCCACCCCACCTGTGGAACCACAGCGGCTTTCCACCCTGACAAAACGTGGCCTTCCGTTGTCCTTCCAGTCTTCTTGATTCCGGCCCACCGGGGGGACCATCGTTTTCCACGACACCTAAGCATTTTCCCTATTTTCTATATTTTCTATATTTTCTATCCATCGATATTCATTGAGTGCTAGCTGTGTGCGGAGCACTGTACTAAGCAACTGGGGGAACCTTTTATAACACGGTTGGCAAACGTGATCCCCCTCATTCATTCAGTGGTATTTATCGAGCGCTTTCTGTGTGCAGAGCACTGGACTAAGTGCTTGGAATATACAATTCGGCAACGGATAGAGACAATCCCTCCCCAACGACGGGCTCACAGAAACAGAAAGGGACTCAGTGTCTACAGCAGTAGGCTAGTTATGGGATGTTAATAATAGTAATAATCATTATCATCAGCATCATCACGACGGTACCTGTCAGGCACTTACTATGTGCCCCAAACTGAGCTCGTCTTCCCTCCCAAGCCCTGTCCTCTTCTTGACTTCCCTATCGCCGTGGATGGTACGACCACCCTTCCCGTCTCTCAGGCCCGCGACCTCGGTGTCATCTTCGACTCGGCTCTCTCGTTCACCCCACACATCCGATCCGTCACCAAAACCTGCCGGTCTCACCTTTAGAATATCGCCAGGATCCGCCCTTCCCTCTCCACCCCAACGGCTATCGTACTGTTACGGGCTCCCATAATATCCCGGCTGGATTATCGTGGCGGCCTTCTCTCCCATCTCCCTTCCTCCCGTCTCTCCCCGCTCCGGTCTAATCTTCACTCCGCCGCCCGGCTCATCTTCCCGCAGAAACGGTCTGGGCCTGTCACTCCCCTCCTTAAAAACCTCCAGTGGTTGCCTATCGACCTCCGCACGAAACAAAAACTTCTCACTCTAGGCTTCGAGGCCGTCCATCCCCGCGCCCCCTCCTACCTCTCCTCCCTCCTCTCTTTCCACCGCCCACCCCGCAAGCTCCGCTCCTCCGCCGCCCACCTCCTCGCCGTCCCCCGTTCTCGCCTATCCCGCCGTCGACCCCCGGGCCGCGTCCTCCCGCGGTCCCGGAACGCCCTCCCTCCTCACCTCCGCCGAACCGATTCTCTTCCCCTCTTCGAAACCCTACTTAAAACTCACCTCCTCCGAGAGGCCTTCCCAGACCGAGCTCCTCTTCTCCCTCTACTCCCTCTACCGCCCCCCCTTCACCTCTCCGCAGCTAAACCCTCTTTTCCCCCTTTCCCTCCGCTCCTCCCCCTCTCCCTTCCCCTCCCCTCAGCGCCGTACTCGTCCGCCCAACTGTGTATATTTTCATCACCCTATTTATTTTGTTGAGATGTACATCCCTTTGATTCTATTTATTTGCTATTGTTTTAATGAGATGTTCATCCCCTTGATTCTATTTATTTCTATTGTTTTTGTCTGTCTCCCCCGATTAGACTGTAAGCCCATCAGAGGGCAGGGACCGTCTCTATCTGTTACCGATTTGTCCATTCCAAGCGCTTAGTCCAGTGCTCTGCACACAGTAAGCGCTCAATAAATACTATTGAATGAATGAATGTGCCAAGCCCTGTTCTAAGCGCTGGGGTAGATAGAAGGTAATCAGGTCGTCCCCCCTAGGGCTCCCAGTCTTCATCCCCATTTTACAGATGAGGTTCACTGAGGCCCGGAGAAGTGAAGTGACTTGCCTGTCACAGAGGTGACAAGCGGCGGAGCGGGGATTAGAACCCGTGACCTGTGACTCCCGAGCCCGGGCTCTTTCCACTGAGCCACGCTCCTCGCGACGGCCCCACGACGCTCCAAGGCATCGGTCTGTGCAGCCGGGCCTCTCCGTCAACCCCTCGTGCCATCAGGCCTTGGTCTGGGAGGCCGCTCTTCTCCACTGCCCCAGTGGCGGTACGAGGGCAGAGTTCGGTTCCCCTCCAACTTTCTATCACCTCTGACTCGATTAGAGGATAGAGCACAGGCCTCCATGGGTTCGAATCCTCCGCCGCGTCTGCTTAGCGCTTGGACCTCAGTGCTCAGGACCCGGCTTCTCATCCCGGCTCCGCGGCTCGTCTGCGTGTGACCCTGGGCAAATCGCCGGGCCTGAGGACATCGTTCTCTCATCTGAAAAATAAGACCGTGAGCCCCACCTCTGCTGTGTCATCTTGGGCAAGTCACTTCACTTTTCTGTGCCTCGGTCACCTCATCTGTAAAATGGGGATGACGACTGTGAGTTCTACGCGGGACAGGGACCGCCGCCATCCCGATCTGCTTGTATCCGCCCTGGGGCTTTCTTTGTACGGCGCCTGCCCCACGCTAAGCGCTTAAATACCGCATTTATTATTATCCTCTAGGCTTTAAGCTCGGGTTCTAAACCGTAAGCTTCTCGTGGGCAGAGAACGTGTCTGCACGTTGCTATACCGTGCTCTCCCAAGTGCTTAGTACGACGGTCTGCACAGAGTAAACGCTCCCTAAATCCGACCGGACGAATGAATTAGATGGGGAGACCGACAGAGGAAACGGCGGAGTATAAAGAAGTGGAAATAAGTGATCTCGGGGTGGGGTGAATATACAGCCTGGAAGCTCGTTGTGGGCAGGGAACGGGCTGAAGGAGAGGCGAGCGGAGAATGCCGAGGGCTCGGGAGACAGGGAGGGTGGTGACGTTGCCCGGGCTCAGAGGGATGGGAGGACAAAACCAAAATAAGTCTCACCTTATGTGGGGGGAATAAAATCGCTCTACAAAAATGCAGCTTGGCTCAGTGGAAAGAGCACGGGCTTTGGAGTCAGGGCTCATGAGTTCAAATCCCAGCTCTGCCACTTGTCGGCTGTGTGACTGTGGGCAAGTCACTTAACTTCTCTGGGCCTCAGTTCCCTCATCTGTAAAATGGGGATTAAGACTGTGAGCCCCACGTGGGACGACCTGATTCCCCTATGTCTACCCCAGCGCTTAGAACAGTGCTCGGCACGTAGTAAGCGCTTAACAAATACCAACATTATTATTATTATTATTATTAAAAATCACGATATTGGAAGCCAGTTTAACCTGGTGACTTTGTCAGGGTGGCTCAGAAGGGTTCAGGAGAAAATAAATTAAAGAAGGCTGGATGCCAAATTAAGGGGCCGGGACCGGGGAGAGCGCATGTCAGCCGTGAAGCCTTTCGTAACATAGAGAGAAGCGGCGTGGCCCAGCGGGCAGAGCCCGGGCCCGGCGGTCGCAAGGACCTGGCCTCTCATCCCGACTCTGCGGCCCGTCTGCCGTGTGACCCCGAGCACATCACCTCACTTCTCTGGGCCTGGGGCCATCGTTCTCTCATCTGAAAAATGGGGATTAAGACTGAGCCCCACGTGGGACGGGGACCCTGTCTAACCCGATCGACCTGTATCTCTCCGGGCCCTCGATACATTGCGTGACGTAGTAAGCGGTTAAACACGGTAATGGCGGTAAACATTTTAAAAATACACTCCCTGGAGAGTGGAAGCTCCTTACAGGCAGGGATTGTGTCTGTCAACACTGGTCTATTGTATTTTCCAAGCGCTGAATACGGTAGCAGGGACTGTCTCTATCTGTTGCCGATTTGTCCATTCCAAGCGCTGAGTACAGTGCTCCGCACATAGAAAGCGATCAATAAATACTATTGAATGAATGAATACTCTGCACACGGTAAGCACTCAATGAAGACCACCCATCAGTTGGAATCGTCAACAAGATAGTGTCGGTCAACTGGTATTTACTGAGCGCTTACGCTATGCAGAGCACTTTACTAAGTGCTCGGGAGAGTCCACTAGAACAACGTAGCGTGGCTCAGTGGAAAGAGGCCGGGCTTGGGAGTCAGAGGTCATGGGTTTGAATCCCGACTCTGCCACTTGTCAGCTGGGGGACTGTGGGCAAAGTCACTTCACTTCTCTGGGCCTCGGTTCCCTCATCTGGAAAATGGGGATAAAGACCGTGAGTCTCACGTGGGACACCCTGATTAACCCTGTAACCACCCCAGCGTTTAGAAAAGTGCTCGGCACACAGTAAGCGCTTAACAAATGCCAAAGTTATTATTATATAGCAGACACACGCCCTGTCCACAACTAGCTGTGGGCCTGGTGTTGTCAAGGGGCAGCAGTGATGTCAACTGCATTTTGCATTTCTCGCCACTCACTCACTCCCTGCCTTCCCATCCTTTCCCTCTGAGCTCAGCAGTCACACCGGCCCCCGCGGTTGCCGGGTGGGAGGGGGCGCTTCTGAATCCATCGCTGCCGCCGGCCCCGTGGCGAGGCGGGGAGGAGCGGGACCCCGCGACTAACAATCTCCGCACCCCATCCACAAACGGGCTCCGCTTGCTCCCCGTCCGGGCCGCCGCCGCCGGCCCTCGGGGGCTGCGCTGGCCCCCGTGGCCCTGAGACGACGGGCCGCCCCGGGCCCCCCGACACCCCACCGGGTCAGAGGCGCCGGGGGGGGGGGAGGGACGGCGGCTCCCCGACGCCTCTGATCGGTGACCCTCACCGGGGGCTGGGGGTGGGCCTCCTCTCCGCGGGAGGACCCCCGAGGGCCACGCTGAGCCCGTCTCCCCGGCAAGGGGTGGGGGCCGGAGGCCGGGCTCGCCCCAGCTTCAGAGACCCGCACCCAAATCCGCTCCGACCGAGCTCGCTCGTGGGGAGGAGGGGCGGCCGCCAGGGCGGCGATGGAGGGGGCGCGGGCGGCCCCCCCACTGGGGCTCTCGGGAGCCAGGGGTCCAGCTGTGTCCCCCCCCACTCCCGCCCTCTGGGGCCTCCCCCCTCCGACCCTCCCCTCCAATCCCACACTGCAGGGGGTCCGGACGGGGAGGGGGCCGCGAGGCCGGGCCGGTGGGGGTCCTTAAGCGGACGGGCAGCCCCCCGCCCCGGGGCACGGACGGGCCCGCGTGGCTGCGGCCACCCCCCGGCCCCGTAAGCCCCGGGACCCGGGATCGCCCGGCGTCAGCCCCCGCGCCTTCCCGAGGTCCCCAGACAGCGGACTGACCCGACCGCCCGGCAGAGACGTCGTTTATTTCGAAGACCCGCACGGAAACAGACGGCTCCCTCGGGGGCCGCCGTGCCGAGCCACGGCCGCCGACCGCCCGGCCCCGCCGCCGGCTGGGCCCCGGCGGCTCGCCCAAGGGGCGCGACTCGGTCCCGGGCCGCGAGCAGAGGGTCCCGGACGAGGCGCCGGTCGGCGGGGGCCCGGCCGGGCGGGGACCCGACTGCTCCGGGCCCCGAGGAACCGGAGCGGGGACCCGGAGGCCGGAGCCCCTGACCGACCGGGCGGCCCGGCCGGCTCTGTCCAGCAGAGTGGGAGGGGGTTGGGGAGGGAAGTCAAGGATCGGGGGGGATTTCTCCGCGGGCCCCGCACCCGGCGTCGCCCGGGGCCAGTCCGTTTCTCCACAGGAGCCGGAGCCCCGGGCCGGGCCCCCGGCACGCGTCCGCTCTAGTGCTGCGTCCACTTGATGCTTTTCAGGTCCACGCCGTCCTGCACCATCTCCCACAGGGGGCTGCCGAAGGCAGGAGGGAGCGGGGGAGGGAAGGAGGGAGAGCTCAGGGGGTCCGGCCGGGGCGGGGAGACGCCGGCCGGCCCGCCCGCCCCGGCCCCGGCCCCAGGAGCTCGGTGTCTCGGCAGCCAGATTAAGGAGAGGGCAGAGGGGCTGGGAGACCTGGGGGGCTCGGGGGGCGGGGTCCGGGCCTCTCCTCCCCACCGACCCCCGTCCCGGCCACCTCATCTCCCGCAGGCGCCGCACGTGATGGATGCACTTGTCGGCGGTGAAATCCACTTCTTCCTCAGTGGTGAAGCGGCCGATGCCAAACCTGCAACCCCCGAGAGACCCCGACCCTGAGCCACGTGAGGGGGGCACACGGGGACGGGGGCGGGGGGGAGACACGGCCACCGGGAGCGGGCCCGCACACGCGCATAAACGTACGCACCCCCCGCCCGGACCTGATGGAGGAGTGGGCCAGATCCTCGTCCGTGCCGATGGCCCTCAGGACGTAGGACGGCTCCAGGGAGGCGGACGTGCAGGCGCTGGGGGGAGGAGCGGCGGGCGGTCCTCACGTCCGCTCGCCGGGCGGGGCCGCAGACTCCCCTCCCGGCCCGGCCCGCGTCGGCCCCGCCGACCCCCTCCTCGTCCGCCGACCCTCCCGGCCGCCCCCGGGGGCCCGGTCCCCTCCCCGAGCCCGGGCGGGGGCAGAGGGGCCCACGCGGCGACTCTCGGCGAAGGGTCGCACCTGCCGGAGGACAGGGCCACGTCCTTGAGCGCCATGAGCAGGCTCTCCCCTTCCACGTAGGCGAAGGACAGGTTGATGCAGCCTTAGGGGGAGGGGACAAGACCGGGCGGGGCGTTGGCACCGGGCGAGGGGGCGGCGTGCGCGGCCGGGGAGGGCGGAGCGCGGGCACGGCCGGCGGTGTCCGCTAAGCGCTTACTACGGGTCGAGCGCCGTACTGAACGCGGCGACGGATCCGAGGTAACCGGGTCGGACGGGGGCCCGCGGGCACCTCACGGGCTTGGCAGGTGAGATATCCGAGGCCCGGAAGCGAGGCGACCCGGCCGGGGCCACGCGGCCAGCGGGCAAGTGGCAGAGCCGGGGCCGGGACCCCGGTCCTCCCGGCTCCCGGCCCGGTGCCCCGACCACCGAGCCACCCTGCTCCCCCTCCGCCTGGCGGGTGCGGCGGGGAGGGCGGGCGGGCGCCCTCGCGGCGGTACCTGGGTAGTGATGTTGCGGGTCCCCGTTGATCACCACGTCGGGCAGGCCGCTCAGGATCTTCCCCGTCAGCCGCTCCGCCAGCGTCGAGATCCTCCGGTGGTCGTACTGGCCGAACAAACGGCCCCGTGACCGGCCGCCGGGTCCGCCGCGCCCGCCCCGCTCCGGCGGGGGGGACCGGCCCCCTCCGCGTCCGGCCATCCCGCGCCCCTGCCCTCGGCGGGCCCGACCGGGCCGGGACCGGTGGAAGAGAGGAGGGAGAGGCGACGGTCCCGCTCCCGGAGGGCGGGGATCGTCGCTCCCGGACTGCCCCCGAACGCTCAGCAGGGTGTCCGGCGCCCGCGGCGGGCCCGCGCCAGCCCCCCACTTTGGGAATGACGGCTGGCACTGGGCCGTCTCCGGGGATGCTCGCCGGTCCCCGCCCCTCCCTCCCCGGCACCGGGTCTCGGTCCCCGCTCGAGGCCAACGGGTCGACGCCCGGAGCCCCCCGCCCGGGCCCCCCGAGCCTGGCCCGCGGGCCCGCCTCCGCCAACGGCGGACCCTCGCTAACCCCGGCTTTGAGTACGGCCGAGCCCGGGGCGCCGCCCGTACCTCCATCTCCTGCTGCGCCACCTCGCAGGCGGCCCCCAGTCCCACGGCGAGGGGTGTGGGCACCGTCCCGGAACGCAGGCCCCGCTCTTGCCCGCCGCCGCTCTGCAGGGGCTCCACGCGGACCCGGGGGCGACGCCGGATGTACACCGCTCCCACCCCTGAAACGGGGCCGCCGGGGGGCGGGCTCAGGCGCGGGGCTCCCCGGGGGTCCCGGCGCCCGCCCCCCCCCGCCCCCCGCGCCCCCGCCCCGGGCCGGGTACCTTTAGGGCCGTACAGCTTGTGGCCGCTGATGCTCATGAGGTCGATCTTCATGTCGTTCACGTCCAGCGGGATCTTCCCCACCGCCTGAGCGGCGTCCGTGTGGAAGTGGACCTTGCGGGAACTGCAGATGTGCCCTGCGGAGAGGCCGGGGGTCGGGGGCCGGGCCCGGCGGGACGGAGCGCGGCCCCGGGCCGGGCCTCGACCCCCGGCGGCCCCGGCCGAACCCGCCCCCGCCGGCCGTACCGATGTCCCGGACGGGCTGCTTGACGCCGATCTCGTTGTTGACGGCCATGACGGACACCAGGCCGGTGTCGGGCTGGATGGCAGCCTCCAGCTCCTGCGGGGCGACGGGAAGAGCCGTGTGGGCCGGCCCCCCGCGCCGGCCCCCCGCCCCCTCCCCGGGCCGGCGGTCCCCGCGGGCCGGGCCTCGCACCTCGAGGTCGACGATCCCGCTGCGCTGGACGGGCAGGTAGGTGACGCGGAAACCCTCGGCCTCCAGGGCCCGGCACGAGTCCAGCACGCACTTGTGCTCCGTCTGCGTGGTCACCACGTGCTTCTTCCGCGACTTGTAGAACCTGGCCACGCCCTGGGGGACACACGCCACGAGACCCGGCTGGGTCGGGGGGCCCGGGCGGGGCCCGCCCCGGTCACAACAAGACACCGGGCTAGTCACGGGCAAACCGGGATGGACGCAAATCCTCTGCCACCCGAGACTCAGAGGCTCAATCCCCATTTTCCAGGTGAGGGACCTGAGGCCCGGAGAAGCGAAGAGACTCGCCCGGGGTCACAGAGGAGACCGGCGGCTCGGCCGGGATTAGAAACCGTGACCTTCGGAGGCCCAAGCCCGGGCGCCACCCGCTACGTGGTGAGCGCGTGACCAAAGCCATCGGCGTCATCGTCACGGCCAACCTCACCTCTGCCCCTGACCTGTCCCCCCGGCAACGGGCCTCTGCTGAGGGCGGACAGGTCAACGCGCCGGGCACCAAACGGTGAGGCCGTTGGCCGCGCTCGGCCCGCCGGCCGGCGAGTGGACCGGCGGGCGGGCAGCGGTGCCAAGCCGAATCCCGGGGCCGCAGCGCCGGGGGCCGCTCGGGATGGCACTTGGGAGATCTCTCCCTCCCGGCGCCCGCCTGCCCGGCCCTTTCCAAGGTCGCCGGCTGCCTCCGTGCTCAGCCCGTCCTCGACACTCGTCATACGGGCGCTAAAAATCGCCCTACCCGTTAAGCGCTCGCTCGTTGACCGCCGGAGGAGGCGCGAGACAAACGGGTCGGACACGGTCCCGGTTCCGCACGAGGCTCACGGTCTTAATCCGCCTCGAACGAGAGAACTAAGGCGGAGAGAGGCGAAGCGCCTCGTCCGAGGTCTGGCGGCCAGACGAGGGGCAGAGCCGGGAGGAGGACCCGGGTCCTCCCGACTCCCAGGCCGCGGCGCTTCTCTAAACGCGTGGACGCGGAGGGGTGCGGGCGCCTGACACGACGCCCGTTTCTGGCACGGCGTTTTCGGCCGAGCGGGGGGTCGCGGGCCCGGCCCCCGGCGGGGTTTCCGCCCCCGCCCCGGGCTCACCTTGACGGCCAGGTTGTTGGACTCGGTGGCTCCGCTGGTGAAGACGATCTCGCGGGGGTCGGCGCCGATCAGCGCGGCCACTTGCTGGAAGGCGAGGGAGGCGGCCGGTCAACGCCGGCCCATCCCGGGCGGGTGGTCCCGGAGACCCTCACGCGCACGTCTAGTGGGAGGTCGCCCCTCGCCCCGCTCGGGGAGGCCCCCCACGCCCCCCACCCCGCGGGTCCTTGCCTGGCGGGCGCGCTCCACGGCGGCCTCGCTCTCCCAGCCGTAGGCGTGGGTGCGCGAGTGCGGGTTCCCGTAGAGGTTGACCAGGTAGGGCAGCATGGCGTCCAGCACCCGGGGGTCCTGGGGACGGGGCGGACCGTCAGCCGCGGGCCCGGCCGCCCCTCGCCCCGCTCTCCCCCGAAGCCCTCCTCCTCGAAGGCCCCCCGGAGGCGGCGTGGCTCAGGGCGAAGAGCCGGGCTCGGGAGCGGGAGGTCACGAGTTCGGATCCCCGCCCCGCCGCTCGTCAGCCGTGTGACCGCGGGCGAGTCACTTCTCTGTGCCTCGCTTCCCTCATCTGTCAAATGGGGATTAACTGCGAGCCTCACGCGGGACCACCCGACGGCCCCGCATCTCCCCCGGCGCTTAGAACAGTGCTCGGCGCACAGCGAGCGCTCGGCGAAATACCGACATCATCAGCGCTCTGCACGTAGTAAGCGCCCGATAAATACTACTGAATGAATGAGATCCCATCTCCGCCCCTTGTCCGAAGTGTGACTCGGTCACCGGGCCTCGGCGACCTCCTCCGTCGGACGGGGATGAGGAGCGGGAGCCCCAGAGGGGGCCAACCTGACGCCCCCGGATCCCCCCCGGGCGCTCGGAAGGGCGCCTGGGACGTAGTGAGCGCTCAACGGATGCCATCGCCGACGTGCCCCCTCCCCGCCCCCCCCGGGGTCCCTTCGCACCAGCGGGGTGGTGGCCTGCACGTCCATGTAGAGGGGTCGCGGGGCCGGAGGGGGGTCCGGACCGGGGGTCGCACCTGCGGGGACAAGAGAGGAGGAGGAGGAGGAGGGTCAGGCGGCCGCAGGGCCGAGGTCGGGGGGGGGGGGTCGGTGGGAGGAGGCCCCTGGGTTCTAATCCCGCCATCGTCCTTCGGGGCGCTTTAGGCCGGTGGGTCGAGCCCTCTGGGCCTCGACGACCCGCCCCGGCCGAGGCTGGCGGGGGGGGGGGGGGCAACCGGGGGGCACCGGCCTCGTGGGGGGGAGGAGGAGGAGGAGGAGCGGGAGGAGGGTGGGTACCGGGGCCGTGCAGCCCCCGCCGGCTCCGGGGGGCGGTGGAAGGGGCGGAGGCCGCCCGGAGGAGGAGGAGGCGCAACATGTCGGCGCGGGGAGGAGCGGGAGGAGGAGCGGGAGGAGGAGGAGGAAGAGGAGGAAGAGGAGGAGGAGGAGGAGGAGGAGGCGAGGCCGCCCCGGAACTGATCCCCGTCCGGAAACGGTTCTCGCCGTCGTCGCCTCCTCCTCCTCCTCCTCCACCGAGCAGCCGCCGCACGAGCCGAGGGGGGCCCGAGGTGGGAACCGGTCTGTTAAACGCCCATTAGGTGCCGAGCGCCCGGGGGAGACCCGACCTCATCGGGGGGGGGGGGGGGGGCTCCCCGGCCTCACACCCCTTTGACGGAGGAGGGAACCGAGGCCCGGAGGAGGGGGGGGATAATCCCAGCGGCGATGGCGGTATTTGCTCAGCGCCCCCTCTGTGCACGGCACCGTCCGGAGCGCCGGGGGAGACCCGGGGGCAAAGGGGGGGACCCCCGGAGGACTCGCTCGACGCCCCCGTTAGACAGAGGAGGGAAGTGAGGCCCAGAGGAGGCGATAAAAATGAAAAATTGTAGTATCTGGTAAGCGCTTACTACGTGCGGAGCACTGTTCCGAGCGCTGGGGGATACGAGGTCCTCAGGTGGTCCCACGTGGGGCTCACGGTTTTCATCCCCATTTGACAGATGAGGGGACCGAGGCCCAGAGAAGTGACGTGACTGGGCCAAGGTCACCCAGCCGACTAGCGGCGGAGCCGGGATTCGAACCCGTGACCGCCGACTCCCCAGCCCGGGCTCTCTCCACTGAGCCCCGCTGCTTCTCTGTTAGGGATCGTAATAATGTTGGCGTTTGGTAGGCGCTTACTATGTGCCGAGCACCGTTCTGAGCGCCGGGGGAGATCCGGGGGCATCGGGTGGTCCCACGGGAGGCCCCCAGGCTTGGGGAAGCAGCGTGGCTCAGTGGAAAGAGCACGGGCTTTGGAGCCAGAGGTCATGGGTTCGAATCCCGGCTCGGCCATTTGTCAGCTGTGTGACTTTGGGCAAGTCACTTCACTTCTCTGGGCCTCAGTTCCCTCATCTGGAAAATGGGATTAAGACTGTGAGCCCCACGTGGGACATCCTGATTCCCCTGTGTCTACCCCAGCGCTTAGAACGGTGCTCGGCACTTGGTAAGCGCTTAACAGATACCAACATTATTATTATTATTATTATTATTCACCCCCATCTGACAGAGGAGGCAACTGAGGCCCAGAGAAGGTAGTGATAGTAACAGTGATAATGTTGGCATTTGTGAAGCGCTCACTATGTGCCGAGCACCGTTCGGAGCGCCGGGGGAGATCCAGGGTCATCGATCGGGTGGTCCCGCCTGGGGCTCCCCGTCTTCACCCCCATTCGACAGAGGAGGGAACTGAGGCCCAGAGAAGGGAAGTGTCACAGGTGGCGGGGATTCGAACCCAAGCCCTCCGCCTGGCGGGGCGGCGGGTGGGCCCCGCGTCTCAGCGTCGTTCTCGGTGTCCCCGTAGATGCCGGTGGCCGTGGGTCCCTACGGGCAGTCGCAGCCCAACTGCTTCGACCGGGTGAAGATGGGCTTCGTCATGGGCTGCGCGGTGGGCATGGCCGCCGGGGCCCTCTTCGGAACCTTCTCCTGCCTCAGGTGCCCGGGGCCGGGGGGCGGCGGGGGACACCCCCCGGGGGGAGGCACGCTCATCACCCTCACGGCTTCTGGGGAGCGCTCACTACGTGCCGGGCGGGGGCCGCCGGGCCATCTCCACCCCAGCCTCGCCCCCCGTTTTGCAGCCGAGGCCACGCAGGCCCAGGGAAGCGAAGGGGCGGGAGCGGAGATTAGAACCCATGACCCCTGACTCCCAGGCCCGCCCGCCGGGCCGGAAACGGTGAATACGAGTTGCTCCTGCAACTTTTAAAAAAAAAAAAAAAGGTATTTGTTAAGCGCTTACTATGCGCCGGACTCTATTCTGAGCGATGGGGTAGATAGATCCAAGCTAAGAAGATAACGATGGCAGTTGTTAAGCGCTTACTATGTGCCGGACTCTGTCCTAAGCGCCGGGGGAGATGGAACCGAGTTAATCAGATAATAACGATGGCATTTGTTAAGCGCTTACTATGTGCCGGACTCTCTCCTAAGCGCTGGGGGAGATGGAACCGAGTTAATCAGATAACGATGGCATTTGTTAAGCGCTTACTATGTGCCGGACTCTATCCTAAGCGCTGGGGGAGATGGAACCGAGTTAATCAGATAACGATGGCATTTGTTAAGCGCTTACTATGTGCCGGACTCTGTCCTAAGCGCTGGGGGGAGATGGATCCAAGCTGATCGGATAAGTCAAGCGCTTAATAATAATAATGTTGGTATTTGTTAAGCGCTTACTGTGTGCAGAGCGCTGTTCTAAGCGCTGGGGGAGATACAGGGTAAACAGGTTGTCCCACGTGAGGCTCACAGTCTTCATCCCCATTTTACAGATAAGGTCACTGAGGCACAGAGAAGCTAAGTGACTTGCCCAAGGTCACACAGCTGCCAAGTGGCAGAGCTGGGATTCGAACCCACGACCTCTGACTCCCAAGCCCGGGCTCTTTCCACTGAGCCACGCTGCTCAACCGTGTGCCGGACCCTGTTCTAAGCGCTGGGGTAGACAGATACAAGCTGATCAGATAATAATGATGGCATTGGTCAAGCGCTTACCATGTGCCGGACTCTGTTCTAAGCGCTGGGATAGATGCAAGCTAATCAGATAACGATGGCATTTGTTAAGCGCTTACTATGTGCCGGACTCTGTCCTAAGCGCTGGGGGAGATAGATACAAGCTCATCAGGTAACAATAATGATGCTGGTATTTTGTTAAGCGCTTACTGTGTGCCGGACTCTGTTCTAAGCGCTGGGAAAGATAGGTACAAGCTAATCAGATAATAATATCGTGGCGCCGTGGAAAGAGCATGGCCTTTGGAGTCAGGGCTCATGAGTTCGAATCCCAGCTCTGCCACTTGTCAGCTGTGTGACTGTGGGCAAGTCGCTTCACTTCTCTGGGCCTCAGTTCCCTTATCTGTAAAATGGGGATGAAGACTGTGAGCCCCACGTGGGACAACCTGATTCCCCTGTGTTTACCCCAGCGCTTAGAACGGTGCTCTGCACATAGTAAGCGCTTAACAAATACCAACAGTATGGAGAAGCAGCGTGGCTCAGTGGAAAGAGCATGGGCTTTGGAGTCAGGGCTCATGAGTTCGAATCCCAGCTCTGCCACTTGTCGGCTGTGTGACTGTGGGCGAGTCACTTAACTTCTCTGTGCCTCAGTTCCCTCATCTGTAAAATGGGGATTAAGACTGTGAGCCCCACGTGGGACAACCTGATTCCCCTATGTCTACCCCAGCGCTTAGAACAGTGCTCGGCACATAGTAAGCGCTTAACAAATACCACCATTATTAATATTAATGGTTATTTCTTAAGCGCTTACTATGAGGTACATACAGGCCAATCAGATCATTACAGTGGGATTTGTCAAGCGCTTTCAAGGCGCCAAGCACCGTTCTAAGCACCGGGGTGAATACGAGGCGATCAGGTTGCCCCACGAGGGGCTCACGGTCTTCATCCCCATTTTCCAGATGAGATCACTGAGGCCCAGAGAAGTGAAGCGACCGGCCCAAAGTCACCCCGCTGACAAAGTGGCGGAGCGGGGATTAGAACCCATGACCTCGGACTCCCAAGCCCGGGCTCTCGCCGCCGAGCCACGCCGCTTCACGGTCCATATTCCACATGGGGCTCACGGTCACCTTTCCTCGGGGCTCCTGCCACCTTTTATTTTTTTTAAAATAATATCTGTCAAGCGCTTACGCTGTGCCAGACACCGTTCCAAGAGCTGGGGTGGATACAAGCTAATGAGGTCGGACGCGGCCCGTATTCCACCACCTGGGGCTCACGGTCCCGATTCCCCTTTTAGAGATGAGGGAACCGAGGCACTGAGAAGTGACTGGCCCAAGGTAGCCCAGCGGGGAAGTGGCAGAGCTGGGACTCGAACCCGACTCCCAGGCCGGCGTTCTGTCCACGGGGCCACGCCGCTTCTCACGATCCCTGCCGGAGGCGGGGCCGCCACAAGTAATTGGCTTTTCTTAAGCGCTTACTAGGTGTCGGGCACCGTACCGAGCGCTCGAGTGACTTCCAGATAACCGGGTCCCACGTGGAGCTCGCGATCTAAGCAGGAGGGAGAACGGGGAGGGGGGGACCGAATCCCCGTTCTGCAGGCCAGGACACCGGGGCACACAAGTTTGCGACTCGCCCGAGGTCCCGCGGCAAGTGGTCGAGTGGGGTTAGAACCCGGGTCGGGGCTCTTCGCGTTGGGCCTCGCCGCCGTCCTAGAAACTCACACCAACTCTCTTTCCCCTCCACCTCTCTCCCCCGCCAACCCCCGGTCCCTCGGGCTCCCAGGATCGGCATGCGGGGCCGGGAGTTGATGGGCGGGATCGGCAAGACGATGATGCAGAGCGGCGGCACCTTCGGCACCTTCATGGCCATCGGCATGGGCATCCGCTGTTGACCAGAACGAGATGTTGCCCCCCTTCCCCGGCCCCTCTCGCGTTCTGATGAAATAAAGGTCTTTGCTTAGCCGGGGGGGGGGTCCGCGTGGTGCGTGGAGGCCGGGGCGGGGACTCGGGGGAAACCGGGCCGCCTCCCCGGGAGAGGAGGTCCTGGAGAGGCCGGAAGGCCCTTGGGTCTTGTCCCACGTGGCCGCGACTTTGCCCACCCACTGGGGCTCCTCCGCTGGCCCCTGACCTTGGGCCGGCAAACACAAGGACACGAACACGACTCGGTCGCCTAGGCCTGCCCCGGGGGGAGGGTCGGGGGGGGGGGGGCGGAGAGAGCGTCTGCGCGTGCGCGTCCGTCGTGCTCGCGCCCACAGATGAGCGCCTGCCCTTCTCCTTCCCAGTGTCCGGTGGGTGTGTACGCGCGTGGGGCAGAGCGGGGGGGCCGTCTCCGGTCCTGTCGCTCCCCCCGGTCCCCATGGAGGGGGGCCCCCGAGACCCCCGTCCCCCTCAACCCAGTGAGGGAGGGAGCCCCCCCATCCCTCTGGACGTCCCCTCGTCGCCCCCGGCCATCCCGCCTCCGCAGAAACCCGAGCGCCAAGGCCCGGGCTGGCGCCGCCCCCGACCCGGACCCCCAGACCGAGCGCCCCGGCCGGTCCTCCCCTCCGACTCCGGCCCCCCGAGGCGGAGGAGGAGAGCGCCGCGACCCACGCGCTGGGGAGACCGAGCGCTCCTCGAGGCCTTTTTAAGAGAATTTTATTTTGAGTGGTTCTTACAAAGATTGTTGCAATATGAAAGTCATTTGATAGAAATACCAAGCTGTCTTGTCCAACACACTGAAGTAACCCAAAAATAGATTTCAGAGCTCACAGAGCTTAAAAAGAGCAAAGATTATATGCAACCAGACAAAACGCCTTTCTGTACTTCCTGGTCCCCGCTCCGAGGGGGCGGGGGGCCGGCGCCCCGCCCGCCCGCCGAGACCGGGAGCCGAGGAAAGGCAGGGATCGCTTTGTTTGGGCCTCGGAGACACACCAGAACACACGGTATTTACAAAGAAACGTGTACGAGATACGTTAATTGAAAAGTTACCACCGAGAGCCAGGGCCCTGGCCGTCTCCCCTTCCCGGCCGGCCGCCGCGCCCGCCTCCGGACCGCGCGCGGGGAGGATCGCCGTCCGGCCCGCGCCGTCTCCCCCCGCCGCCCCCGCCGGACCGACCGTCCGTCGCCTGTTCCGGGGGCTTCCCCCCGCCGGCCCCCGGGGCGGACGACGGCCAGCCCCTAGGGCCCGGGCGGCTTGGGTCGAGAGGTCAGATGGAACCGCCGCTCCGCAGGTCCAGGCTCGTCAAAACGGTAAAAAGGTCTCGCCACCCCCACCGCCGCCTTCCTCTCGGGGAAGGGCCGCCCCTCCGAGCGCCGGGGACTCCTCCGCCCCGCCGTCCGCGGCCCGGCGGCGACACGGCCGCGGGGCCGCTGGCCCGGGCGCGGCGCTCCTGCTGACGTTTCTGAATTTTTTCCCGTGGTCAACGGCAAGTGGAACATGAACGACAAGAGACCCTTTCCTCTTTAGTTTTACCTAAATAAAAGATAACTCGGGATGAATATTCCTCCAAAAAAAAAAAAAAAAAGAAAGCTATGTACAAAAACGGGACTAGGCTCTCCTCCTTCATCGTCGAACCGGAAGCAGTAACTGTGTGGCGGTCATGGAGTCGGGGAAGAGGTTGTGATACGTCGGGAGCGGGACGTAGGCGGCGGTGATCATCTTACCTGGAAGGAAAGGAAAGGAAAGGAGGGGGCGTCGGGCGGTCCCCGCTTCCATCCGCCCCTCACCCGCCCACCGCAAAGGGCCGGCCCGGCCGACTCACCTGCAAACCACCTTCCGTGCAACGCGTTGACCGCCGCGATGGCCGCCGCGATGGAGGGGCACTTGACGTACACGTTGCCCTGTGGGACACCGACAGCCGTCAGGGCCGGGGAGAGGCTGGGCCGGGACCGCCGCCCGCCGCCTCCGCGAGGAGCGTCTCCTCCCTCCGGCCGAGAGTCCCTCGTTCGAGGCCCGGACCCAGGCGGAGAGGTCCCACGCTGCCTCCGGCCGTGAAATGGGGCAGACCTCCCTGTCTCCCGCTCTGACCTGAGCTCACGGCGAGACCGAGACCCCGCCCTTTCTCATCTCTGCTGTGTGACTTTGGGCAAGTCCACTTAACTTCTCTGTGCCTCAATCACTTCATCTGGAAGATGGGGATTAAGACGGCGAGCCCCACGTGGGACAACCTGAGTACCCTGTATCTAGCCCAGCGCTCAGAAAGGTCCTCGGCACATAGTAAGCGCTTAACCAATACCAACATTATTATTATTGTTCTATCTGCGCCCAATCAGTGTCACCGGGAGGCCCACGAGGAACAGGGACCGGGTCCACCCTAAATTAACCGGCGTGCTTCGAAATGTGTTCGACATAGAGTCGACGCCCGATAAGTATATCACTAAAGTCGGGGAATCCCACCGCTCCCCTGGTTGACCACCACCTCAGGTACAGATGCGACGTGACTTCCCTCGTTTAAGGCCAAGTTTCGGGACAGCCTCCCGCCTACCACCTCGCTAGGCGGGAGGGTTTTCCCCGACGCCCCCCTCTTAGGGTGCCCTGGGTGACTCATCTTAGCGCCCGTCTCCCCCGCTGGACCGGAAACCCCCGAGGGCAGGCATCGCGGGGACCACGGCGGCGCCAACTTTCGGTGCCAGGGCCCCCCGCCGGCGACGGGGCCGACGTACCTGAGCTGAGTTCTTATCGACGTAAATGTGGATGACTCCTCCGTGCTTGTTACACTCTTCGATCACGTCGTCCTTAATCTCCGTGTCCCAGCCCAGCTCGTCTTCCCTGGGAGACGCCGGGAGGTGAGCTCCAGCTACACCTCCTCAAGGGGGCCCAGCTGGGCGGATCCCGCCGCCCGCCCCGGGCCGCCCTCCCCGACGCGCGGACGCACGACGGATCTGCACTTACGTCTGTGGGTTGAACATGTTGGACAGCTGGAAACACTGAGTGGCAAGTGGTTGTACGGAGGCAGCGGCAGCCAACGCCGTGACTGACGAGAGAAGGGGGGGGACGGGACGGGACTCAGATCAGTCCTCTCGAGACCCACAACGGGCCCACGTCTCCCCGGTGCCAAACGTGGGCTCCCGTCGCCCTTCCCCTTTCCCGCCAGTGGCGTCAAGCAGCGGCCCCCCATCCCCGGGGTGAAGATGTCTGTACTTCTTGCGCTGCCCAACCTCCCCCGCCCCCCATCGCACCACCAGTGGACCTTGGTCCGCCCCCGACTGCTTCGACCACGAGCGTCTAACGAGCAGCCAACAGGGTGGTAAAGCCCGAAGCGAGGCCGCTTCGCGACGGGGACGTTCGGGGCTGTTTTCAAGGGGGGGGGGGGGGGGGGGGGGGGGGCAAAGCAGGCCGCATCTCAATCCGCCTCGGGGGAGGCCAGCGGGTGTGTGTTGCTAAGGCATCCCATTGCCAGGATTGAGAAATGCTAAATGAGAAGAGGAAAAGAAAAATCACCTTCACTCTGCTGGGAGAGTCTTGTTTGCAAATCTAAAACAAAGAAAACATGAAGAATTTAGCTCGGGGCAGGGGCTCCCCCAGTTCCCGAGTGCTAAGGGAAAGGGGAGACGAACGCTCCGAGCTTTCCGAGGGATAGGTTCCCCGAGGGGATGAGGTTCTTGTCGAGATCTCAGAGCCCTCTCACCTCTGACAAAATGGCAGACCATCTCCGGCCACACCCACCCGACCTTTTTTTTTTTTTTTTTTAACGCTCTCTGTCATGCGCTCAGGTACTGTGCTCAACACCGGGGTGGACCCAAGCCAATCAAGTCGGGACTGGTCCAAGTCCCACATGGGGCTCGCCGTCTGAATCCTCATTTTACAGACCAGGGAACCGAGGCCCCCAAGTTAAGTGGCCCACCCAAGGTCACACGGCAGACAGTGACGGAACTGGGATCGGAAGCCAGATCCCCCCGACTCCCCGAACGGCGCTCTATTTACTAGTCCCGCCGCTTCTGCCTTCCGACCCGTCTGCCACCTGACAACTCGTCCTCGCCACCCCCAACTCTCCTGTGCCAGCCGGGAGGGTCCTCGGGGAAACGGCCTCCACCCGACCACTCTTCTTTCTGCCTTTCCCGCCCCCGCGGGGCTCAGCGGTCTCGGGGAAGGCCCCGAGGGAGGCGCCGTGATGACCGAGGTGCCACCGGGTAGCTAAAACACGCCCCGCCACCGGCCCAAACCCTACCCCGACTGTTTTCCGTGGACCCCAGGCGTGAACCCGCGAACCAGCTGCTATCGCTAAGACGCCGAGTTGGGTGTTTCGCACAGACTGGGCACTCAACTACTGAAGAGAGCAGTCCGCAGGCGGCCACTTTAGAGACGGCATCCCTTTTTCTTCGAATATATCTGATGGGCCTCTATTACGTGCCAAGCGCTACTAAGCGCCGACACAAGCTAACAGGGTCGGGCGCAGGGCTCACGGTCCTAATCCCCAGCAGATGAGGGAACCGAGGTACGTGAGTAAAGCGGCCCCTCTGGCCGGGCTACGCTGGTGTCCTAAGGGAAGCGAAGGAACTCGCCCAAGGTCACGCAGCTGCCGAGCGACGGAGCTGGGATCAGGACCCAGGTCCTCTGACTCCCTGGCCCGGCCTCCTTCCACGAGGCCGGGCCGCTTCTCGGCAACCATTTCCCGATGCTGCTGTCCTTCGCCGGCAACACGCACCGCCGGTGTTTACTAACGGGCCCAGGAGCTACAGGGTGTCATTCGGGCAGCCCCAGCCACGTTGACCGGATCCAAGACAAGTGGGCAGAAGCCCCTCGGAGAGAGGCAAGCGTTTTGGGCAGCGTCCTGTGAAAGGAAGCCCCGCGGCCAGGGATCAGAGTCTCCGAGCGACCACGACATTCCCCTCGACGTCCTTGCTCCCTCCAAGCTCTCTGTGGGAAGGGAACTTGTCTGCCTACGCCCGTTACACTGTACTCTCTCCCAGGCGCCCGGGAGAGTGCTCTCCGTGCAGTGGGCGCTCGACCGACACCGTCGATTAACCGCTCCCCGGGGGCCAAGGGAGCACTGGGGCTCCCGGAGGGGGGCAGGGAGAGGGGAGGGTCCTCGAATCCAAGGCTCCGACACGAGGGGTTGACCGCTTACCCGCGACGGCCCCGAACGCTAAGGATCCGCTCATCTGCAGGGCCTGCTGGGCCGCGGGGGGAATCTGTAAGCCAGTACCTGCAAAAGAGATCGAGAGCGGACCCGTGTGAGAGAGCGAGCGAGACGAGCCCCCCTCTTCCGCTCACGGGGCACCCCCACCTCCGCCTCCCCCGGGACTCCACGTCTCTCCGTCTCGGCTCGTCGTCGGGGTCCCCGAACCCGCAGGCCCGGTCCCACCAGGTCGCGCCCGACCCCCTGTGAAGCCTGACCCTCTCCGATCCCGCCCCCCACCCCGCCACCCCGAGGAGGCCAAGGCCGACCCCTCCCCGGCCCTCCCCGCCACCTCCCGGCCGGGCCCGACTCACCCTCGGCCAGCCTGGCCATGAGCTGCAGGCGGCCCGTCGTCCCCAGGTCGATCCCGGTCCTCTCCAACTCGTCGCTGTCCAAGAAGGAGCTGGCGCTGGAGGCGTCGGTGCGCTCTGTCACGTGGCCCACCTTCATGGGCCGCCCCGCCAGCTCGAATCCGTTCAGCTGCTCCAGGGCTTTCTTGGCGCACTCCGAATCGGAAAACTGGGAGGCGGGCGGGGAGGGGGGAGAACGACACGGACCAGACAGGTGAAGACCAACTCACGCCAAGGAGGCCACCAGGGGAACCGCTCCCACGTCCCGCGGTAACCCTCTGCCCTTCAGGAATCAACGCGGGACCTGTTCCTCGCCCGGCAGATCCCGTCCTGTCTCCCCGGCCCGCAACGCTTACCGTGATAAATCCATATCCCTTGGAACGTCCGGTTTCACTGTCCATCATCAGCTGGATGCTCTCGATCTAGAGTCAGAGGACAGGACAACCGTCACAAGCCAGCTCGCCAAGGGTCCCGTCACAGGATCTCGTGGCGCGCAGCGGCCTCGGGCAGTCGGGCGGCGCCCGCCGGCCCACAGGACGCCCGGGGAGTCGGTGGAAAAAAACCAGGCCCCGTCACCCCGGTTGGACAATCCACCTCCCAAACCCCCCAACCCGATCTGGCTAAATGTGTTGGGTTAAAAGGCAGGATTTGCAATTCACCTTGGACAAACTAAAGATGGAAACGGAACCCATCTTTCATCCCCAAGAGCCCCTTCCCGCCTAAACCCTCATTTTCCCCCTCCCTTCTGCATCACCCTTGCAGCTCTGATCTGCCCTCTTTAAATACTTTTCACCCCGCCGTGAGCAGCGCGCCGCTCATATCCGTATCTGTAATTTATTTAATATTCACGTCTCCCTTCTAGCCTATTAGCTCCTTGCGTCACCCTCGCCCAAATGCTTAGTACAGGGCTCGGCACACAAGCAGCGCTCCATAAACTCCACCGACTGATCGTCCTCCCTCAGCCAGACCCAGCAGCAGATCTGAGAGATAGGAAGCCTCCGCGGGAGTCCGGTGCCCGGCGCGGGCACCCGACCGTTCCCTCGGCGCAAGTGGGCATCCAGAGCCGGATCCCGCCAACGACCAGGCGGGTCGGCGGCAGGACGGACAGAGCGTGGGGACCCTCGGTCCGGGACGACAGCTCCACGGGGAGTCAAGACGGTCAATTCTGTCGAGCCCGTAGCGCGCAGACTGTACTAAGCGCCTGGGAGAATGCAACGCGACCATAGACAGGCACATTCCCTGCCCACGATGAGCTTAAGGGGACGGGCCAGACCTCGGTTTCCCCGCCCCAGCCTCCTCCACAGCCGCGGCTTCCTTCCTCACTTCGCCTACGTTCCCCAACGCAGGCTTCCCTCAGCGTCCCGCCTTAACGACCGGCAGAAAAGAAACGAGGTAGCGTCGCCAAAGAACGCGTGGGGTGGGGAGAAGGATCGGGGGGGCTGTGGAGGCCTTTCTGTCCCCCAGGGAGCAGCCGGACAAAAAAGGACTACTTCCTCCAAGACAGTTAGGGCCTCGGGTGATTGGGGCTTCAACGCTCCCCGGGAGTCCGTGCTACTCGATAAATGGAACCAGTAGGAAAATGGAAGCTTCCTGATACACAGTTCAAGGACTGAGCAGCGCAGTTCGGCAGAAGGGGCGAAGAACCCTTTGAGGGGGCCTGCTACCAATCGAAATCTGCGCTGAGAGCCGGGCAGGGAAATTCAGCCGTATTTATCGAGTGCTTACTGTGCGCAGAGCACTGTACTAAGCGCTTGGGAGAGTACGTCAATAGACGAACTGGCTCCGCTGGCCCGCAGAGTGATTTGGAGCCGCCACTTATCCCCCACCCTCCCCGCCCCCCGTCTACTCTGGCACTGCTCTCAACCTCCAGACTCATCTCCCGAAGGCTAGAGATTGGGCCTACCCAATCGCGTAGCCCCTCCTAGGTGCTGGGCACAGTGCTCTGCACAGGAAGACTGACGAACGCTTCCAAGCTTCAGAACCTGGACGCTACTGTGGGCGACCAACAGTACCAACTCACAGAGCACCACCCGACCCCCACTCCCAAGTAGGAACAGGGCACTTGAAGAAAGCGAGCTTGGCCTAACGGATAGAACCTGGGGCCCGGGAGTCAGAACCTGAGTTCTAATCCCGGCTCCGCCACTTGCCTGCCGCGAGACCTGGGCCAGGTCATCTCATCTGTAAAATGGGGGGGGGGGGGGTAATATTACGAGCCCCATTTGGGACACTGTGTCCACCCTGATTAGCTTTCTACCTTCCCCGGCGCTCGGTACCGTGCCCGGCTCGTATGAAGTGCTTAGAAAACCACAGGTTAAGGAGACGAGGGGAAGCGACAGCGGCCCGCCGCTTTCTTACAGCTTGGGGTCAGACGGCCTTCAGCTCCCTGTCCGTGATACGACTGGAGCAGGCCGGGAGGCTGACGCTGGGCTGGAAGCCGAAGCTCTCTTCACCCCCCAGGTCCCCCAGGATCCCCCCGGCACGCCTCACCCTGCCAAAGGGCTCGAAGATGCCCCGCAGCATGTCCTCCGTGATGTTGAAGTGGAGCGAGCCCACGTAGAGCCGCATCGGCCCGGCACTGCCCTTCTGGAGGTTGTTGGCCATCGCGGCCGCGCGGTTCTTCTCGGCCTGGCGGGAGGGAGGGAGGGAGTGCCCCGTTACAGCCACCGTCGTCCACTGGCAGAGGCCCACGGCCCCAAGTTAACCGGCTGGACCCTCCCTCGCCCCCCAGCCCCCCGTCAGGCCGCGGGCGTTCGCTTGGTGGGGCTCTTAACCTTACTCGCGACTACCAGAGCGCTAACTCCCCGGCGCCTCTGACGACAGAGGCCCACCCGACCGCACCCCCTTGACTTTCCACCTAGTCCACAAGCCTTTGGACGGAAGACTTCACAGGGACAGAATCTCCCCGCCCGCTCTGCTCCCACCCCACACGGCCCGGACCGCCACGTCGAGCTCCACGGCACGAGGGCAACTTCTTGGGCCACGTTTCGGAGCCCAGAGCGGGTAAGACCCCCGCCCCCCTCGCCGCGCTCGGCGAGGCAACCCCACACGCCGGCCGAGACGCCCGTTCGCCGAGACCGGGCCTCAGAGGGAGCGGCCCGTTTTGAGAGTCCCTCCGGCCGGCGAGACCATTACCTGGGACGCTTGAACTATGATGGGGACCCCCAGGACCCGTTGGCCGGTTAAGCCGATCGCGAGAGGCACCGAGCTGACGTCGACGAACTCCACGTACGCGATGCCTTTGGAACGCCGCGAGTTCCGGTCGGAAATCATCCTCACGTCCCGGACCTAGAGCGACGGAGAAGCTGCCGGTAGAGCCGGGGCCCGAGACGGGCGGGCCGCCCGATTCCGGAGTCCGGGGAGCGGGGCCCAGAGGGGTGACCGTAGCGCGCCTCCGTTACCTTGCCAACGGTGGAGAAGAACTCCTCCAGGTCTCTCGGCCGAATGCGGGCCGCCAGCTGCATGCAGAACACCGTGCGGGCATCTCTCTCCTCGGGAGTCAGGTTATCGATGGGCTCCCTGGGGAGGGAGGAGGCCCGGTCTGAGATCCCAGTCCCGCCACGTTGGCCGGAACACGCAGCCCTCGCCCAGGCTTGACCACCTTCTCCTCTCCCTCGCGGCCCTTCTCTGGGGGGTCACCGACTCCCTCGGACGCACGTCCGTTCGGGTGGGTGAGGGAGCGACTCCGGCCTGCCACTCGGGGGGTGATCCGAGGGCCAACGGCCGCCCTGCCCATCTGCCTATCCGGTGACCCACGGGGCCGAGGTCGGGGTACCGCGGTTGCCGCCGAAAGACCGGCCCAGTGTCTTCCTTTCAGGGTTTGTCGAGGGAGAGGGACCCCTCAGCAGCCAAGGGCCCGATGGGAAAATCAGGGCACTGGGCTGGGGAAGGACTCCTCCTGCCCTTTGCTGCCCCGCCCTCTTTCCATCCCCTGAGGAGAATAATAATAATGTCGGTATTTGTTAAGCACTTACTATGTGCAGAGCACCGTTCTAAGCGCTGGGGGAGATACAGGGTCATCAGGTTGTCCCTCGTAAGGCTCACAATCTTCAACCCCATTTCACAGATGAGGTAACTGAGGCCCAGAGAAGTGAAGTGACTTTCCCACAGCTGACAAGCGGCGGAGCCGGGATTCAAACCCATGACCTCTGACTCCCAGGACCGGGCTCTTTCCACTGAGCCACGCTCCTTAATGTCTGTCTCCGCCTGCTGTGGACTCTAAGCTCATCGTGGGCAGGGAACGTGTCCGCTTCCTGTGGTACCGCTCTCTCCCAAGCACTTAGTAGAGCGCTCTGCCCACAGTAAGCGCTTAATAAATATGACCGAATGGACGAATGAATCAAAGTAAGCGCTCGATAAAAACCACCGCTGAATCCCTGCAGCGGAGCCCCGTCCGCGGTGCCCATCCTGGCCGGCTTCGGGCTGCTCCCGGCCCGCCACGAGGCAGAGTGACAGGACCCCGGGCCAAGCCCCTCTGGGGAGTCTCAACCGCCACCTTCTGCCTCTCTGCTTGGCCTCCCCGTTTCCATCAACCTGGCCGGTAAGCGCCTGCTGGGCCGGGTCGTACCGCTGCGGATGCCTTGCCTGCCCCTCGCCCGTTCCTGTCCACCAAATCTTCTTGGCACATAGTAAGCCCTTGACAAATACCATCATTATTATTATTGTATTATTGGACCCCCAAGCGCTTAGTACCGCGCTCTGCAAATAGTGAGCTCTCAATAAATACCCCCGATGACGACGACTGCGAGCCTCAGCGGGAGCCTGGATGGCAACTCGCGCCCCGGCCCTCCGGCCCCCAACCCCCCCCGGGGGTCCTGCGGTCCGGGGGCTGCCCCTTAACATGAGGAGGGACACCCAGTGCGGAGCCGGGGCTCCCTCCGTCCAACCCTCCGACGGGAGGCTGGGCCCGGCGGGCCGCCCGGCCTCCGTAGGGTCCCGGCCTCGATACCCACCCAGGGAAAGGAAGACGGACATCGGTGGCCTGATCCTCCCAAGGCCGCGCAGCCTAGCCTGCGAGTGAGAGAGGACGTTCATTCCCGGGCCCCCGGGGGAGGGGCGGCCGGCCAAAATGGGGGTCAGTAAGGGCGGGCGGCGGGCCGCCTCCGGCCAGCTGCGCCCGATGCGGGGTGGAGGCCCGATAACCACGGGTGCCCACGAGCTGTTGGGCTAAAGGCCGGAGCCCCTCTCACTCCAGGAGAGACGCCAAGGAGGCTGCCCGAGGTCCTCGAGACGAGGAGGCGGGCCGGCGACCGACCGGCTCCGAACTGTCCGTTCCAAGCGCTTAGGTAGAGTGCTCTGCACATAGTAAGCGCTCAATAGATACTAGTGAATGAATGAATGTTTTGGCCCAGTCAGCCTCGCCCCACTGCTGGGGGTGGGGGGGTGGGGGGGGGGGGCGGCCCGAGGGAGGCCTAGAGACCGCATCGTCCGGAGGGGTCGGACCGACCCACAACGGGCAACTGCGAGAGAGGGTCTCCCGCGCCACGAGGGCGCGGACCCTCCCGAGCCCCCTCCGGCCCTCCCTACTTCCTTGGGGTCCACGGCCTGCCCGCTTCTCCCGAGCTCGGGGACGCCAGGGGCCGTCGCCCTGTTCCGTACGGAACCCGCTCTGGCCTGTACACGCACGTGGGTTTCGCTCCCTGCCCCTCCGGATGTAGACCTCCGTC
This sequence comes from Ornithorhynchus anatinus, assembly GCF_004115215.2. NCBI lineage: Eukaryota > Metazoa > Chordata > Mammalia > Monotremata > Ornithorhynchidae > Ornithorhynchus > Ornithorhynchus anatinus. Next base: position 494,063 of record NC_041748.1, read on the forward strand.
TCCGGGCCAGTCGGAGCCTCGTCACCTAGGCGGGAGCCCGCGTTCCCTCCCTCCAACTGGCCCTACGTGTAGACGGGGACGGGCGCACAACACCCCTGGAGTCGTTAGGATCTCTCCCTCTGTTTCCTTTCGGGGCCAGGAGACGACAGGGAACTCAGGAGGCGACCACCGCATCCAAGAAGAGGAATACTGACCTCACCGGGCTCTTGTCTTTTCTGAATGGACTTTTACTTCTGGAGCGGCGTCTGCTACAAGAGAAAGAAGCCGAGTTACCCAAACCGGACGGCGACGGCTTGTTTAAAAGACCGGGGAAAAACCGGCGGAAATGTCTCTTCAAACCTTAATTTGATGCTATGAGGCAAGCCCATCTTTCCTCGGATGGCGCTGTTAAACTTGGGCCCGGAACTTCAAAGGCAAGAAGTAGAAAACACAACCATTAGGCTAAACTGATCTCGCCGACGGTGGAAGACTCTAGCCCGACTCCGCCGAGACCCATTACCCGGCTGGAGGGAAACGCTCTCGGGTCCCACCCGGAGAGGGTCACGCCCTCCCGGTAACCCTAGTAACCCTCCCCCCCCAAAAGGCACCCGCCATCTGGCCGGCATCCAAAGAGCAGCCTGGGACCAGGTGTCTGGAGACCTGGGTTCGAACCCCAGCTCGGTCACTTCCCCACCGCGGTGAAGGCGGCATTTCACCCACTTTGGCCTTTCCACATCTCAACTTGGGATCTTTTTTTTTTTCCTCCCCAAGTCAGTCATCGGAAAATCCACATTCCTAAAGCCACAACACCTCATTCCCTCGACTGGTTTTCTCTGAGTCGAACTGACTGCGTCGAACATAAAAGTAAAATAAAATTAAAAGGCACAAAGGAAACGAGCCGGGTATATGGATTTCCTCCAAGCGACCGTCTCCAGGACTCGGTTCCGGGCCCCCCGGAGAGGCCGGAGGGGGCCGAGGGAAGGCGGGCGAGGATGCCCGTGGGTTCCTGGGGCTGCCGGGATGCGCCTGGAAGGCGGCGAGATAGTCCTGCCCTCTGCCCTTCCCCCCCCGCTCCTCCCCCACAAACCCCCTGACCCGTTAATTAGCCTGCCAGCTCCTCGACGGCTGGGCCGGTTACGCTCTTTGTCAGTCGGAGCTCCACCGGCCCCCCGTGCACGCCCGTCACCGCCCCCCGCCCCAGCCCGGGGTCAGACGAGCGGGATCCCGAAGGACGTACTAGGGACTCCGGTAGCGGCCTCGGAAACGGCGCTCTCGGCTCCGGGAGCGGCTGCGCCTGCGTTCTTTGCTCCGACTGCGCTTCCTTTCGCGGCTTTTGCTTTTTTTCCTCTCGCGGTCCCGGCTCCTTTTCCTCTCCTTGCTTTTGCTTCTCTTCCGGTCATGACTGTGGCTTCGGCTCTTGCTCTTTTTTCTCCTGAGGAGAGGGGACACCCGTCACCTGACGCGGTCCGGGGGGCTTCGCTTTTACAGTCGTCCCTCTCGGGCCATTCCCCGTTCTCGGGCTCGGCGATTTAACGACCCGCACTGCGGTTGACCGAAGGGGTGGCCCGAACTGACGGCCCGACTGGTCAGGGAAAACGCCCATCCCCCGATAAAGCTCCCTCCGCCCCCCCCCAGGCCCGCACCACCTGTACACGTAACGTCTATAAGGTAGACGTCGTATATCATCCAATACTAACGTCTGCCTCCCCTTCTAGACTGTCGGTTCGTTAAGGGGAGGGAACGTTTCTACCGACTCTGCTATATTTACACTCTCCCAAGCACTTCGTACAGCGCCCTACTCCTGCTATGTGCCGAGACTCTAAAAGCAGAGTCGGGTGGGCGGGGGGGGGGGGAGATGCCCCAAGGTTCCCAAGATAGGAAGCGAGAAGGCCGACCTTCCAGACTCTCGATGCCCAGGCCCTGATCCCAAAGATGTGCTGAGCTTTCCAGGGAGCCGGGGAGCACCTAAGAGGCTGACGATTGCGGCTCGTCACCCGCCGGCCGGCAACCTCCCGGCTACGCTCGCTCATCACCCCTAAAAGAAGTCATCGAGGGGATGAGCGGGAGGGCGGCCGGTGACACCGGACGCTTGCCCGGACCGATCGGTGGGTCTGAGCCGGAAGCAAAGGCCCGGGGGGGTGAGTAGTCCAATAGGGCCAAATGGAGCCCCGGCCCCCTCCCCGGCGGGGCCCACGGAGAACTCGGGGGAAGGGGGGGGCGGGTGTCGGTGCCCCCGTGGCCCCCTCGAGTGCCGGGAGGCAGCCAACTCCCTTGATAGCCCTTCTTCCTGGCCTCTCGAGGCGGGTTTCGCTCAAGGGGGGGAAAAGGTAGAACCGCAACAGGAGCCCCGGGGGGCCCACGTGTCCCTCGGCAAGCCCCATCCCTCCCCGCGCCTCACCTGACCCTCCCCTCTCGAATGTCACCCGCCCCGAGTTGGGGGGGGGGGGGCGGGAAGAGAAACGGCCCGCGGCAGGAAACCTCCGACCGCAGGCACGGCCACCCGCCTGGGCTGCAGTGACCTCCCCCGGTTTCAACAGAACCATAAAACCGATTCCCACCTCCGGGACCTCTACCCGCCGCGCTCGCCCGGGTCCGACGGCCACGGACCACGATGACGTGCGGCGGCAGTTTCTGATCCCAGCTCCACCCACTTGCCAAGCTGCTCCGTGACCTCGGGCCCCTCGACTTCTCTGGGCTTCGGTTCCCTCATCTGTCGAATGAGGATCGAACACTCCGCCTTCCGCTTCGGCCAGAGAGCCCCGGATGGGACAGGGACCGAGTCCAACCTATCTTGTACCCACCCCGGGACTTCATGTACCTGGCACCTACTCAGAAAGGGCTTAACCAATACCACAGAGCAAACAACCACCAGTAGATGCCACGTGATTATCTGCTGGAACAGAGTTGGCTGACTTCTGTCCGGAGAGCCCCTCGGTGCGTAATTTTCGCACCTAATTTTTTCCAGAGACGAGGCCTCCCCGCACTCTCTCCACAGAGGTCTAGCCCCAGGAAAGCCACACCCGACCCCGGCGGCCGCTCCTCTCGTCGCTCCGACGTAGGCTATCAGCCCCAGAGCCTCGGCAGGGTTGGACCTGGCCCGAGACCCTTGCCGCTGCGTGACCGCGGCCGAGCCACTCTGCGCCTCGGTTTCCTCCTCCATAAAGATGGGTTTGAAATACCTCCTCTCCCTCCCCGCACCGAGCGGGAACCTCCGATCGTCCTCTGACTACCACAGCGCTCCGTACAGTGCTTGGCGCCTACTGCTACGGCCGTGCCGAGTTGGCTCCTCTCGGAAAGAAACCCCAGGCCGGTGTGCGCAAGTCGCTCACCCGCACGCTAGGCCACCACCTCTGGGCCGCGCCGCATCGACGCCAGTCCGGGCCCCGAGTGTGTGAGGTCACGGTGGCCGGCCTCTCCCGGGGACAGACAGGATGACAATAACAACCACCGTGGCACCCGTTAAGCGCAACTACGGGCCAGGCGCTCTACTAAGCCCTGGGGGTGGATATAAGCAAATCGGGTTGGATGCAGTCCCCGTCTTGATCCCCATTTGACAGACGAGGGGACCGAGGCCCGGAGAAGTAATGGGACTTGCCCAAGATCACACAGCAGACGAGGGGCGGGGCCGGCCCTTCCGACCTCCGGGCCCATATCCGACCCACAGAGCCGCGCCGCCCCTGAGGGAGAAGGAGCGGCGAGCAGCTGGCCGAGGGGCCTGCCCCAAGGGTAAAGGTATTCCGCTCCCCTCCCGGGGAGAAGAGACTTCTGGGGGTGGGGAGGAAAGGTGCCAGAGCCGGCCCCCCCCCCCCCCCCGAGTCACCGGTCCGTTTTTTCCACCGCCATTTCGCCGGGCCCCCTCAATCGGTCCGTCACCATCGGTCAATCCAACCGCCGCCCGTTCCGCCCCAGGTTTGCGGCTGCCCCGCGAAAGCTCTGACGGGTCGAGTCGGGAGCCGGGGGTTTTAACCCCCGGCTCCACCTCCGTCGGGAAAAACACGGCCGCCAGAGACGGGGCCCCGCAACGGAGACGCACCCCTCCGGCCCGCTCTGCCCAGCTGAAGAACCACCATCATCCGAGCGCGTCGGCCAACGGCAGCGAGGCCTCGCCGATCGCCTGTGGAAGCGACTCCCTGCCTCACAGAACTTCCGAGAGGGAGAGCGAGGTGACCGTATATCGGGAAGCGCTTCCGAGGGGCCCTTGGCGCAAAAAAACATCGCCCCCAGTTAAACTCTCGACCGTGGGTCTCCCTCGCGGTAGGCACCAAGAGAAGGGCAGGCCCGGCGGTGACACGGCGCGATGCCAGACCGCCCCCGCCGGACACGGGGACCGGCCAACCTCAGCTGCCCGGGGGGGTGGGTGCGGGGCCCGAGAGGGCTCGACAACTTCCGCGGGTGAGTCAACGGAACCGAGAAACGGGAAGTGCTCCGGCGGCCGCCCTCCGGCCTCCGCTTCCCCCTCCGCCGGCCAGAGCCCCCGTCCCCCGGTACGGGCGGGGCGACGACCCTCCCCGGGTCTCCCCGGCTCGGACCCGGCGCTGCCCCGGAGAGCGGGCGGCTCGCCCTTGCTTGACTTTCCTTTGACCTCCTCGGACCAAATTCGAGGGTCCCCTCCGCCCCCGGGGACCCGCAGCGACGCGGAGAGGATCCGGCACCACGGACCAGCCGGCCCCCCGGCCCCCGAGACCCACCGGCCACGGCGGAGCGACACACGGATCGCGTTAGACGAGAGGCAAAGAACGCGACGGGCGGGGGGGGGGGGGCGGGGTGGAAAAACAAAAACCACACCCGGCTAAGCCAAGATCCGCAACTCGGGCGCGTCGACGCTCAGGGCCGACGGTCTCCGGGCGAGCTGGGCCGCGCGTCGCTGCGGACGCTGCTCGGGGAGGGGGGTCTTACTCGAGGCCGCCGGGGACCCGCTCCCCCCCCACCCCCACCCCCACACTTACTTCTTGCTGCGCTCTTCGTGTCCGTTAGCACTGCTCAACTTGTTCTCATCCTAAGCGGGGTCGATAGAAGAACATCGTGAGGACGAAGTGGAAACATTTCAAGTTGTCAAAGGGTAAAGGGAACAGGAATAAGAGAATACAAGACAATTTTAAAACTAAATTACTTCTTTACGGTTTAATGTGTCGGGCTATGGGAAAAAAAAAATGGAGGTGGGTGTCCGTTCAACCGCTTGGCTGTTTTTAACAGTTAGGTCGGACAGTAATAACAAAGTGCAGGAATGACACGGAGCATGTAAGGCAATTGGAGTGTGAGGTGCTTTTCTTACACAGTCGAGATATTAAGTTTATCCTGTCGGTTTACAGCGGTGGAGCGGTTAGGGGTAATGTCTACGCAACACAAGAGAAGCTTCCGGGTTATGGTTTGTGTTTTGTGTTCCACGTGCTCTGGTCTCTTTCGGCCAGCACCCCCGGCTCTATTTCTGCCTAAGCCCCAAGCGGCCCCGCCCGCTAGCAGCCAGCCACTATCGATTTTCCTGTGACCGATGCCAGTCCTGAGATCTTCGCCCATTTCCGTTGCAGGGTTGGGACTGTAAGAGCTTGAAGCCACCTCTGTCACACATCTCGCCCTGAAGCAAACAGGGATTCACACTGCTTTAGTAACGTCGACTCCCAAGAAAGCCATCGGTAATCCACCAGTCCAGCCTAAACATTCCCTATTTCCATACCTGTTTACATGGAAAATATCCATGTTAATCTACAGCACAAGAATCTTAACATTTACAAATTAAGACAGTAGTTCTTCGAGATTTAAGTAGGCCATAAAACGAAATAAGACAGTGTTTACAGCTAGCAAGTACTCATCCAAAACTGGTACCACATGGTCAGGCTCTACGCGCCAAAATAAATAGCTGCTTTTCCATTATTATTTATTGATTTTTTTCTTTTTTACTTTTCATCACGCCAGTTATCCCCTGGAGACAAGGCTAAACGTTCACGACTTGTGAAACCAGTGCCCACGCATGCAATTTCGGTTAACGCTCTCACCGCCGTCTGGGGAGAGAATGCTCTACGTCTGCCGTCAACGGGGAGGGACGGGCCAGAGGACCGACTGGCTCTCCGTCCGGGGCTACCGCCCTGGCCGGCTTCCGCGGAAACGGTTCTCGGGAGAGGGTTGCGGGATCGAGGGGTTACGGCAGATCCCAAACGACAAGGCTACGTCCGGTTAAAAAAAATTAAATCAAATAAAGAGGGGGGGGGGAAACGGCTATCACGTGACACTGCCCACCGTGAGCCTGCCTCTCTCCAACTCGCTATACTGCTTCTCAGGGATCCAAGAATTTCGGGTACGTGCTTTGGATTTTTAAAAAAACCACAAAAACGAGAACGAAAAAAAGCCAAAAAGAAAAAAAAAACCAAAAAACACCCAGCAGCTGATGGCCACCTGCCCTGTTTAAAGATGGGCCACCACCGGTCTTCGTCCACCACCACAACAGAAAAAAGGGTCCAAATCTCACTCATTTCTTGAGCTGAGAAGGCTCTCCTTTCCAAAAGGTTTTAACTGCCACGGGACTGGATGAACCAGGTTTATTCTTGGACCCCTGCGATTTTCCCAAACCACTGGTTTCGCCTTGTTGCTCTCTCTCTCTCTCTCTCTCTACCAAACTGGAGCTAGGTAGGTCTTAATCATTTTTTTTTTCTAATTTTAATTTTTTTTTTTCCCTAGGGGACCACGGTACAGCGATACGTCACTCAATTACTACCTTATGATTGACAGTTCACACTGGAATCAAAGGTGAATTCATGGGAGTAGAGGTGAGATATCGTTAGGCAAGTCTACAAAGAGAGATAGATGGGCATTTATTCATCACGCTGAAGTGAAACTACTGCACAATATTATTTACATCAACAGCAAATATTTTACTTTGCAAGTTTACACGTAATGCATCTCCGATAAGATCAATCATCAGGGCTCCGGGGACGTTAGCTTACAACTCAGCAGTAGTTTCATGAATAATGCTAAATTTAGGGCACGAGACCGAACCTCACCGACGTTGGGTTTCTCACCTTCTTGTAGGGGGCCTCGAGCATCGCTTCGATGTCGATGTCGTCGGCCATCCCGGCGGCGCACCTGCGGGGGGGACGGAGAGGGGTCCGAGCGGACCGTTAGTTGGGGGGAAGGGGGCGGGCGACCGTCCAATCCGTCGGTGGGGTTTGGGGGGGGGGGGGGGGGTGGAGGGCGCCCCGTTCGTTTGGTATTTATTGGGCGCTTCCTGTGTGCGCAGCACTGTCCTGAGCGCTTGGACAACTGGGCGCCAGGGAGGGACTGTCCCTGCCCACCAACGGGGTCACAATCTAAAGGGGGGGGGGGAGAAAACCAAAGTAATAATAAGGTGGGTATCTGTTAGGCGCTTACTATGTGCACAGCACTGTTCTAAGCGCCGGGGGAGAGGCAGGGTCATCAGGTCGTCCCCCCGTGAGGCTCCCAGTTCATCCCCATTTTACAGAGGAGGTCACCGAGGCCTGAAGTGACTCGCCCACAGTCACCCAGCTGACGGGGGGAGGGGGGGCAGAGCCGGGAGTCGAACCCATGGCCTCCGACTCCGAAGCTCCGTCCACCGGGCCGCGCTGCCTCAAGTGCGCGAAGCACTGTACTAGGCGCTCGGGAGGGGACAATACCAACACCGACGGGGTTGGGGGGGGGGGGGGGGCATCGTGGCCTAGGAGCAAGAGCCCGGACGTGGGTTCTAATCCCCACTCGGCCCCTCGATTCGAGAGCCTTGGCGGGGCGCGTCCAAGGTGCAGGGCACCGTCCTAAGCACGGGCTCTGGAGTCGGAGGTGGTGGGTTCGAATCCCGGCTCGGCCACCTGTCCGCCGCGTGGGCGAGTCACGCCTCTGGGCCTCAGTGCCCTCATCTGGAAAATGGGGGGGGGGGGGGGGGGGAGGCTGGGAGCCCCACGGGGGCCGACCCGATTCCCCTGGGTCTCCCCCGGCGCTCAGAGCAGTGCCGGGCACGTAGTCGGCGCCTAACGAATGCCAACATCGTGGCGTGGCGCGTAGAGAGACAACGGGGGGCGGGCGGACGGAGAAGGGGGCCGAAGCCCCCAGCGGGACGGGCCGATGGCGGGGCGTTTGGGGCGGTGTTGGGGCCCCCTCCCCCCGGCCGGTCCTTTCCCCTCAGGAAGGAGGCCGGGGTTGTTCATGGCGGCGGCCGGAGAGGATGCCGGGAAAGGTGCCACCAAGGGCGAGGGGACTTTGGCTCCCCCGGGGCCGGAGGGGGCCGCCCTCCCTCCGGGGAGCCGGGAAGGAGGGAGAACGAGGGAAGGGGGGGAAAGAAAGGGGAAAGAGGAAGGGCCGGGGAGGCCCGGTTCCGGCCGCGCCATGTTGAGGTGCCCCGGGCCTCCCTGGGCGTGAGGTCAGTCGGGCGGGCGTCGGCTCGGCTGACCTCACCTGTGAGGGCTCGGAGGCGCGGGGGGAGCTCGGGGCGCGGGGTCCCGGTCCGGTCCGGTCCGGTGCAGCCACCGCCGCCGCTAGCGTTGGGCGCTCCGACCTAGGCCGCGGTGACCGGCCGGCCCCACGGCCGGCGCGGAGGGCGCGGGCTGACGGGCGGGAGGAGGCCGGCGAGCCCGCACCGGGCGGGGGAAGGGAGGGGGAGTCCGGCCGAGCGACGCTGCCTGCGACTCCCTGAAATGGCGGCCGCCGCCTCCCCGCTCCCCCCTCTCTCTCTCTCTCTCTCTCTCTCTCTCCCTCACACACAACTCCCTCACACGCGCACGGGGCCGCCCCGACCCCGCAGCAAGGGCTCTCGCGAGATCTGGACCACGGCGCCGGCGCCGGCCCCGGCGGATCTCGCGAGATCGGGCGCCCCCTCCCCCCCCCCCCCCGCCCAACCGCTCGGGAGGATTGCGTCACCCGCACCCCGGCCTCGCGGGCTCCGCCCCAGGCGCCAAGTCTCGCGAGACCGACGAGCCGCCGCCAACCGCTGGGCTGGGGGACGGGGGGGGGGGGGGCGGGGCGCTGAGGAGAGGCCTCGCGCCGCCTCCAGTCTCCTCAGGCCCCACACGCCAGTCATTCATAATAATAATAATAATGAATTATAATAAAATAATAATAAAATTGGTATTTGTTAAAAGCTTACTATGTGCAGAGCACTGTTCTAAGCGCTTACTATGTGCAGAGCACTGTTCTAAGCGCTTACTATGTGCAGAGCACTGTTTTAAGCGCTTACTATGTGCAGAGCACTGTTTTAAGCGCTTACTAAGTGCAGGGCACTGTTCTAAGCGCTTACTATGTGCAGAGCACTGTTTTAAGCGCTTACTAAGTGCAGGGCACTGTTCTAAGCGCTTACTATGTGCAGGGCACTGTTCTAAGCGCTTACTAAGTGCAGGGCACTGTTCTAAGCGCTTACTAAGTGCAGAGCACTGTTCTAAGCGCTTACTATGTGCAGAGCACTGTTTTAAGCGCTTACTAAGTGCAGAGCACTGTTCTAAGCGCTTACTATGTGCAGAGCACTGTTTTAAGCGCTTACTAAGTGCAGAGCACTGTTCTAAGCGCTTACTAAGTGCAGAGCACTGTTCTAAGCGCTTACTAAGTGCAGAGCACTGTTCTAAGCGCTTACTAAGTGCAGAGCACTGTTCTAAGCGCTTACTATGTGCAGAGCACTGTTCTAAGCGCTTACTATGTGCAGAGCACTGTTCTAAGCGCTTACTATGTGCAGAGCACTGTTTTAAGCGCTGGAGGAGATACGGGGGAATCAGGTTGTCCCACGTGAGGCTCCCAGTTAAATCCCCATTTTCCAGATGAGGTCACTGAGGCACAGAGAAGTGAAGTGACTGGCCCACAGTCACACGGCTGACAGGTGGCAGAGCCGGGAGTCGAACTCATGACCTCTGACTCCGAAGCCCAGGCTCTTTTCCACTGAGCCACGCTGCTTCCCGACTCTGTGAAGAACACTGGGCCAAACGCTTCGAAACCTCAACCAGGCGACAGATAGACACAATCCCCATCCAACGATGATAATAATGTTGGTATGCGTTAAGCGCTGCCACTGGTCAAGTGACTGCGGGCGAGTCACTTCACTTCCCTCAGCGGTAAAATGGGGATTCATGTGGGATTCCCCTGTATCTCCCCCAGCGCTTAGAACAGTGCTCTGCACATAGTAGGCGCTTAACAAATACCAACATTAATTAATTACACGGTTCTGAGCGCTGGAGGAGATACAGGGTCATCAGGTTGTCCCACGTGAGGCTCCCAGTTAATCCCCATTTGACAGACGAGGGAACTGAGGCCTAGAAAAGTGAAGTGACTCGCCCAAAGTCACCCAGCTGACAAGTGGCAGAGGCGGGATTAGAACCCAGGACCTCTGCCTCCCAAGCCCGAGCTCTTTCCACTGAGCCACACTGCTTCCAGCGCTTACTATGTGCCAAGCACTGTTCGAAGCGCTGTGGGGGGATACAAGGTGATCAGGTGGTCCCACGTGGGGCTCACAGTCTTCAGCCCCATTTGACAGATGAGGAAACGGAGGCCTAGAAAAGTGAAGTGACTCGCCCACAGTCACCCAGCTGACAAGTGGCGGGGAGGGGATTCGAACCCATGGCCTCTGACTCCCAAGCCCGAGCTCTTGCCACTGAGCCACACTGCTTCCAGCGCTTACCATGTGCCAAGCACTGTTGGAAGCGCTGCGGGGGGATACAAGGTGATCAGGTGGGCCCAGGTGAGGCTCACAGTTAATCCCCATTTTCCAGATGAGGCAGGTGAGGCACAGAGAAATGAAGTGACTCGCCCACGGTCACACAACTGACAAGTGGCGGAGTAGGGATTCGAACCCATGACCTCTGACTCCCAAGCCCGGGCGCTTTCCACTGAGCCACGCTGCTTCTCTAACAACGGGCTGACGGTCTAGAAGCCGGGGGAGCCAGACCGCAAGACCAGGGGACACAACACCCTCGATCTTGCCATTTGAACGTTGGAGCGGCCAATCGATAGATAATTGATCATCGTAGTTATAATATTCATTATAATTGAGGAGCTGCGTGGCTCGGTGGAAAGAGCCCCGGCTTGGGACTCACAGGTCGTGGGTTCTAATCCTCCTCCCTCCCCCGCCCCACTTATCAGCTGAGGGACTTGGGACGAGTCACTCGACTTCTCTGGGCCTCAGGGACCTCATCTGGAAAATGGGGGTCAAGACTGTGAGCCCCATGGGGGGGCAACCTGATGACCTTGGATCTACCCCAGCGCTTAGAACAGTGTTTGGCACAAATACCAACATTATTTTTAGAGAAGGGGTGTGGCTCAGTGGAAAGAGCCCAGGCCTCTGAGTCACGGGTCACGGGTTCTAATCCCTGCTCCGCCACTTGTCAGCTGGGTGACTTTGGGCAAGTCACTTCACTTCTCTGGGCCTCAGTGACCTCAACTGTAAAATGGGGATTAAGACCGTGAGCCCCACGTGGGACAACCTGATCACCTTGTATCCTCCCCAGCGCTTAGAACAGTGCTCTGCAGATAGTAAGCGCTTAAATGCCATCATTATTAATATGATTATTATAATAGATAGAGCCCGGGCCTGGGAACCAAGCAGGACCTGGGGTCTGATCTCGAGTCCCGACACGCGTCCCGCCGTGCGACCTTGGCCAAGTCACTTCCTTTAATCTGTGCCCCGGTTCCCCCATCGGAGAAGCAGCGTGGCCTGGTGGAAAGAGCTCGGGCTTGGGAGGCAGAGGTCCTGGGTTCTAATCCCGCCTCTGCCACTTGTCAGCTGGGTGACTTTGGGCGAGTCGCTTCACTTCTCCGTCTCACTTACCTCATCTGTAAAGTGGGGATGAAGCCTATGAGGCCCACGTGGGACAGCATGATTACCTTGTATCCACCCCAGCGCTTAGAACAGTGCTTGGCACACGACGACGATGATGAGGGCATTTGTTCATTCATTCTTTCAGTCGTATTTATTGAGCGCTTTCTATGTGCAGAGCGCTGTGCTGAGCACTAGGAATGTACAATTCGGCAACAGATAGAGACAATCCCTTCCCAGTACCAGGCTCCCAATCTAAACAGGGAGACAGCAAAACCAAACCAAACAAGTGGTCTGGCGTAGATATCGTCAAGATAAATGGAATCACAAATAAGCACTTACTATGTGTTAAGCACTGTTCTAAGCGCTGGGGTAGATATAAGGCCGTCAGGTTGTCCCACGTGGGGCTCACAGTCTTAATTCCCATTTGACAGATGAGGTCACTGAGGCACAGAGAAGTGAAGTGACTTGCCCAACATCACACAGCAGGCAAGCGGCGGAGCCAGGATTAGAACCCGTGGCCTCCGACTCCCAAGCCCGGGTCCTTTCCATTGAGCCGCGCTACCTCTCATAGTAAGCGCTTAACAAATACCACAATTATTAATATTATCGGCAAAATGGGAATTCAATCCCCGTGCTCGCTCCTACTTGGACGGTCAGCCGGGTGGGACAAGGGATTGTCTCTTTTTGTCACTGAATTGTACTTCCCAAGCGTTCATTCATTCATTCAATAGTATTTATTGAGCGCTTACTAGGTGCAGAGCACTGTACTAAGCGCTTGGAATGAACAAGTCGGCAACAGATCGAGACGGTCCCTGCCGTTTGACGGGCTTACGGGCTAATCGGGGGAGACGGGCAGACGAGAACAATGGCAAGCGCTTAGCCCACTGCTCTGAACACAGTAAGCGCTCAATAAATACGACTGAATGAATGAATTTGAACTGATGAACTAGTATCTACCCCAGTGCTTAGAACAGTGTAAGCCCTTGACAAATACCACTAAAGCAAAGCGTTCAGTTCAGCGGATCTTTGGCCTTTTTGGGCATTTGATACTCACCCCACGGCCCTTAGGTACATATCTATAAAATAAATACCTTATAAATTATTTCTAATAATGTCTGTCTCCCCCTCTAGACTCCAACCTCCTTGTAGGCAGGGAAGGTATCTGCCAACTCTTTTGCCCTGTACTCTCCCAAACACTCAGTACAGTGTTCTGCACATGGTAAGCTCTTAATAAATACCAGTGACGATGACGCGGTGTGACTATGGGCAAGTCACCTAACTTCTCTGTGCCTCAGTTACCTCATCTGTAAAATGGGGATTAAGACTGTGAGCCTCACGGGGGACAACCCGATGACCCTGTATCTCCCCCAGCGCTTAGAACAGTGCTCTGCACATAGTAAGCGCTTAGCAAATACCAACATTATTACGATACGGTGCCCTGCACACGGTAGCTGCTCACTATTATCATTTCCCCCCTCTCGATTGTAAGCTTGTTTTTTGGTTTTGTTCTGTGTTTAATGGTATTTGTTAAGCGCTCACTATGTGCCGGGCACTGTTCTGGGCGCTGGGGTAGATACAAGGTAAACGGATGCATTCACTCAATAGTATTTATTGAGCGCTTACTATGTGCAGAGCACTGGACTAAGCCCTTGGAATGTACAATTCGGCCACAGATAGAGACCATCCCTGCCCAATGGCGGGCTCACGTCCCACCTAGAACTCACAGTCTTAATCCCCATTTTACAGATGAGGCGACTGAGGCCCAGAGAAATGAAGTGACTTGCCCGAGGTCACACAGCAGACAAGTTTTATTTTTTTGTGGTATTCGTTAAGCGCATACTACGTGCCAGGCACTGTAATAAGCGCTAGGGAAAATATAAAGCACTTACTATGTGCCAAGCAATAGTACAGTGCCTGGTCCATTCATTCATTCATTCAATCGTATTTATTGAGCGCTTACCATGTGCAGAGCACTGTACTAAGCGCTTGGAAAGGACAATTCGGCAACAGATGGAGACCATCCCTGCCCAACGACGGGCTCACAGTCTACAAGGGGGAGACAGAACAGCAAAATAAAACAAAACAAGTAGTTTGACGTCAATAGCATCCAAATAAATAGAATCATAGATACACATGCATCATTAACAAAATAAATAGAGTGATGAAGAATATATACAAATATGATAAATAACTGCTTAACAAATAGCCCCCCAAAATGCATACATAGGGAGATTTCAGTGTCGGGGCCAATTTTCCATACATATGGACTTGGGAATTGAATTGGACTCCTACCCAGAAGAGATCACCAATGCTCTGATTCATTCAATCGTATTTACCGTGTGCAGAGCACTGTGCTAAGCGCTTGGAATTCAGCAACAGATAGCGACCGTCCCTGCCCAACCACGGGCTCACGGTCTAAAAAGGGGAGACAGACAGCAAAACGAAAGAAGTTCAATAGGCAGCCGTCACAGATGGGTTTCAGGAGGGTGGACGGGACACGTAATGAGCCTTGTGGTTAGGAAAGAAGCAGGTTTTCCATTTCGTTCAGTCGCATTTATTGAGCGCTTCCTGTGCGCACAGAACGGCACTAAGCACTTGGGAGAGAACAATACAAAAATAAATAAACAGACGTATTCCCTGCCCGCAGTGTTTACTGAGCGCTTGGGAGAGTACGATATAATAATAAACCCACACATTCCCTGCCCACAAGGAGTTGACAGCCTAGCCCCACGCGGGACAATCTGATTACCCGGCAGCGCTTAGAACAGTGCTCGGCACATAGTAAGCGCTTAACAAACAGCGTCATTAGAGTCTGAGGTGACGGACGTTAATCTAAATAAATTACAGAGATGTACGTAAGTGCCGTGGGGCTGAGAGGGGCCGTTCCCTTCCATCGATCCATCAGGGGTATTTATTGAGCCCTTACCGCGTGCAGAGCACTGGACTAAGAGATTTTCTTTATGGCATTTGTTAAATACCACGGGCCAGGCACCGTCCTAAGCGCTGGGGTAGATACAAGCTAACGAGGTCGGACACAGTCTCTGTCCCGCATGGGGCCCACCGTCTTCATCCCCATTTTACAGATGAGGGAACCGAGGCCCAGAGAAGTGAAGTGACTCGCCCACAGTCACACAGCAGAAAGGTGGCGGAGCTGAGAACCCAGGTCCTTCTGACTCCCAGACCTGGGCTCTACCCACTAGGCGACGCACTTTGGAACCGGAGAGTAAATTCGGGTGGGTAGGCATGATCCCTGCCCACAAGGAAGTGACAGGAGGAGAGAGAAATTAAAATTAATTACAGCTAGGAGAAATGGCAGAGTACAAGGACGTGGACAGAAGTGCGGGGGGGAGGAGTGACTATCAAGGGTTTGAGGGGTACAGATTAGATAAGCGCTCAGTACAGCGCTCGGCACACAGTAAGCGCTCAATAAATACGATCGCATGAATTACAGATGAGAAGCAGCGCGGCGTAGTGGCTAGAGCACGGGCCCGGGAGTCAGAGGTCGTGGGTTCTAATCCCGGCTTATCTGCCGTGTGACCTGGGGCAGGTCACTTCACTTCTCTGGGCCTCAGTCACCTGCCTCTGTAAAAAAATGGGGACTGAGAGCGAGAGCCCCGTCGGGGACAGGGACGGCGTCCAACCTGATTAATTTGTATCTACCCTCAGCACTCAGAAGAGTGCTTGGCCCGTCGTAAGCGCTGAACAAGTACATATATACAACTGTATATATCTTTATCACCTTATTTATTTTGTTTAATGAGATGTACATCACCCTGATTCTATTTGGTTGCCACTGTTTTTATGAGATGTTCTTCCCCTCGACTCGATTTATTGCCATCGTTCTTGTCCGGCCGTCTCCCCCGATTAGACCGTAAACCCGTCAGAGGGCAGGGACCGTCTCTCTCTGTTGCCGACTTGTCCATTCCAAGAGCTTAGTACAGTGCTCTAGACATAGTAAGCGCTCAATAAATACTATTGCATGAACAAGTACCATAATTATTATTATTACAGATAGAGCGGGAGCCTCGGAGTCAGAAGGACCTGGGTTCTAATTCCGACTCCACCACATGTCTCCTGTGTGACCTTCAGTTCTCTAGGCCTCAGTTACAAGGTTGGCATTAGAGGAGCGAAGGGTGTGGGTTGGATTGTAGAAGATTAGGGAGTGAGGTAGGAGGAGGAGAACTGATTGAGTGCCTTAAAGCCAAAGGTAAGGAGTTTCTGTTTGATTATAATAAGGTTGGTATTTGTTAAGCGCTTACTATGTGCCGAGCACTGTTCGAGGCGGCGGGGTAGACGCAGGGTCATCAGGTTGTCCCACGTGGGGCTCACAGTCTTCATTCCCATTTGACAGACGAGGGAACCGAGGCCCAGAGAAGTAAAGTGACTTGCCCAAGGTCACACAGCAGACAGGTGGGGGGCCGGGATCGGAACCCACGACCCCCGAAGCCCGGGCTCTTCCCACTGAGCCACGCCGCTCCTCTGTGGAGGTGATGTGGAGGGGGATGAGCGACCACTGGAGGGTCTTGAGGAGTGGAGAGATAATGGACTGAACCTTTGTCTTTTTTAATTTGAAAAATACTCTGGGCGGCAGAGCGGAGAAAGGGCCGTTGAAGGGAGAGAAGAGGAGGCAGGGAGGTCAGTGAGGAGGCTATAGAGTGGTCAAGATGAAATCAATCAATCTGTCAACGGTATTTATTGAGCGCACTCTGTGGGGAGCCCTGGTCTAAGCGTTTGGGAACGGAATGGTTTGGGTTCCCTGCCCACAACGAGTTAATAATAATAATAATAATGTTGGTATTTGTTAAGCGCTTACGACGTGCAGAGCACTGTTCTAAGCGCTGGGGTAGACACAAGGGAATCAGGTTGTCCCACGTGGGGCTCACAGTCTTCATCCCCATTTGACAGATGAGGTCACTGAGGCCCAGAGAAGTGAAGTGACTCGCCCACAGTCACCCAGCTGACAAGGGGCAGAGCGGGGATTCGAACCCATGACCTCTGATTCCAAAGCCCGGCCTCTTTCCACTGAGCCACGCTGCTTCTCTACAGTCTACAGAGTTTACAGCCCAGAGGGGCAGACAGACATTAAGAGAGAGAAATTACGGACATGGGCGTAATCCCGTCAGTCCCACCCACACGCCGTCGCTAAAATCCGCGCTTTCCTCTCCATCCAAACCGTTCCCACATCATTACCGCGACTCATCCTCTCCCGCCGGGACGAGCGCGTCAGCCTCCTCGCTGACCTCCCAGCCTCCAGCCTCTCCCCGCTCCGGTCCACGCTTCACTCTGCTGCCCGGATCGTTTTCCCACCGGGACGCTCAGCACACGGTCAGTCGGTTGGGGAAGGGAATGCGTTCTCCAAGAGAGTGGGGGGAGGTGGAACCCAGGACTGAGGCTGGAAGAAATCCCACAGAAAGGGGACGGGAGGCAGAGGGGGAGCCGGAGAAGGAGACCGGGAAGGAGCGGAGAGAGAGATAGGAGGAGAATCCCCGGAGGACAGCGTCGGTCAAGCCGAGGTTGGATCATTTTTCCGGGAGAAGGGGGTGGTCAGTAGGGTCGAAGGCAGATAATAATGATGTTGGCATTTGGTAAGCGCTTACTAGGTGCAGAGCACTGTCCTAGGCGCTGGGGTAGACACAGGGTCATCAGGTTGTCCCAGGGGAGGCTCACAGTCTTAATCCCCATTTTACAGATGAGGGAACTGAGGCCCAGAGAAGCGAAGTGACTCGCCCAAAGTCACACAGCTGACGAGTGGCAGAGGTGGGATGAGAGGCTGAGGAGGATTAGGGTGGATCCCTTGGAGACTCACACTCAACCAGTGGTCTTCATTGGACATTATGTCCGGAGCGCTGTACTAAGCGCTTAGGAAAGTACAACGCAGTAGAAGCGGCGCGGCTCAGCGGAAAGAGCCCGGGCTTGGGAGTCAGAGGTCGTGAGTTCTAATCCCCACTCCGCCACCTGTCTGCTGTGTGAGCTTGGGCGAGTCGCTTCACTTCTCCGGGCCTCAGTGACCTCATCAGTCAAATGGGGATGAAGACCGTGGACCGCACGGGAGACAAACCGAGGACCTTGTATCGCCCCCAGCGCTTAGAACAGAGCTTGGCGCATAGTAAGCGCTTAACAAATGCCATCCTTATATCCCTTTTGGACTGTGAGCCCGTTGTTGGGCAGAGGACTGTCTCTATCTGTGGCCGAATTGTACATTCCAAGCGCTTAGTACAGTGCTCTGCCCACAGTAAGCGCTCAATAAATATGACAATGAATGAATGAAGGTGCTGATGGTATCTTACTCATATTATTATTATTATATTTGAAGCAGCGTGGCTCAGTGGAAAGAGCCCGAGCTTGGGAGTCAGAGGTCACGGGTTTGAATCCCGGCTCTGCCACTTAATAATAATAATAATAATAATGTTGGTATTTGTTAAGCGCTCACTATGTGCCGAGCACTGTTCTAAGCGCTGGGGTAGACACAGGGGAATCAGGTTGTCCCACGTGGGGCTCACAGGCTTCATCCCCATTTTACAGATGAGGTAACTGAGGCACCGAGAAGTGAAGTGACTTGCCCACAGTCACACAGCTGACAAGTGGTAGAGCCGGGGTTCGAACCCATGACCTCTGACTCCAAAGCCCGTGCTCTTTCCAGTGAGCCACGCTGCTTCTCTGTGACACTTGTCAGCTGTGTGACTGTGGGCAAGTCACTTCACTTCTCTGGGCCTCAGTGACCTCATCTGTAAAATGGGAATTAAGACCGGGAGCCCCACGTGGGACCACCTGATTCCCCTGTGTCTACCCCAGCGCTTAGAACAGTGCCCTGCACATAGTAAGCGCTTAACAAAACCAACATTATTATTATTATTACTAATAAAAGGGGGAGAGAGACAGCAAAACAAGTGGGGAGATGACCGCAACAGAGATGACCGTCATTAGTCCCCAGGGCCGGGGTTTGGAGGTCGGCCTGGGGAAGGGGGGTTCCTCCCTGGGGTGGAAGTGGGGGGTGGGGGGCAAACGAGGCTTTTCTGACCGTTTGTATCCTTTTCCGGGTCTTCACAGTTCTCCTACTACAACCCAACCTTCCCCCTTGGCTTCTAGAACACCAGCTCACTCTGTACCTCCATCTCCTCTCTCTTGTGGCCAACAAAATAATAATAATAACGTTGGTATTTGTTAAGCGCTTACTATGTGCCGAGCACCGTTCTCAGCGCCGGGGTCGATAAAGGCTAATCAGATTGTCCCACGGGAGGCTCACAGTTTTCATCCCCACTTTACAGATGAGGGAACTGAGGCCAAGAGAAGTGAAGTGACTTGCCCAAAGTCACACAGCTGACAAGTGGCAGAGCTGGGATTAGAACCCACGACCTCTGACTCCTAAGCCCGGGCTCTTTCCACTGAGTCATGCTGCGCTTCTCAATCTTCCCCACATCCTCCCTCGGGCCCGGAATTCCGTCCCCCTCGATATCTGACGGATGACTACCTTCAAAACCCTCCTCAAATCCCACCTCCTCCAAGAGGCCTTCCCTAAGCACTCATATGATAACAATGATAATAATAATAATGTTGGTATTTGTTAAGCACTTACTATGTGCAGGGCACTGTTCTAAGCGCTGGGGGAGATACAGGGCAATCAGGTTGTCCCCCATGAGGCTCACAGTCTTCATCCCCATTTTACAGATGAGGTAACTGAGGCACAGTCACACGGCTGACAAGTGGCAGATCCGGGTTTCGAACCCATGACCTCGGACTCCCAAGCCCGGCCTCTTTTCACTGAGCCACGCTGCTTCTCATATCTCCTCCCCACCCTCCCCTCTGTACCCTGGCACTTACATACACGTGCTGTTCTCTCGCCTACTTAGCCCATGTCTGCCGTGTGACCTTGGGCAAGTCATTTCACTTCTCGGCGACTCGGTCCCCTCATCTGTAAAATGGAGATTGATACCGAGAGCCCCACGTGAGCGAGGGACTGTGTCAAACTCCATCACCTTGAATCCACCTCAGTGCTTAGAAGAGTGCCTGGCCCAGAGTAAGCACTTCATAATAATAATAATGTTGGTATTTGTTAAGCGCTTACCATGTGCAGAGCACTGTTCTAAGCGCTGGGGGAGATACAGGGTCATCAGGTGGTCCCACGGGAGGCTCACAGTCTTCATCCCCGTTTTACAGATGAGGTAACTGAGGCCCAGAGAAGTGAAGTGACTTGCCCACAGTCACACAGCTGACAAGCGGCAGAGCAGGGATAATACTTAATAAATACCATTATTATTATTATCATCGTTATTATGAAGCCCATGTGGGACCGCGACCGTGTCTGTCTTGATTACCGTGTAATCACCACATCGCTTAGAACAGTGCTTGACACATAATAAGGACTTTAGTACAGCGCTCTGCCCAAAGCAAGCGCTCAATAAATACGACTGAATGAATGACTTACAAATGTTATCATTATTATTCTATCTCTATACGCCGCCATTTCCCCCAGCTGTCATTTATTTTAATGCCTGCCTCCCCCTGTAGACTGAAAGCTCGTTAATAATAATAATGACAATAATGCTGCTGCTGATAATAACAACAGTGATATTCGTCAAGCGCTTACTCTGTGCCCGGCACTGCACTAAGCGATGGGGTGGATACAGGCCCATTGGGTTGGGCACAGTCTCTGTCCCACATGGGGCTCCCAGTCTTAATTCCCATTTTACAGATGAGGTGACTGAGAACAGAGAAGTGACTTGCCCAAAAATCACAGAGCAGACAAGTGGCAGGGGCGGGATTAGAACCCGGGCCCCTGCTCCATCCGCTAGACCACGCTGCTTCTCTTGTGGGCAGGGAATGTATCTCTAGTAGGGACTGGAGAGGGGAGAGACGGGAGGCAGGGAGGTCAGTGAGGAGATCAGTACACTCCTGGAAGATTGCAATTTAACGGAGCTGATAGACACCTTCCCTGCCCATAAGGAGCTTGTAGTCTAGACGGAGAAACAGACATTAATATAAATAAATACGTTTTGGGTAGGGACATAAGTTCAGGGGGCAGGAGGAAGGGGGGAATATTCATTCGTTCATTCAATAGCATTTATCGAGCGCTTACTATGTGCAGAGCACTGCACTAAGCGCTTGGAATGGACAATTCGGCAACAGATAGAGACAATCCCTGCCCACTGACGGGCTCGCAGTCTAATCGGGGGAGACGGACGGACGAAAACGAGACGACTTAATAGCAATAAATAGAAAATCAAGGGGATGGACACCTCACTGACAAAATAAATAGGTAATAAAAATATATACAAATGAGCACAGTGCTGAGGGGAGGGGAAGGGAGGGGAGCAGAGGGAAAGGGGGGGCAAAGGGAGGAATAAAGGGTGCAGATCCAAGGGAGTGGGAGAAGAAGAAATGAGGGTCTAGTCGGGGCAGGTTTCGTGAGGAGGGGGTCTTCAAAAAGGCTCCGAAAGGGGGGAGCGTCATCGCCTGTCGGATTTGAGGAGGGAGGGCGTTTTAAGCCGGAGGGAGGACGTGGCCGAGGGGTAGGAGGCAAGAGAGACGAGACTGAGGGACGGTGAGTAAACTGGCTTTAGAGTCAAGTGTGTGGGCCGGGTTGTAGTAAGAATAATAATAATTATGGTATTTGTTAAGCGCTTACTACGTGCAGAGCACTGTCCCGAGCGCTGGGGCAGATACGGGGTCATCGGATTGTCCCACGTGGGGCTCCCATTTTTGAATCCCCATTTTTCCAGATGAGGTCACTGAGGCACAGAGAAGTGAAGTGACTCGCCCGAGGTCACACAGCAGACAAGCGGCGCGGCCGGGAATTAGAACCCACGACCTCTGACTCCCAAGCCCGGGCTCTTTCCACTGAGCCCCGCGGCTTCTCTAGTAGGAGAGGAGCGAGGCGAGGTGGGAGGGGGAAGATGATGGACGGCTTGAAAGCTGACGGTTGAAAGTTTCTGGTTGATGCGGAGGTGGGTGGGCAACCACAGGGGGTTCCTGAGGAGCGGCGGGGGGGGAATCACGGACCGAATGTTTTCCTAGAAAAATGATCAGGGCAACAGACGGAAACGTGGACTGGAGTGGGGCGAGACAGAAGGCAGGGAGGTCAGCAAGGAGGCCGATGCAGTAACGAGACTCCGACACAGGTGAGGGAACTGAGGCAGAGAGAAGATAACAATTATAATAATAAGACGACAATCATGATACTAATAAGCGCTTACTGTGTGGACTCCGGGGGCACTTACTCAGCTGTGGGGTAGGCGGATACACACAAATCGAGCGGGTTGGACGCAGTCCTTGTCTCAAGGTGGGGCTCGTGGTTTCAATCCCCATTTCACAGATGAGGTAACCGAGGCCCGGAGAAGTGAAGTGACTCGTCCAAGGCCACGCAGCAGACGGCAGAGTGGGCGTTATAACTACCACGACCTTCTGCCAGCCGGGTCCGGGCCGTCCGCCAAACTAAGTCTCTTCCCCTCTTCAAAGCCCTACTGAGAGCTCACCCCCTCCAGGAGGCCTTCCCAGACTGAGCCCTCCCTTTCCCTCTGCCCCTACTCCCTCCCTACGGCACTTGTGTATATTTGTATACATGATTACTCTATTTTATTAATGATGCGTCTATATCTGGGATTCTATTTATCTCTTTTGGTGGTATTGATGCCCAACTACTTGTTTTACTGTCCTGTCTCCCCCTTTTAGACCGTGATGGGGAGGGATGGTCTCTATCTGTTGCCGAATTGTACCGTCCAAGCGCTTGGCACAGCGCTCCGCACACAGTAAGCGCTCGATAAATACGATTGAATGGATAATCCCGGCTCCGCCACCTGTCAGCTCTGTGACTCTGGGCAAGCCACTTCACTTCTCTGGGCCTCATCTGTCAAATGGGGATGAAGACCGTGAGCTCCACGTGGGCCAACCCCATTATCTTGTATCTCCCCCAGCGCTTAGAACAGGGTTTGGCGCAGAGTAAGCGCTTAGAACGGGGCTTGGCGCAGAGTAAGCGCTTAGCAAATACCAACAACACTATTATTACTGTGTGTGGCTCAGCGGAAAGAGCCCGGGCTTGGGAGTCAGAGGTCATGGATTCAAATCCCGGCTCAGCCGCTTGTCAGCTGTGTGACCGTGGGCAAGTCACTTCACTTCTCTGGGCCTCAGTTCCCTCCTCTGTCGAATGGGGATGAAGACTGTGAGCCTCACGTGGGACAACGTGATGACCCTGTATCTCCCCCAGCACTTAGAACGGTGCTCGGCACCGAGTAAGCGCTTAACAAATACCAACATTATTATAATTATTTTATTATTATTCTCTGGGCCTCAGTTCCCTCATCTGTAAACTGGGGATGAAGACTGTGAGCCCCACGTGGGACAAACTGTTGACCCTGTATCTACCCCAGTGCTTAGAACAGTGCTCGGCACAGAGTAACCGCTTAATACCAACATTATTATTATTATTATTATGCAGCAATAAAGGGCCTTCCCTGTCCTCAACGAGCTGAACGTCTAGGGGACTGCAGCCCAGCGTTTAGCGCAGTGCTCGGCACACAGTACGGGTTTCCCAGGTGATGGTATTATCATTATTATCATTAACATTATTATTATTGGGAAGCAGCGTGGCTCAGTGGAAAGAGCCCGGGCTTGGGAGTCAGAGGTCATGGGTTCTACTCCCAGCTCTGCCACTTGTCAGCTGTGTGACTGTGGGCGAGTCACTTCACTTCTCTGGGCCTCAGTTCCCTCATGTGTAAAATGGGGATTAACTGTGAGCCCCACGTGGGACCACCTGATTCCCCTGTCTACCCCAGCGCTTAGAACAGTGCTCTGCACATAGTAAGCACTTAACATATACCAACATTCTTATTATTGTCAGCTGTGTGACCGTGGGCAAGTCACTTCACTTCTCTGGGCCTCAGTTCCCTCATCTGTAAAATGGGGATGAACTGTGAGCCTCCCGTGGGACCACCTGAGGACCCTGTATCTCCCCCGGCGCTTAGACCAGTGCTCTGCACATAGTAAGCGCTTAACAAACACTATCATTACTATTAAAATGGGGATGAACTGTGAGGCTCCCGTGGGACCACCTGAGGACCCTGGATCTCCCCCGGCGCTTAGACCAGTGCCCTGCACATAGTAAGCGCTTAACAAACACTATCATTACTATTAAAATGGGGATGAACTGTGAGGCTCCCGTGGGACCACCTGAGGACCCTGGATCTCCCCCGGCGCTTAGACCAGTGCTCTGCACAGAGTAAGCGCTTAACAAATACTATCATTATTATATTATTAAAATGGGGATGAACTGTGAGCCTCCCTTGGGACCACCTGATGACCCTGGATCTCCCCCGGCGCTTAGACCAGTGCTCTGCCCATAGTAAGCGCTTAACAAATACTATCATTATTATATTATTAAAATGGAGATGAACTGTGAGCCTCCCTTGGGACCACCTGATGACCCTGTATCTCCCCCGGCGCTTAGACCAGTGCTCTGCCCATAGTAAGCGCTTAACAAACACTATCATTACTATTAAAATGGGGATGAACTGGGAGCCTCCCTTGGGACCCCCTGATGACCCTGGATCTCCCCCGGCGCTTAGACCAGTGCTCTGCCCATAGTAAGCGCTTAACAAATATCAACATTATTATTATTATTATTATTAAAATGGGGATGAGCTGGGAGCCTCCCTTGGGACCCCCTGCTGAGCCTGGATCTCCCCCGGCGCTTAGACCAGTGCTCTGCACCTAGTAAGCGCTTAACGAATACCAACATCAGGATGATTGTGTTTGGATGAAGGGCAGGTAGGCTGGCTAGGCCCTGGACCATAGAGCAGGCCTGCCGGAGCGGCCGCCAGAGCAACTTCCGGTCCCGCCTCTCTGGGCGCCTGGGGAGTCTATGGCCGCCCCGCCCCTCCCGCTTCCTCCTCCTTCTCCTCCTCTTCCTCCTCCTCCTCCTCCTCCTCCTCCATCCCCGCCGCCCAAGTGGGGCTCCTGGAGTCGGGGAACCATGGACGCAGCAGCGGCCGGAGTCGCCCCGCGGGGCCCGGCCGGCCCCACGCCCGCTGAGGAGACGCGGGACCGCGCCGAGCTCTCTGAGGAGACGCGGGAGCGCGCCGGCCCCGCTGAGGAGGCGCGGGAGCGCGCCAAGCTCTGTGAAGAAGAGGGCGCCAGCTTGGCTGAGGGGACGCGGGAGCGCGCCGAGCTCTGTGAGGAGGCGCGGGAGCGCGCCGGCCTCGCTGAGAAGACGCGGGAGCGCGCCAGTCTCGCTGAGCGGGAGCGCGCCGGCCTGGCTGAGGAGAGGCGGGAGCGCGCCGGCGTCGCTGAGGAGGAGCGGGAGCGCGCCGGCCTGGCTGAGGAGAGGCGGGAGGTTGGCGGACTCTCCTCGGCGGCCCGGGAGGAGGAGGAGGAGGAGGAGGAGGAGAGACGTGAGGGGTCGGGGTCCCGGGGCCCGGAGACGTTCCGTCAGCGTTTCCGCCGGTTCCGGTACCGGGAGGCGTCGGGCCCGCGGGAGGCGTTCCGCCGGCTCCGCGAGCTGTCGCGCCAGTGGCTGCGGCCCGACGTGCGCACCAAGGAGCAGATGGTGGAGATGGTGGTGCAGGACCAGCTGCTCGCCATCCTGCCCCCCGACGGCCCGGACCCGCGCCCCGGGGGCCGAGCCCGCCGCCCCGACGTCAGGATCACCGGCTGACCCGACCCCCGACGGCGGCCGGCCCTTCCTCCTCCACCGTCGGCCCCGGGTCCCGGACGCCCTCGCGGCCTCCGTCTTCCCCGAGGGCAAACGAGCCCCGAGTCGGCCGCCCCGACGGGGCACCGCCCGGCCCCCTTCCTAGCCGCGGCGTCGGTCACTCCGGCCCCGACGCCGCTCACCTTCGGGTCCCCCCCCCCCCCCGGCCGGCGGGCCGGCTCCCGGGACGCCCGCCGACCCCGGCCGCGCACGACGGACGGGACGGGGGCGAGGCCTCTGAGCAGCACTGGATAAGCTTTATTCCAAACGTTACGGCAAAATAAAACCTCCTCTCCGCTGTACGGGCGTTAGTCTCGCTCTAGATCTCGCTCCGCCGCTGCCGCGAAACCCGAACCGACGCGGGAGCGGGGGGCAACCGGGGCGCGGGGGGCTCGGCTGGGCCGAGCGGCGGGCCGTTTCGGGTTCGGGATGCCTCACCTTCACGTCACGCCTTTTCCCGATCTCTCCATCCCCCCCCCCGCCAGACTCTCCGGCCCGGGCGTCGTGGCTCTGCCCGCAGGATGCCACGGCCCGAGCCGGCGGCACGCGGCCCGAGCCGAGGGGCCCGGAGACGCCGCCCTCCGGAAAGTCACGGGCTCCACCCCGTCCCCCCTACGGCCGGCCCGGCCCGGCCCGCCGGGCCCCCCGGCCCATTCGGCGTCTCGCGACGGGCGGCGGAGGACGAGAGCGAGTCCGCGATGCACGTTCCGAAGCTCGCCGGGTCGCGGAGGCGTCGGGGGCCTCGCCGCTCATCCAGAGACCGTCATAAATAAGCACAACCATCCTTCGCCGGGGGGGGGAAGGGGGGAAGGGGCCCCGGGGCCCGGGAACCGACCCCCTGGGCCTCCCCCGCTCCGGACGGGGGCGTCGCCCAGAAGGGGAAAGGCGCTCGGGCGCTCACGTGCCCGCGCCTCTCCCGCCGAAACCGTTCCCGGCTCTCGGGACGGCCGCGGCCTGAGGCCCGTCCGTCGGTCCGCCTGCGCCCGAACGCGTCCTCGGGTGGGGTGGGGAGGAAGGGAGGCCGTTGGTCCCGCCGGCCCGGAGGCCAGGCCTGGGCCGCGCCCCTGGGGTCGGTGGGCGCCGGGGCCCGTGGCCTCACGTGGCGCAGCCCAAGGCCATCTGCTGCACCTTGCCCAGGTCCATGAGAAGCTGCTTGATGCAGTGTTTGAGCTGCGGGAGGCGGGCCAGGGGCTCCGGGGGCTCCAGCTCGCCCGTGTAATCCAACCAGCTTTCCAGCACTGGAGCAGAGACAGAGAGGAAGGAGAGACACGAGACACGGCCCGTTAGCGCCCGTCCCGTCCCCCCAGGCCGGGGACCCCCATCCTCCTCACCGGGCCCGAACCCATCCAGCCCGACCCGCGACCACCTCCTCCTCCCGCCCACCGCCCGACGTCGACGAGGAGCCCGAGGGTCTAGGAGAGCCGGGGGGGGGGGGGAGGCCCCCCACTTGACCACATCCGTTAAGCGCTTACTACGTGCCAGGCACCGTCCTAAGCGCTGGTGCGGACCCAGGCTGTTCAGACCGGACACGGTCCGGGTCCCACGTGGGGCTCACCCGTCTTAATCTCCATTTTACAGACGAGGGCAATGGGGCCCAGGGAAGTGACGTGGCGGAGCTGCGATTTGAACCCGGGCCCAGGCTCTACCCACCGGGCCCACGTTGCTGTTTCTGCTTCCGCTGGGCCGGACCCCTGGGCGCCGCCGAGGTGGCGGCCGAGCCCCGGGGGCAGCCCGGCCCACCTCCCCCCTCCCGGCCCCCCCCCGACGCTTACGTCCAGATCTGTCATTTATTTATTTCTATTAACGTCTCCGCCTGTAGACAGAGTTCACTGTAAGCAAAGAATACGTCTCCTTATATTGTACTCTTCCAAACGCTTAATCCAGAGAAGCGGCGGGGCCCGGTGGATAGAGGACGGGCCCGGGAGTCAGAAGGACCTAGGTTCTCCTCCTGACTCTCCCACTGCTTAGGGAGCAGCGGGGCTCAGTGGAAAGAGCCCGGGCTTGGGAGTCAGAGGTCTTGGGTTCAAATCCCCGCTCCGCCACCTGCCAGCTGTGTGACTGTGGGCGAGTCACTTCCCTTATCTGGGCCTCAGTGACCTCATCTGTCAAATGGGGGTGAAGACTGTGAGCCCCACGTGGGACAACCTGATCACCTTGTGACCTCCCCCGTGCTTAGAACAGAGCTTGGCACAGAGTAAGCGCTTAACAGATGCCATCATTATTATCTGCGGGGTGACCCTGGGCAGGTCCTTTCGCGTCTCTGCGCCTCCGTTACCTCAGCTCTGAAACGGGATTGACGGTGAGCCCCACGTGGGACAGGGACTGTGTCTAACCCTATTTGCTTGACAAATACCATTACTAGGATGCCGGCATTCCACGTTTTTTCCCCGACAGTGACTCTCCCTCGCTTCAGAACCTTATCGAGGGCCCGTCTCCTCCAAGAGGCCTTCCCTGACGAAGCCCCCCTTCGCCCTTGTCCCACGCCCTTCTGCGGCGCCCCGACTCGCTCCCCCTTCCCGGCTCCACGACGCTTCTTTGCGTATCTGCCATTCAGTTACGTTAACCTCTGCCCCTCTACACCGTCAGCACGTTGCGGGCAGGGCATGTGTCCGTTTATCGTTGCGCTGGACGCTCCCGGGCGCTTAGTACGCTGCTCTGCACACAGTAAGCGTGAGGGATTGGCCGACGGGGGCTCCCCGCCGGCCCCTTCCGTGGAGACTTGTCCAGATCCCGCTCACTGGGGACAAATTAGGACAGCTCGCGGAGGCGGCGCCCGGGAGGGCGAGGGAGGTGGGCTCGAGCCAGCCGGTGGGAAGGGGCTTTTACCGTCCAGCTCCTTCTCGATGAAATCCATCCGGTGGGAGACTTGGTCCTGCAGAGACTCCACGTGGGTGAGCAGGTTGAACTGCCACTGGAGCTGGGAGCCGCCGCCGCCGCCCTCGCCGGCCGCCATCTCTAGCAGCCTCACGGCCGGCGCCTCCTGCTCCGCCACCGGCGTCGGCTCCGCCGGGCACTCTCGCGCCTGAGGACGGACAGAGGGCCGGCTGGGGGACGGCGGCGGGGCAGCGGACGGGACCGGGTAGGGCAGGCGGAGGGCGGGATTGAACCCCCCCGGGGAAACCGCCCTCCGCCTCGGGGCTACTCTTAAAGAGAGGCAGCGGGGCTGGGGGGGGGGGGAGAGAGCCCGGGCCCGGGAGGCAGAAGGACCCGGGTTCAACTCCCAGCTCCGCCGCGTGAACTGGGGCGAGTCGCTTGACCTCTCTGGGCCTCAGTCGCTCGACTGGAAAAGGGGGATGAAGACCGTGGGCCCGTGAGGGACGGGGGCTACAGCCTATCTGATTACCTTCAGGGCAGCCCAGCGCTCAGAACAGCGTCTGGCGCGTAGTAGGTGCCCAACAAATCCCGTAATGGCGACTCCGGTCGCCGCGTAGGACCGGCAGAAGGTGTCGGCTTAACCCACCAAGGGCCCGCCCCCCCCGTCCTAACTGGGGGCGCTCAACTCCTCCCAGTCTGTCCGGGCGCCTCGCCTCGAGCTAACCGGGTGCCGGACCCCACGGGCGGGCAAGGGGGCGGCCGGGCGGGCGGCCCGGGGCGGGAGGTCAGACGCACCTTGGGCCCCGGCCGGCTCCTGTCCCTGGGCGGCTCCCAGCCGAGCCCGAGCCCGTGGCCCAGGGCGTGGTGGCCGTTCTCCGCGAGCGGGGTGGCGTCGGCGTCCAGGGCCAGCCCCCGCGTCTCCACCACCAGCTTCTGCTCCACGGCCGGGTAGTAGGCGCGCGGCTTCTGGTAACAGTGCTCGCTGCTGATGTAGGACTCCACCGCCGGAGGCCGGGGCGCCGCCCTCTCCGCCGGCACGGCCGGGCCTCCGTTGACGGCGCGCCAGGAGGGGACCCCTTCCCCCTGCGGGCCGGGCTTGGCCGGGGGGGCCTCGGCCCCCGCCCGCAGCTTCCAGGGCTGACCCCACAGCCGGAGATCGGGGTGCTCTCGGCTTCTGGGGGACGAGGGAGAGCGGCTGCTGGCAGGGGCGGGGCGGACCGACCGGGGAGCCCGGCGTCCCCACCCCGTCCCCCCTCATCCCGCCGGCCCTCGCCGTGGCCCCGAGGCCGGAGAAGGAGGGAGTCCCAGGGGGTTGGGCGCCGGCCGACGGGCCACCGGCCGACCCCCCCCCCCGGGGGGAGTCCGCTTGGCGTTAGAGGGGGGTGGCCCCGTTGGGAGCTACGGGCCCGGGGTGACCGCCGGCAGTCGCCCCCCACACCCAGGCTAGAAGGACCGTCTGGAAACTGGGGATTTCCGCCCTGACGGGGGGTGGCCCGTGGTCTCGGACTCACCGCCGCCGTCCCTCCCGGACCCCAGGGGACCTCCCAGGGGCAGCGGCGGAGAGGTCCCGCCCAGAGGTCCGCGGGCCGGGCCCGCTCCTGGCCGACTCTCGGCGGAGGGAGCTGGCCCCGTCGCCCAGCTGCGCTCTCCCGCTCCGGTTCGGAGCCGTGGGCCAGATCGCCGCGAGGGGGACGCCGGGCCCGGCGCCGTCCCGGGGCCGGCCCCCCCCCCAGGAGACGGGCCCGCCCCCGCCCGCCGCTTACTGGAGGACGCTCATCTTGAGCTGTAGCCCATGCAGGACTTCCAGGACCCGCTGCACGTCGCCCAGGAGCTGGTGGGTGGCCACGATCTTGCGGGCGTTGCGGTGGGAATAGTTGTCTTCCACGAAGGGCAGGCCCGGCATGCGGCCGCAGCTCAGCCAGTCCTTGTCGTACCAGTACTTGAAGCTGGGCCTCTGACCTGAAACCGTGGGGCCGGGCGGGTCGGGAAGGTGCCCGGCCCGCCAGCGGCCCCATCTTTTCCCTCCGCCCGCCTGCCGCCGGGACCGTGGGCCCCTCGACCGAGCCCGGGAAGCAACAGAGTCAAGGATGGGTGGAAGCTCGCGGCTGGCGAACCCTCCCTGATCTTCACCCGCCGAGAAACCTTGATCTGTGGAGCTCCTGGGATCCAAACCCTAGCCCTCCCTGGAAGGGAAACCGCCCCAAGGCGGGATCGAAAACACCCCCGTCGTCCGGCCGGGAAGGGGCTGCGCTGAAAACCGGCCAGTCACGGGGGAGGGGGACGGTGTCCCGAATGTCTCCCCCAAAAGAGAGCCGGGTGGGAATGGGGCCACAGTTCACCTCAAAGCGACGGGGAGAGCAGGTCTGAGCAGACCCCCTAAACCTCCGGTCCACTGAGGTGCCCGGGTGGCCAGCCTCAGATCCGGGGGTGCGGACGGCGGGAGGCGGGGGGCGAGGGGAGGACCCCACGCGCAGGCCCCGGCAAGGACCTGAGGCTCGGAGGACCGGGGAGCGTCAGGCCACCCGACCTTCAAAGCCCACCTAAATCCGAGAGGTCGTCCCCGACTGAGCCCTCCTCCGGCCGATCGCCCCCTCTCCCGCGCTGCTTACGCCCCTCCGTCCGTACCCCCTCCACGCTTGTAATTCACCCCCCACCCTCGGCCCCACGGCGCTTCCCTCCTCGCCCCCACCCACCGCCCTCTATCCCATCTGTAACCTCTTTCACTGCCCATCTCCCGGAAGGGACCGGAAGCTCCTCGACGGGGATGGAGTGGGACGGTCCCAGGCGCCCGGGGCGGGCTGGGTGGAGGCCGGGGCCGGTGGCTACCTGGAGGGTCCTGGCACACGTAGCAGGTGTAACTGTCGGGGACGCTGTCCTCCAGCAGGCCCATGCAGACTCCGTGCTGCCAGCACAGACACTCTTCACACTGCGGGGGAGGGCACGGGCTGGACTCGGCTCGCGGGGCCCCCCCGACCCGGTCACCCGGACCACCCACATCACCCGCCAGCGGCCGGGATTTGGGGGAGGCCCGGGTTGAGACCCCCGCTCCGCCCCCGACCTGCCGCGTGGCTCGGAACCGGGTCCGACTTCATTCGTTCGGTCGTATCTGTTGAGCGCTTACTACATGCCCAGCGCTGTACTGCGCGCTTGGGAAACGGTCACATTCCCCGCCCACAACGAGTTTACGGTCTGGGGGGGAAAGGGAGAAGGCAGAGATTTCATTCTCTTGGATCCACCCCAACACATAGGCGACTAGAGAGGGCTAACTGGAGACCCCCACTAACCCAGGGGTGGGTCGGTGGGCGGAAGAGAGTCTAGCACGGCTGGGCGGACGGGAGCGATTCCTGGTTGGAAAACTGGGCCTGGCCCCCGGGGCTCCCCCCGCACGCCGGGGCGGGGACCCCCGGGGTCGCCGGGGCACCCGGCCGGCGGCACGGGGGTCGGCTGCAGGCGGTGCCCCTCTCCCCAGGGACGCCGGGGAGACCCAGGCAGACGGGCCTCCGGCCCGGAATCTGCTCCCGACAGCCGGGGAGCCTTCCTCGTCGGCACCGGCTCCGGGCTGGCCACTCGGGGGATAGGGCCGGGGGCCCCCCGAGAGCCCCTGGAGGGACATGTCCCCGTTGGGTCGGTGCGGACCCCTCGGCCGGGCCGGGCCACGGGAAACGGCGTTCGGCACGGCTCACGGCAGGAAAGGCGATGCTGTCCCGGCAGCCAGTCCCATCGGTTAGGGGGGCACTGGAGGGGCGGGGGACGGGAACCGGAAGAACCTCCGTGTCCCGGCCCGGCCCCCGACCCACCTCTCCCTCACCCAGGCCCGCGAACGCCCGCCTCGTCTACACGGGCTCAGTGGCGCCGTGGGGCCCCACGCACGGGACCCAGGGCCAGTCACCGGAACCGCGTGCGGGGATGCTTCGGCAATGACCTGTCATCAGCATCGCCACCATCATAATGATGACGGAAATTCCGCTCTTGCCAACCTCTCAGCTAAGAGCTGAAATCACCTTAAATGTCACCATTATTATTATCGTTACGCCTAGTTATACCCCACCCCCACAGCATTTATGTCCATATATCCTTATTTTGCTACTTCCCCTTTCTGATTTGATTTTAGAGTCTGTCGCCCTCCCTAGACCGAAAGCTTCTCATGAGCAGGGGCTGCGTCTCCTAAGTCTTTCACTCCCGAGCGCTCACAACGGCGCTCGGCCCCAGCCGATCAATAAATACCACAGATTGACGCAAGGTATTGGGATTCGACGCGGAACGTAACCCCCGTGGGGGTTCGCGGTCTCGTGGGGAGGGAGGACGGGTGTTCGGTCCCCATTTGACAGATGAGGAAACCGAGGCCCGGAGGAGCAAAGTGACCTGTCCGGGGTCACCCCGCAAGCGTGAGGAGCCGGGATTAGAACCCGGGGCCGCTGACTCCTCTCTGCCCAAGGCCGATCTGCTTCCTGATGAAGCAAGACCCCAGGAAGCAGACGGAGGGGACGCAGGGGATGGGAGGCGAAAGGCTGGGGCCGGTCGGGCCCACGCCAGAGACGGGAAAATAAACAGGACACGGGGCGGGGGTGGGGTGGGGCGGAGACAGGGGCGGCAATGGGAATTTTTCTCTACACCGTCAACTCGTCGGGGGCAGGGAACGGGTCTGCTAGCTCTGTCGTCTCGGACCCTCCCAAGTGCTTAATACGGTGCTCGGCACAGCGTAAGCACTCAATAAATACCACCGATGGACCGACCGATCGACCGTACACTCACCGTGGGTAGGGAAATGCCCACCAACTGTTAATATCGTTATACTGTACTCTCCCGACACTTAATACAGTCACCTGCACACATTGAGCGCTCGATAAATACCACCGATGGATTGATTTTTCTAGACTGCAAAGTGTCCTTAAAGAGGCACGGGGGTCTGGGAGAAGGACTCTGCCGGGCTCTTTCCTGGGGGTCCACAGTCCCCCCCCTTACCCTTCCACCTGTCCCCCGCACCCCGATCCAGGCGCCTAACCTGGATCATGAAGTCGTTTTCTTCCTGGACCTCGCAGATGCAGCGGACCACCTCGAGGTCCCCGTCCTCCCCTTCGGGCTCGTCGTCCGGGTTGGTGGACACGTCCACGTCCTGGCTGGTCTCCTCGTCGCTCCACGGGAAGCTCTCGCAGGACGAGTCGCCGCCGCTCCCGTCGGCGTCTTCTGCGACGACAAGAGGGGTGACCGGGGGCGCCCGGCACCCCCAACCCGCCGTGGGAGGGGGCCGCCCGCTGAGCCCGCCTCTCCCTCCCCCTCCTCCGCCCCCCGGCCTCCCGCCGGGGCTCTAGGCAGGGCCCGGGGGGAGAGGCCCGTGGCGGGGTTCCGGGACTCCGGGGGGGCGGCCGGGAGGCACCGAGGACGGTCAGCGGTCCCGAGAAACGCCCGTGGCCTCGATCGCGGGCCCGTCGCGACGGCGGAGGCGACCCCGGATCTCCAGTGAGGACCGAGGGGCAGCCCCGCTGCGAGTCCCCGACCCGGCAGGCCGGGACGGGACGGGGGCGTCCTCGCCCGCCCCCCGCCAGTCGCCCTCACCGGTCACTTTGGCTCTGCTCGGGGGAGGTCTGGCCTCGGCGCGGTGGAGGGCGGGGCCCGGGTGGGAGGGCGCTCGGGGGGCAGAGCTGCACCTCGTGCCGCCCGAGGCTTTGGGGGGAGAGAGATCTGGGCTGACGTCGGTATCGTCGCTGCAGGGGTAGTCTGGAAGGCAGAGAGGTGACCGGGGGACCGTCCCTCGCCCCCCACCCTCCGAGCAGCCGAGACCGCCCCCCGGGGTCGGAACCCCTGCCCCGGCCGCCCGGCCCACGGTATCAGTCGGCTCCCCGAGCCCGAGGGCCGACGGGCTGCGGTGGGGGGGGAGGCCTCGGGGCGGACGCTGAGAGCTCCCCGGGATGCCCCGGGTCCAGCGGCCCCTTCCATCCCTGGGGAATGCCGTGGGGAGTCAGTGTGCGGTTCACGCCGTGAGCTCGTCCCTCTACACTGTAAGCGCGTGGTAGACAGGGAACCTATCTGTTTCTTGTTATATCGTGCTCTCCCAAGGTGCTTTTAGTACAGTGCTCTGCACACTAAGCGCTCACTATATGCAATGGAATGAACGAACGAGTGGTTTCACTTCCAGGGTGGGAGGAGACTCGCTGAGGAAGGGCCTCGTGCGGAGGGAAATCAACTCCGGCCACCGCACCCGATCCCTCCCGGCAACCGAAGGCCGCGACCCCGACTGCTCCCGGGGCCCAACGGGGACCGGAGGGGACCCCGATACTCCACCGGACTGAACGGGGCCGGAGGGGCCCGCCGGGCCAGACCTCCCGCTCCCCGCAAACCCTGCCCGGATAAGGGATCTTACCAGGTGTCCATTTCTTTTTCTTTTTCTTCTTCTTCTTCGATTTCAATCGCACAAAGTCTCTGAATTTCCTCTCTTTGCTCTTCTCCTTGTCCTTCCCGGCTAAAGAGAACGAGGAGACGGCGACTGGGCTTTATCTTCCACCCGCCGGGGCCCGGGGAGCCTGATTCTCACCCAGGCCCGCTCCCTTGGCGCCCGAACCGCTCGGGGTCCGGTCCCGGGGGTCTTGGCACCCGACACGCTGGGAAGGCCGCAGGGAAACCCCTCCCGGGTCCCCCAGCAAACCACAGCACCACTGATCCCAAGCGGGAGCCTTGACCCCAAGGAAAACGGGCCCGGGCCGGGCCATCCTCTAGACTGGAAACTCCTCGTGGGTAGGGAACGGGTCTATCATTCACCCATTCCTTCAATCCTATTTATTGAGCCCTTACTGAGTGCAAAGCACTGTACTAAGCGCTTGGGAGAGGACAATACAACAATAAACGGACACGTTCCCTGCCCGCAACGAGCTCCCAGTCTACGGGGTTGGGGGGAACAGATGTTAATAGAAATAAATGACAGATGTGTTCGTAAGTCCCGTCACGGAAGCAACGCGGCCTCGTGGATAGAGCCTGGGTCTCGGGAAAAGGAGGCCGCGGGTTCTAATCCCTGCTCTGTCACTTGTCTGCTCTGTGTGACCTAGGGCAGGTCACCTCCCTTCTCTGTGTCTCAGTTCCCTCGTCTGTGAAATGGGGACTAAGACTGTGAACACAAGGACTGTGTTCAACTGGATTAGCTTGGATCTACACGGTGTTTAGCACAGAGCCCGGCACACACTAAGTGCTTGACAATTCCCATATAAACCAAAATCGAAACTCTCTTAACAGCGTCCTCTCCCAAGCACTTAGCACAGCGCTCTGCATCACCCTCCTCGCTGACCTCCCCGCCTCCCGTCTCTCTTCAGGCCGGTGCTCCGCACACGCCGAGTACTCAGTAATTACGACCCATTACCACTTCCGGCTCCGTCTCCGTCTCGCCGGCCCCCGTCTCTCCCCACTCTGCTGCCCGGATCAATCGCCCGGAAAGATATCGGTCCACGTCTCCCCGCTGGAGACCCTCCACGGCCGCCCATCCACTTCAGCGTCAAACCGACTCCTTCCCGTCGGCTTTAAGGCCCTCGATCCCGTCGCCCCCTTTGGCGTCACCTCGCTGACCGCCTCGTAGAGCGCAGCCCGCACGCCTCGCTCCTCGTCTATCGCGCTACTGACCCCTTTCCCACGTCCTCCCCCGAGCCTGGAGCTCCCTCCCCGGCCCTGTAGGCCAGACTTCCGCTCTCCCCACTTATTAAAGGTCACATCTCCCCCGAGAGGCCTTTCCCAAATAAAACCATCTTTTCCACCCCCCTCTCTCCCTCCCGTGTCACCTTGACCCTTGGATCTGAACCCACTGAGCACCGGGTATTCACTCCACCTCGGCCCCACAGCATTTACGTCCGTATCCGTAACGTCCGTCTCCCTCTCTGGACCGTAAATTCTTTGGGTGCACGGAAAGTGTCCGCCAACTCTTTTGTACTGTGTTCCCCCAAGCTCTTAGGACGGTGCTCTGCACACAGGAGGTGCTCAGTCGCTACGACCGCTGAGAAGCAGCGTGGCTCCGTGGAAAGAGCACGGGCTTTGGAGTCAGGGCTCATGAGTTCGAATCCCAGCTCTGCCACTTGTCGGCTGTGTGACTGTGGGCGAGTCACTTCACTTCTCCGCGCCTCAGTTCCCTCATCTGTAAAATGGGGATTAAGACCGTGAGCCCCACGTGGGACGACCCGATTCCCCTATGTCTACCCCAGCGCTCAGAACGGTGCTCGGCACATAGTAAGCGCTTAACAGATACCAACATTATTATTATTATTATTATTATACGACCGATCACCGTTTCCGGCTCGGTCTCTGTCCTGCTGCCTCTGCGGTGGTCCGTCCGTCTGCTCTCCCAAGTGCTCAGCCCGATGCTCTGCACACGGTAAGCGCTCAATAAATCCCACCGATAGACTCCTCTGCGCACAGTAAGTGCTCACTAAATAGTCTTCATTACGGTCTGCGGCTCCGTCTCTCTCTTGCCGACTCCGCCGTGGACCGCCTATCCTCCCAAGTGCTTTAAGACGGTGCCCCGCACGCAGTAAGCGCTCGATATTCATTCACTGCCTCAGTCGTATCTATCGAGCGCTTTCTGCGCCCAGAGCTCTGTTCTACGGGTCAATAAATGCCACCGAGCGCTCCATCGCCAGGACGGATTACCGTTCTCGGCTCGGTCTCTGTCCTGCTGTCTCCGCTGCGGCCTGTCGGGCTGGCCGTCCCTGCCCTTCTCCTGGAGGGCCGCCCGGGGGCCGGACGGTGCCCCGTCGAAGCCGGGGGTGGACGCTTTTCTCTTCTCCGACTTCTCGTCCGTCGGGGAGGGGGCGCTTCTCGGGGACGGGTGAAGAGACGTGTCTGAAGGGGACGGAGACGGGCGGGGAGGGCTTCAGCGACTGCCCACCCCTCCTTTTCAGATGGACAGGACCTCCACGGACCCCCGCCGCCCGCCACATCTCCGCTAAGCAGTGCGGCCTAACGGATAGAGCGGGGCTTGAGAGTCGGAAGGACCTGGGTTATTATTATGACTAAAGCCCTCTGGCCCCAGGGGCACAAGCCACCTCAGAGCCGCTTTCTCACCTACCGAGAGAACCAAAGGGGCGACGAGAGCAGCGGCGTCCTTGGCGACACCGTGCCCTCGGCCCGCCAGGAGCCCCCGCCCGCCGGTGACGCTCGCCCCGCCGCGGCGACCACCCCGACCGGCGGGACACTCACACAGGGAGACGGAGGGCGTCCGCTTGCGGTTGGCGCCGTCGTGCCCGGCCCGTTCGGAGGCCGGGGCGCCCCGGGTCTGGACGGGGCCGGCCTCGGGGCCGTCCTCCGGCGCGGGCGGCCTCTCCACCCCGTGGAAATACTTCATGTGGTAGTGCAGCAGCTTGGCTTTGCGGAAGGTCTTCAGGCAGTCCGGGACCTGGCAGCGGAACTGGGGGTCCAGGCCGACGGGCGCGGGGCCCGAGGCCCCGCCGGGGTCGCCCGCTCGCTTCAAAGCGGCCGCCGGGACTGTGGGGAGGGAGAGAGACGTGTCTCCCGCAGCCGGGGGCGGGCCCACCCACCCTCGGGGCCGGGACGTGGCCCGAGGACCACGACGCCCCGAGCTGTGCCCTCGGGGCGAGGCCTACGTTTGCCCTCACGGCAGCTCTGCCCCTTCCGGGAGCCCCGGGTGACCGACCCGTCGGCCCCTATCCACCTCAGCGCTTCGTACAGTGCCTGGCACATACTGAGCGCTTAACAGATACCGCAATCGTCATCATCCTCATCCCCGGGGGGATCGGAGGAGGACGGACGCCGGAACCTGGCGCTTCCGGCCCCGTTCTTTAGAGAACACGGGGAAGCGGAACCCGGCTCGCCCCACCGTGACCCCCGGAGGCCCGATGAAGCCCTCTTTTGCCCGGCTCCCTCTCCCTTCTGCTTCGCCCCTGCACCTGTTTCATGGCATTTATTAGGTGCTTAAGGCGCGCCGGGCACTGTAAAGCACCGGGGCGGAGACAAGCAAATCGTGTTGGCCACGGTCCCTGTCTCACGGGGGGCTCCCCGTCTCAATTCTCCATTTCCAGATGAGGGAAAGGAGGCCCGGAGAAGAAGTGACTCGCCTGAGGTGACGCGGCGGCTACGTGGTGGAGCCGGAATCAGAACCCAGGGCCTCCGACACCCAGAGCCGAGCTCTTTCCACTAGGCCACGCGACTACGACCGGCCGAGAACCGACAGAACTGGAGTCGGCGAACGGCTGCGGGAGGGGGACGGATTTCGGGAGGGTCCGGAAGACGGGGAGAGCGGGACGTGAGCCACGGGTCGGAGGAGGGGGGGGCCGAGGACGAGGCCCGGGGAGGAGGCGAATTTAAGGGAAGCGAAGAGTTTGAACCAAAGGGTGAGAGCATTTAAATAGGAGGGAGAGGGTGAACGGAGTGCCTTAAAGCCCACGGTGAGGAATGTCTGCCTGACGAGGAGGGGGATGGGTAGCCAGTGCAGATCTCACAAGGAGCAGAGACACGTGGGTGGAACGACGTTTTAGAAAAACATCTAGGCAGCACAGTGGAGCGTGGACTGGACGGGGGGGAGGCCAGAGGCAGGGAGGTCAGCAAAGAGGCCAACGCAGATTCCTAGCCGGCAAAGGACACGCGCCTGGTCCGGGGGTGAGGGGACGGGGACCCTTCTGGGAAATGCTACGGAGGAAGAACCAACGGACTGAACGTGGGCGTTGAAAGAGAGCGAAGGGTCAAGGGAAACGATGAGGCTGTGGGCCGGCGAGGCGGGGAGGATCGTGCGAAGGGAAACTGAGGCGGGGGAAAGATTGGGGAGGGAAGCCGAGGCGTTCGGTGGGCCAGTGGGACATGCCCCAAGGAGACGCAGAAGACACACCGATGAGGAGGTTAAGAAGCAACGCGGCCTAATGGCTAGAACACAGGCCTGGGAAACCCAAAGACCTGGCTTCTAATCCCGTCTCTGCCACTTGTCTGTGCGTGACCTGGAGCGAGTCCCTTCACTTCTCCGGGCCTCAGTTCCCTCATCCGTAAAATGGGGATTCAGACCCGGGAGCCCGGCGCAGGGCAGGGGCTGGGTCCAACCTGATTAGCTGGTGTCTATTCCGGTCCTCGGTACAGTGCCTGGAACAGAGGAAATGCTTCACAAATGCATAATAATTATTGATAAAAATAAAAATTGATTAACACGGGCCACCCTCCCAGCTGGGAACCCCCATCCTGCTCCGGGCGGATCAATCGCGGGCCACGGCCCTGATCCAGGATACCCTTGCAGAGGACACGCCCCCTCACCGCCTCCCCCCGCCCCCCTCTGAGTGACGGCGCCCGGCAGGGAAACCGGGAGGCCGGTGGGGCGAGCTGGCCCAGCGGACGCTGCCCGGCAGCCCGCGGTGCCCGTCCTCCTGCCCTCCGGCTAACGGGCCCTTCGAGGGCTGTCCCAGGGTTCCCGCTAACTCCCTCAGGGTGCGCCCGCACCCAGCAGGGTGGCACGGTGGAAAGAGCCAAGGCCTGCGAGGCGGAGGAGCCGGGCCTAAAACTGGGCCTGCCACCAGCCTGCTGTGTGACCCTGGGCAAGTCATTTCCCTGGGCCTCGGTTCCCTCATCTGTAAAAGGGGGATTCGATCCCTGTTCTCCCCTCTATGGGGCAGGGACTACGGCTGACCCGATGGCCTTTATCTACCCTACCTATCTATCTGAGAAGCAGCGTGGCTCAGTGGAAAAAGCCCGGGCTTCGGAGTCAGAGGTCACGGGTTCGAATCCCGGCCCTGCCACTTGTCAGCTGCGTGACCGTGGGCAAGTCACTTCACTTCTCCGTGCCTCAGTTCCCTCATCTGTAAAATGGGGATTAACTGTGAGCCCCACGTGGGACAACCTGCTTACCCTGGATCTCCCCCAGCGCTTAGAACAGTGCTCCGCACATAGGAAGCGCTTAACAAATACCAACATTACTATTATGACCACCGAGTTGATACAATAATGCAGTGCTTGGCACACAGTTTAACCAGTAGCATTATTATCGATATTATTATTATTTCACACGCCCCTGACTCTCACTGGGAGGGAACAGTGTGACTTGGTGGATAGAGCACGGGCCCGGGAGTCAGAAGGACCTGGGTTCTGGTCCCGGCCCGGCTGCCTGTCTGCTGTGTGACCTTGAGCGGGTCACTCCGCTCCTCTGTGCCTCAGTTATCTGTAAAATGGGGCTGAGAGTGTGAGGCCCACGGGGGACAGGACCCGTGTCCGACCTGATTAACTTTCATCATCCCCAGCGCTTAGAACGGTGCTTGGCACACAGTAAGCACTTAACTGCTTACTATGCTGCTTGAGAAGCAGCGTGGTTTAGTGGAAGGAGCCCGGGCTTGGGAGTCAGAGGTCATGGGTTCTAATCCCGGCTCCGCCATTTATGAGCTTTGGGCAGGTCCCCTCACTTCTCTGTGCCTCAGTTCCCTCATCTATAAAATGGGGATGAAGACTGTGAGCCTCACGGGGGATAATCGGATGACCCTGATTCAACCCCAGCGCTTTGCACACAGTAAGCGTGGCTCAGTGGAAAGAGCACGGGCTTTGGAGTCAGGGCTCATGAGTTCGAATCCCAGCTCTGCCACTTGTCGGCTGTGTGACTCTGGGCGAGTCACTTAACTTCTCTGCGCCTCAGTTCCCTCATCTGTGAAATGGGGATTAAGACTGTGAGCCCCACGTGGGACGACCTGATTCCCCTATGTCTACCCCAGCGCTTAGAACGGTGCTCGGCACATAGTAAGCGCTTAACAAATACCAACATTATTATTATTATTATTATTAGTAAGCGCTTAACATAAATAATAGCAATAATACTAAGCCCAGCGCCGGGTAGAGAGCCCGGTACTAAAACCGGTCCTGCCTTGGCCTGCTGGTTCATCTCGGCCAAGCGACTACGACTTCTCTGTGGCTCGGTTTCCTCGAATGGAAAACGGGCGATCAAAAACCCGTTTGCCCATCTTTCTCGGCCCGGGCAACCCGGGGTTCTGTGGGATCCCGACGATCCCACCTCTACATCTGGCGCAGTGCTGGGCACACGGGAGTGCCAAGGAGATGCCGTCAGCACATCGACCGACGGGCAACTCAGGGGGCCGACGAGGCCAAGCCAACACCCCCAGAGGGCTTCCTGGGGGTGCTGGAGGACGGAGCTCGGTACTGGGCGTGAGGATGACCCCCGACAGCCGGGATCGCCAGGAGAGACCTGCTTCTTTTTCTAACGTTTTCTAATCGACGCTGGGCATTTCTTCCGACAAGATCGAGCCACTTCGGGCTGACCGAGAGCCTGCTTCGGATCCCAAATGCGAGAGCCCTCGGTCTAGTCTAATAATAATAAGAGCAATAATAACGATGCTATCTGTTACGTGTCACGTATCCCAACACTAAGCACTGGGGGAGATAGGAGGCAATCAGGTGGGACACAGTCCCCGCTCTCCCCAGGGTTCGGGGTGGGAGAACGGTCGTTAAATCCCCACTTAACAGATGAGGGAACGGGGGCCCAGAGAGGGAAGCGACTTGCCCGAGGTCACACGGCAGGCAAGAGGCCGAGCCAGGATCCGAACCGGGGTGCCCTGACTCCCAGGCCGCTTCCCAACTCCCCTGACGTAATCCAAGTCGAACTATCTGACAAGTCCCCAAGGCCTTTCTTGTCTACCCACGGAGAAAAGGTCACAGGATCTAGACCGGTAGCTCATCGTGGGCAGGAAATGTGTCTCTCTGTTGTTCTATTGTACCCTCCCAAGCGCTTAGTACAGCTCTTTGCACACGGTAAGCGCTCAATAAGCGGGACTGACTGAATGATCACCGGGGAGTGGGGCGATAAAGGGCCAGGAGAAGAAAATGGCAGCTCTCGGTCTTCCCTGCAAATCCCTGATTAACGCTTCGGGCTCGTGGGGAAGCGTCAACCGAAACCAGCGACTCGGGGAGAAGCTGTGCCCGGGAAGGCGCCGGCCCACCCAGGCGTCGCCAGGACACGGGACCACGGGCACCCACACCGTCGAGGGTGTTTAAGGAGTGCCACGTTTTAGCCCAACGCTCCAGAGCAGCCCCCGGTTCTCCCGGGGTGCCGTCCCGCGTCCCGCTGGTCGCATTTGGGAAAGCCCGGTTCCAGTCCGTCCTCTAGAGCGGCCGTGGGCGCCAGGTCGGGCGCCCGCCGACATCTCCCGAGCGCCCGGCTCTCGACCGCCGGCCACAGCCAGGGCGCCGTGAAGGCCTGGGGGGGGGAGGATCTCAACCTGAACCTGTCACGGCCGAAATCTGCCAATCAGCCGGCGGAGAGGGCGGGCCGGGGGCTCCGGCCCGGTCTTCCATCGAGCCGCAGCTCAGGCCGAGGGCCGATGGCGCCGTTCCATCCCCGGGGGCCTGGACCGTTTGTGTCCGGGAGGAGTGGGCAGATGGGGCGGCCGCAGGCGCTAACTGACCTACGAGAAAAAGAGGGAGGCTTGGGGGGACCCCTGCGAGCCACCCCCAGGGAGGCCGCGGGGGGGAAGGGGAGACCTGGTCACCTGCTCAATTCCCCCCTCGTGGGTGCGGGAGGAGACCCCAGACCGGGCTACCCCACGGAAGGCCCCCGGCTCAGCCTGGGAGGGGAGGACGCGCGAGGGCAGAGGAGACCCCCGCGCCCGTCCGGATCGAGCCGGGGGCGGAGAGGGGAGACGGGGTCGGGGGAGGGGATGAGAGGAGACGGGGGAAGGCTGACCCCACCCCCGCCCCCCCAGACGACCCGCCTCCCACCTCGGGGAAGGGCAGCCGATTGTGAAATCACCGCCACACGTTAGAGAATTTCATTTCCAGATGACTTTTTATTTGGGTTTCGGTCGGACACGGAGGTTCCCGGTCGGGCCCGCCGGGCCGTGGCCGCCACCGGTCCGCCCGCGGACCCTGTCGCCTACCTGGCGGGACGGCGTCGGGGGCCGGGGCCTCCTGGCTCCCGCTCGGACACAGCCTCGACGAGCGTCTCCTGGTCGCGTTCCTTTCCCTGCGGCCCGGGGCGCTTCGCGAATCCTCCCGAGCTGGGAACCGGGAACGGGAAGGGCCGTCGGCCGGGGATGAACGGAAACTCATCCGGCCGGGGCGCGTGGGGGGGGGGGGGGGGCGGTCGCCTTCTCGGCTCTTAACTCCTACGCTGCCCCAGGAGGGAGGAAAACCTAGCGTCTCTCCCCCGGTGCTCGGCACATAGTAAGCGCTTAACAGGTAGAGAAGCGGCAGGATGTCGTGGACAGAACACGGGCCAGGGAGTCGGAAGGACCCGGATTCTAATCCCGGCTCCACCACTCGTCTGCCGTGTGATCCTGGGCAAGTCACTTGGCATTTCTGGGACTCAATTACCTCTTCTGTAAAATGGGGAATGAGACCGAGCCCCACGAGGGACAGGAACTGTGACCAACCGGATAGCCCTGTAACCACCCGAGTGCTCACTACAGTGCCTGGCACATAGTAAGTGCTGAATATCATTATTATGAATAAGAAGAACCACCATTTCTGTTACCCTCAGCTACCTGAGGGCTGCCAACCCGATGCCATCCTCTCCTTCCCACCCCAAATTTCCCTTCGGAGACGACTGCACGGTCGGGAAGCACGCCCGCCCGCAGAAATACTCACGTGGCTTTTTGCCAAGCCGGGACCGTTTCAACGGGACTTCGGTTCCCTTTGAGATTTTCCGTCTTCTTAATTCCAACGCTATTGACTGCAAAGTTTGAGAATTTGGATCTACTGAGGCGATAAGACCGAAAAAAGGGAAACGAGAAGAAGAAGAAGAAAAAAAAAAAAGAACCTGATTTGGTGTTGAGCCCAGCCGCACCCAGCACGAGCAGAAGAGCGCGCTTCTCCGAGCCCGGCTAGGAAACCCGGCCGCGTCCCCGCGGCCGTCCCCGGGTCCACACGGAGCCGCCCCCGCCTCTGCCGCGGCCCCGACGGATCCGATTCCCGCGCCTCCGGCGCGAAGGGGTCCGCTTCCGGCCTTCGAGGGGATCTCCCTCCACACAGCCCACTGACACTCCCCCGTCACTCGGGCAGAAGACCCGAGCTCAAACAAGCCTCGTCTCTCCCACGGGAGTCCGGCGGGCGCCGGACCGCCCGCCCATCTCCCTGGGGGTCGGGGGACCATTTTGGCCACGTGAGCCAAAAGCTTGGGTCTCGGCTCGGCCCTCGAGGCCTCGTCCTCGGGGACGGCTTTTCTCGGCTCTTTAAACATCCCTCGGTGGGCAGGGGACGAAGCACGTGAGGCTCCGGCGCTTCCCTGGATCGCCGCTCCGGTCACGAGCACCCTGGAAACCCTAACGGCCACGGCCACGGCTCTGCGGAGACCCCGCCTCCTCCTCGGTCGACCCGTTTTCGGGCTTCACGTCCCAACCGCCCTCGTTCCCCGGTTGGTCCGACCCCTCTCCCTCGACTCTTC
Source organism: Ornithorhynchus anatinus (assembly GCF_004115215.2). Lineage (NCBI taxonomy): Eukaryota > Metazoa > Chordata > Mammalia > Monotremata > Ornithorhynchidae > Ornithorhynchus > Ornithorhynchus anatinus. The sequence goes on from NC_041748.1 coordinate 538,610, forward strand.
TCCCCAAATCTGAGGTCTCGGGCACGGCCCTAGCGATCGCCTACCGAGACGAAGAGCGGAAGGATTCTCTCTCCGAGGGCCGGCTCGCCCCGAGGATCGTATCGATGTCCGTCTCCCCCGCTTTAGACTGGGAGCCCTCGGTGGGGGGGACTGTCTACTGTTGTATTGTACTTCCAAGCGCTTAGTACAGGGCTCTGCACGCAGTAAGCGCTCAATAAATATGATGGAATGAATTCCACTGCCCATCTCGAACGGGACTCCCCCTCCCAGACAAGGGAGAGCCGCTGCGGAGAGGCGCTCGACAAATGGGACGGCTCCCTCGCCTCGTCTCTCTCCCGCTTCTCCGCGCCCTCTGCCTTGAGGCGGGACGTTGGGTCTAAACTGACCGTCACCTCCTTGAGGGCCTCTGACTTCGACCGCGCCCTCCCGAGCGCCGGGCCCAGCGCTCTGCACTCTGGAGGCGCTCGGGCCTGGAGTCAGAGAACCCGGGTCCTAATCCCGACTCCGCCACCCGCCTGCCGTGTGCGGCCTTGGTCGAGTCCCTTCGCTTCTCGGGGCCTCGGGTTTCCTCCGGTATAAAACGGGGATTTCTCACGTGTCCCCCGGGATGATCCCGTGTTTCGTTCAGGCACAGTGCACAACCCAGAGCAAGGGTTCAGCAAAGACCAGGACTTTTTTTTTTTTTTTTTTATCGATCCCTCTTATCCCTGTGCCTTTCCCGAGCACTCAATACGGGTGCTCTGCGCTAGGGTTTGGCAGACGCCAACGGGGTCAACGGGGACGACCGCCGCTTTACCGGCCTTCCGGCCGCACGCGTTCCAACCAACTCTTCCCACCCGGTCTCCGCGACCTTCCTAGGCCGTCGTCGGCATTTCCCCTGCAACTGCATTCCTTACCCCTTCCACTTGAGATTTAAGTCGCACCGGGGCCGGCTTTGACATCTCTACCCTCCCGGAGGGAGCAACGCCTGGAGCTACGACTCTTCGGACCCGAGGGCGGGAGAGGGGGCTTCGCTCGTGGCCCCCGGCTCTCCGGCGCCCTTGGGCGTCTAAATGCCTCCGAGCTCTCCCACTGGGTAGTCGCAGGGTGGGCGGCCGGGCCCTCGCCCCCTTCCCCTGCTCCCCAGGGTTCTCACGGGCCAAGACCCCAACGCCCGCTCTCTCCCTGGGCCACGCCTGCCCGTCGGCCCAGCTCTCTCCCCGGCCGGGGCTCCGCCGGCGGGACTCACCGCAGGGAGGGAGAGCCGGGGGTCGGCCTCGCCTCCGCTTGGCTTGCCGCGGGACCTCCGGCAGGCCCCGGGCCGGGTCCTCGTCCGCCTGCTTCTCCGCCGTGCCCGCTGCCCCCGCCGCCTCTAGCGGGAATTCCCCGTCGTTGGCCGAGATGTTCTCTTTGTCCTCTTTGCCATTCCGGGGCAGGCTCTTGTCGGGCGTCTTGCCCTTCTCGGGACCGACCAGCTTCCCCTCCTTGTCGGGAAGCTTGGGCCTCGGCTCGGCCCTCAAGGCCTTGTCCTCGGGGACGGCTTTTCTCGGCCCTTTAAACGTCTCTCGGTGGGCAGGGGACGAAAGCTTCGCATCTCGCTCTTTAGGCCTACCATTCCCCACGATGTTCTACAACGGGTCAAGAGGGCGGGGAGAAAAGGCCCCGTCACTCCGCGCCGGCGTTCCCCCGGGAGCCGGCCACAGGCACGGAGGAGATGGGCGTTCCGAGTTCCGGAGGAGCTACGGAGGGGTGACCCACGAGGGTTTGGCCCGTCTCACGGCAAGGCTCTGAGACCGCCTGGGCCGACACGGGTCAAGGGGGAGGGAGGGTTCTCCTGCCCCTTCCGCAGCCCCAGGGAGGCAGGAAGCCGGGCGGCGGGGGTCCGATACCAACGGGGAAAGAGATTTCCCAAAGAACGGGCCGGAATCTCCCCGGGTTCTCGATGCGGCTCACGCTCAGGCAGAGACGGTCCGGAGGGGCGGACTCTGCCACACTCCACCCACCCCCGGGGAGGCCAGTCTCCGCTCCCCAGCTGCCGATCTGCTCGTCCAGAGCAACCTGGCTGGGGGCAGGACTTGGGGAGCCAGGGCAGCAGATATCTACGTAAGTGCTACGGGGCCGGGAGCGAGTCAGGGCGACGCAGAGGGGAGTGGGAGAAAAGGCAAACCTTTCCCTGCTCGGGCAGCTAGAGTGAGTTCAGAATCACTCAATCCCCCACCCCGCACGGAGCCTAAAGCCGGGATTCTCACCTGGTCTTTGGAAAAAGCTTTGACGTGAATAGGTTTGACGGTCTGAATTACTCCATCGTAAAATTTCACAGTGTAGGTACCTAAAAATTCAAGAAAACAATGTGATCCCGAAACTAGGGGTAGAGACAGGCGACGTTTCAAGGTTCGCTCTCCTCCCGCCCCGAAAGCCACATCCGGGGAGCGAGAGGTTTTCGAGAAGAGGTTTTCTTCGACCTTCCCATCTCGGTGGCCCCCTCGGTCGACGGCGTTAGCCCGGACGCCCCAGCGGGCCGGGGACATTTCCCAAATGCCACGCCCGCGGGTCCACCGAGAAAATGAGAGGTAGGAAAGCAGGTCAACGGACGGGAATCCTCGGGGCCTCTTCCTCCGACTCTTTTACAAGAAAAGAGAAAGACTCCCCACCGGCACATCCCCGCCGAGTTGAGGCCCGCGGGCTGCCGAGAAAGCTGGAGAATGAAACCAAGACAACCCTCTCCGGTCGGTCCCGAAAGCCGCTTCCGGCCGGGAACTCGGGGAACCTTCCCGGCTCTGAGGCGGCACCGGCTTCGTGTCCCGGGGGGCGAGAAACCCGTCCCTCCCAGCCCCGCCACATCCGGTGCCCACGGGTCTGACTGCGGCTGGGCCGCCCGGAGGCCCCGCTCCGTCAGGAAGCCAAGACCGGCCAGGTGGCTGGGGCCGGGCCAAGTTCTAAGCTGGCGGGCACGGGGGTGGGGAGGCGGCAAAGAGGCCTAGCTGACGCACGGAACCGCCACGGGCACAAACCGGCTTCCCCGTTGCCCCCCGGCCTCGGTCCCCCGCCCGGCCCCACTTACGATCCCCAACCCTCGGCCGGTCATCCCGTCCAACTCCACCCTCTCCTTCCCCACCCGCCGCCCGAGGTCACGGAAGCCTTGAGCCAACCGCGCCTCCTGGACCGTGGGGAGGGAGATTCCCCGATGCCCCGCTGGCGCCCGATCCAAGACGCGCGGGGAGAACCCGCCCGGGGAGCCCCGAACTCGCCCCACCGCCCCACCCCCGGCCCGTGCTTTGGCAGGAAGCCGGCAGGGCCGAAGCGGCGGCAGGAAGAACACGGGGTGACAGCCTGGGGGGCATGCAAACCCCCCTGGTTTCGGCCCCTCGCCAGGATGCCCGGGAGGCCGGACGGGCGGGCGGTAGGACTACAGGGGAGACCCCTGCTGCAACGACAGGGGTAAGAGTCGAGAAGCAGCGCGGACCGGTGGACAGAGCCCGGGCGTCAGGAGGACCTGGGTTCTCATCCCGGCTCCGCCACTTGTCTGCTCTGTAGTCTTGGGTGAGTCACTTCCCTTCTCTGGGCCTCCTCTGCAAAATGGTGATTAAGGCCGCGAGCCCCACGTGTGACAAGAACTGCGACCGACCCGATTAGCTTGGCTCTACCCCGGTGCTTAATACAGTGCCTGGCACATAGAAAGCATTTAAACACCTTAAAAAAAAAAAAATTTAGCTTGAAAAATCTCGTAAAGGGGAACGCACACCCTCTACACTGTAAGATCCCTCTACGCTTTAAGCCCCCTCTAGACTGTAAGTTCGTTGTGGACAGGGAACGTGCCTGTTCTACCTCCCGCCCCCGCGCGCCCCCAACAAACACAGAGCGCGGGCAGCCTGAGGCGGCCGGGCCTTACCGTCCTTGTGGACAGCCGTGACTCTGGCCGGGTAAAAGCGGCAGTCCGACCAGCAAGCCAACACCTGCTCGTCGAGGTGAAATTCCTAGGGGAAGGAGAAACGCCTTAACCGACACGATGAGGAATTCCCGGCGCGTCATCTCGCGGTCCGTGGCGGGAGGCCGGGCAAGGGGCCGTGGCAGGGGGCACTGCCCGTCAACCCGCCGACGGCCACCCCGCCCCATCTGGGAGGACGTTCCCCCTGGGGTCCAGAAGCTCTCTGTGCGCACACACTCCGGCCCCTCCCCTCCGGTCCGGCCCCTCGACCTAAACCCCTGGTCCGATTCCAGGTTGCGGCCCGGTGGGGGGGTGGTCCGGAGGCAGGATCGCCTCCCGCGACAACTCCGGACCCCGGAACTGGAACCGGATCCTCCAAGGAATGAAATGGGGACACCAAGTGGCCCCGCTGGCCTCTCTTCCCACGACGCGGCCGAGCTCCAGCCCACCGGGACCACGTCTGGCAGAAGCAAGAAGGTTCCTGCGGGCCCGGAAGCTCCTTGAGGGCGGGGGTTGTGTCTTCCTTATTCTGTCCAACTCCCCCAAGCGCTTCGTACAGTGCTCAACACACAGCAGGTGCTCACTATATACTACCGATTAGCTAATAGATTGCTTGAATAGACCGGGCCTCTCTAGAAGGGGGGGCCCGGCAGCGCCCCGAGAAGATGAAGGGGAGCGGGAGATGCAATAACAAGGGCTAAAGCCACGGGGCCCGGATTGCGGACCGGTCCCCCGCCACCCACGGGCTCGGGGTCTGGTGGCCCGCCCGCCCATGGGCTGGCCAGAGCCTGGGTCGGCCCCTCCACGCTTTCCACACTATGTTTCACCTCAACCCTCTCTCCCCGTGGGAGGCCCGAGGCCCTCAGAGGAATCTGCTCAAAGGGCCGTGCCCGCTGTGTCCTCTGGGCAGGTACCGCTGCCCTCGATGCTCAAAGCCCCCGTCGCCCGCCCGGCAGGCGGCTGGCCAACTGGCCGGCTCAGCCGGGCGGCGAGGGAGGTGGCGTGGTCCGTTGACGCACCGTGGCCTAGCGGAAAGAGCCCGGGCCCAGGAGTCAGAGGACGTGGGCTCTAATCCCGGCTCTGCCACTTGCCCGTTGGGTGGCCTCGGGCAAGTCGCTTGGGCCTCGGTTTCCTCCTCTAAAATGGGGGTTGGATACCCGTTGTCCCTCCTCCTCAGACTGGGGGCTCGACCCCGGCGCTCAATTCGGGTGCTTGGCACACAGCGAGCGATCGTCCAACGACCCCCCCCAGTTATCACGAAGACGACGGCGACGATCGCAATTGTCATTACTCACAGAAGGTCCTTCTTCCTCGTGCAGCCCCTCCTTCCTCAGCTGAATTTTCTCTAGGGGTCTCAGGTAAGGACTGTCCCAGCAGAACCACTCATCGTACCGGTGGTTCCAGCGCTTGAAGTGGATCAGGACTCTGCCTTCTTCGTAGTCAATCTCTTCTATGTGAGCCGGGTACCTGAGCCGACAGAGACGGCGCCGTTCAGACGGGGCGAGGCCACGCCCCGGGGGGCCGGGTTCGGGGCGGTCGCTTCGCGGCCGCCTCCGGGGTCTCTCCTTCCCTCCCTCCCTCCCTGGGGCCCTCGGATCTCGCCGGGAATCGTGGGGGTGAAAATGGTCCCGCCCCCCGCCCGCCGGATGGAGAGTGAGGTTCCACCCCTCGGCCGGGACCCTGAGCCCACCCTCTTCCGACCCCCAACGTCCACTCCCACCCCGCAGCCCCGGATGGCTCGGCCGGGGACGTTTTCCCCCGATCGACCCACGGGGCAAAAGTGCCAACTTCTGGGGGGCACCTGTGGGCATGGCCCGGAGCCTCGGGGGTGGGGAGCGAGGACCTGGTGGGGGGAGGTGTTTCCACTCAGCCAGTCAACTCTATTTATCCACCGCTTACGGTATGCAGCGGACCAAGCATCTGGGAGAGGACAATAGAATATACCAGACGCGTTCCCTGCCCACAACGAGCTTACGGTCTAGAGGGGGAGACGGACATGAAGAGAAATAAATGACAGATATGGACATGAGCGCTGGGGGGCTGGGGGGTGGGGATGAATAAAGGGAGAGAGTCAGGGTGACGCAGAAGGGATCAGGAAGAAAGGAAAGGAGGACGCAGTCAAGGAAGGCCTCTTGGAGGAGATGCGCCTTCAATAAGGTTTCGAAGCGGGGGGGGCGGAGAGTCACCGTCTGTCGGAAATGAGGGGGGACGGCCAGAGTCAGGACACGGGTGAGAAGAACTTCTTCTCCCGGGGCCCAGCCCAGGACGTCTCCAGCCCGGTCCCCAGAGCTCCTAACCCCTTCGCCTCGCTCCCGAAGGACCAGGGTCGGGGACGCGACGGCGACGCGGTCACCCGGTGAGGGCTGACCACCCCAAAGGCCAGGGGTGCGGTCCGGAGCGTCACGGCCGAGCGGCCGGGCCTCGCGTTCTCGACCGAATTTCTCTCCAAGCGCCAGACTTCTCTCCCGGAGGCTTCCTCCAGGGCTCTCCTCTTCCTACCCGCGAGACCCATCGCTCTCTACCTGAAAATTTCCCTTGGGTCCTAGACTCGTCGGAGCCTTTGAGAACTGTGAAGCCCCGATGACCCGCACGGTGGAAAAGACGGCACACTTGATTACCCGGGGACTCCCCCCCGGCCCTCATTTCTCTTCACAACAAACCAGAATCCCTGAGGGTCGGGTTCCGGGACACCTCACCACCGTCCCCAAGTTTACCAAGCGAACTGTACCCCGTCTGGCTCTCCGGCCTCCGACTCGCACCCTCCCCCGAACCCACGCGCCCCTTCTGCCCTCTGCCAAAACAGCCCTTCCCCCTCAACCTCCCCTGGGCCTTGGCTCTCTCTCCCCATCTTCAAAATCCTCCTCAACGTCGCGCCTTCTCCAAGAGGCCTTCCCCAACCCAGCACCACCTCCCCGAGGCACGCCATCCCAGTCATCCTTCACAATGTCTGTTCTGCACTGGGCTAGCGCTTACTATGAGTCGGGCGCCGTACCGAGCGCTGGTGCAGACGCAAGATAATCAGGTCGGATACCATCTTCATCCCCATTTCGCAGATGAGGCAACTGAGGCACAGAGAACGATAACCGTGATATCTCTTTACAGGCTCCCTACGAGCCAGGCACCGGACTAAACGCTACGGTAGATACAAGTCAATGAGACTGGACACAAACCGTGTGCCACGTGGCGCTCACTCTCTTTATGCCCATTTTACAGATGAGGTAACTGAGGCAGAGAGAAATGAACTGACTTGCCCGAGGTCCGAGGGCAGACAAGGGGCGGAACCGGGATCAGAACCCAACTCCTCTGTCTCCCAGGCCCACTCTCTTTCCACGAGGCGACGGTGTTTCCCACTGGATTCACGTCTACACTGATTCTTCCTTAACTGCCATTAGGGTATTTATTCAGCGCCGCCCCGCGCTGAGCACCGAGGCACGTCACTCAGTCGGAGACCCCGTCCCACCCGGGCCTACCTACCAGTCTAAGTAGGGAGAGCGGGGACCCTCTCCCCATTTCACCCAACGGGGGAAACCGAGGCCCAGAGCAATTCAGTGACTTGCACGGGCGGCAAGACAGGTGAGGGGTTTCCAGCCCCAGGATTTTCCCCCAGGCTGCCTCCAACAGAATACGTATGGTAATTATAATAATAATGGCATTCGTTAAGCGCTTATTATGTGCCGGGCACTGGATTAAGCGCTGGGGTGGACACAAGCGAATCAGGTTGGACCCCGGTCCCTGTCCCACGTGGGGCTCACAGTCTCCATCCCCATTTTCCAGAGGAGGCCCACAAGTGAAACGACTTGGCCAAGGCCACAGCATACAAGTGGGGGAGCAGGGATCGGGATCCAGGGCCTTCCGACCCCCAGGCCCGGGCTCGATCCACTCGGCCACCGCTTCCCGTTTTCACGACCGAGCCCCTAGAACGGGGGGGGCCGACGCTCCCTCGCCGTCATGATTGTCTCCCCGCTTCTACTCCAGCAAGGCAGAGTGGGGCATCTGCCCATCTCCCCCCGCAGCACAGGGAAGCTCCTCAAAGCCGGGGACTTTTTGTTTGTTTTTTTAAATGGTGTTTAAGTGCTTACTCTGCGCCAGGCACCGAACTGAGCGATGGAGTAGATCATCAAATGGGGCACGGGCCGGGTCTCCCGTGAGGCTCTCGGTCCCGATGCCCATTTTCCAGATGAGGTAAAAGGGGGACTTCATTCCGTCATCTGCCAGAACGTACAAACACTGCCCCCCCGCCATCGCCGCCACTCTGGAACGGGCTCAAGTCCTTCAGTACCACCGAAAACGCCGACGGACGGACGGATGAAAGAAAGCCAGAGCCGACTGATCTCTGCCCACTCCCCCACCCCCGTGCTACCCAGCTGGATGCTTCGTCCTCCCTGGACCTCGACCTCTCCAGGGCCCCGTGGGACGCCGTCCCCGGCCGGAAACGGGCCCTCCGACCCAGGGGTCCAAGCCCAAGCCCGCTACCGCGGGAGCCCCTCTAGAAAAAGATCCGCCCAAGGAAACTGCTGGGGTCCAGGTGAACGTCCTCCCTCCCGAGGGTCCGGGGGAGGGGCGCCGAGGGGGTGATGCTCACGGCCCCGCCCCTACAGGTAGTCCCCTAGCCCACCCTGTAGGGGCAAGACAGGGTCCGTGGCTACCCAGTGGTGCCCACCCCGGCCCCTCGGCATCGGACGTACTCGGGCCTGCCTGAGCCCCGAGGAGCGAGGTTGAGGGGGCACGAGGGGGAGACGAGCGACCCCCACAACCGTTCTACGATTCTGACCGATCGGAGGAGACCCCCTCCCATCTCCCCGGCCCCCTCCCAAGCCCCCGAGCCACCCTCACCAACCGTGGCCGGCTCACGAGGGGGTTCACGCTCCGGTGCGGAAGCCACGGTCGATTCCTTTGCCGGCTGTCACCGCCTGCTTCCGCTCTCTGGCTCTTACGGCGTCGGACCTCGGCAACCCGTGTTCCCTGAGCCTCCCGCCGGACGCACGGGCACTTCCCGGGCAGAGCCCGGCAAATTACGGTGCTCGCTTGAAGGGCTCACGGGAGCTGGCGGGGGGGCGGGGGGGGGCTCACTCCGAGCCAGAACTGAGACGGGGCCGTGAGCCCCAGCGCTTCGGCGCATCTCCAGACGATCCCTCTCACGCAGGACCGAGTTCGCCTGCTCCCGAACTCAACCGCGTCCGGCCCGGATCCGAGTTTGTGCACTCCAAATGTCACTGAACCCGGACTGGATCCGAGCACGCTCATTCTAGACCACACCTGACCTCGGCCTATATCCGAGCACCTACCCAACAGACCTCATTCGTTCATTCAACTGTATTTATTGAGCGCTCACTCTGTGCAGAGCACCGCGCTAAGCGCTTGGGAGAGACCTCAGCTGAACCCGCGCACCCCGGGCCTCCCCCGACCCCAGCCTAGATGCGAGCTGGAACGCTCCAGAATGACCCGATCCTGGCCTGGATCCAAACACGCGCACGCCAGAACTCAGCCGACCCAGATCCGAGCCCGCGCGCTCCAGACCTCGCCGGACCCCGGCCCTGATCCGACGGCGGGCACCCCGCATCCCGCTCGGCGTCCATCTGAGCACGCGCGCTTCAGGCTCCGCTCGCCCACCTGACCGGAGCTCGGGCACTCAAGACCCCGCCCCGGTCTCGATCCAGGCACGCAGACCCCGGCCTCCGATGCCAGTCGGGGCCTCCAGACCCCGCCTGGCCTCGGGGGGAGCGCGCAGCTTTTCGCAGCTGGCACGTCGGACCCCTCTCGATCCCATGCGTCCACATTTCCTCCCACCCTGCCCTCTGCACATCTCCGGAGCCACGTCCCTGAGGTCGCGGGTCCCGCGGGGACCCGTTCACGTCCCCGGATTTTATCCCCAGTCCTGTTCCTACCCAATCCCCGCCATCGTGGACTGCCCTTCCTTCCATGTTTGTCCCTGGGCCCAAAGGGCAAGGCGGGGGCCCCAATCCACAGCCTTGTCACCGTCAACGCCGACGAGACGCGACAAAGAGGTCTGGGAGCCAGGGCTCCTGGGTTCCGGACCTTCCCCGCGCCTCTGTTCTCCCTTTTCCACCCTCGACTACACGCCTCCCGGATGTGGCAAGGAGGGCGACCCCTCTTCTGGGCAGCGGGGATGCAGAAGATCTTGCCGGCAGCCCTCTGCACCGTCAGCTCGTCGTGGGCAGGGAAGGCGGCGGCTAATTCTGTCGGACTGGGCTCTCTCGAGCGCTTTGCGCAGTGCTCTGCACATAGTAAGCCCTCCATAAACACCGTCATCGATCGATTGGTGAGCGTCTGCGCACGCGTGGGTAGGTGTGGGCTGCGGGGGTGTGCACAGGGGAAGGGGAGAGGCAAGTCTACCCTGCTAAAGCAGAAACCGCTCGCGGCTGAGGAAAGGAGGAGGAGGAAGCCGGCGGCCCCATCCCCCAGCCCGCCCAGGCCCGGGGGGCGGGGAGCGCCGGCAGCCCCCGGCCCCCGGGCGCGGCGGGGTCAGACGAGCCGCTCCTGACCCAGAGAAGCCCCCACTCTTCCCCCGTGACGTACAGCGAATGGAATATGAAATGAAAATACCAGTTTTTTAATCGGTCCCGGGCCTCCAACTGGGCTCCCACCTCAAAGTTGATCCCTCTTCTGTTCGGGGGGTGCTTGGTCATCGCGCTTTGTCCGCGGGGCCCGCCTTCTTCGCCTGCAAAAGCCAACCGGGTCAGGGAGGGGGTCGGAGTTGGCCGGGGGATCCCCGGACTCTCGCCCGCCCCGCCGACCCCTCACCCCCCCGCCGAGGCCCCGGCCAGGACCGGCTCGGGAGTGGGAGACACTCTCAGGGGGCTGAGAGGGAAGGTTCGGCGCCCCGGAGGGCACGCTCCGGCCGCGCCCCACCGCCCTGGCTCCCGGGAAGAGGGCGAGGGCCGGGATAAATTCGGAAATCACCCGTCCTGACCTCGCGGCCGGCCCGGCGGGTCGGTCCCGGCCACCAGGCTCTGAGGATTCTGACCCGCCGCAGAGACAAGGGGCCCCAGATGCTCCAGAAAGTCCAAATCACGTCCTCCTCCCGGCCCCCCGGGGGTCAGCCCTCCGGCAAGGGGACCGACAGCTCGCCCGAGACGGGACCGGAGGGTGAAGCCAAACCGTTTTCTGACGCAGATGGAGGGAAAGGTCTCCACACAAGTGCCCCGACAAGATTTCCTAGAAAGGGAAGCTTGGTGGGGAAGGGGGTGTTGAGAGGGAGGAGCGGGGAATGCGGGGAAAAGGTCAGGAAGGCGGAAGCAGGGAAACCCTTCTGGATGAAGCCTGGCCAATAATAATATTAACGATAATAATAATAGTAGAAATAACAACTGGGATACATGTCGAGCGCTTAGTATCCCCAAACACTTAGTTAAGTGGTAGGGAAGTTCCCGGTCTAAAAGGGAGGGAGATTGGGTATTTAATCTCCATTTTAGAGAGGAGGAAACGGTGGCACAAAAGGGAGACGTGACTTGCTCGAGGTCCCCAAGTGGGCAAGTGGCGGAGCCGGGATTAGAACCCGGGTCCTGACTCCCAGCCCCGGTTCTAAGCGAATCGGGGGGCAGCGGCTGGGGTACCGTCCCTGAGGGGATCGGGCACTGCCCCGAGAAGGCCTTGGAACCAATGACCCACGGGGCTCAGATGTGGGTTTTTTCCCCCGGGTCCAGGCTCTGGCATCGCCCCCCGAACCCCAATTCCCCCCAACCCACCGACCCTCTCATTCACTCATTCAATAGTATTTATTGAGCGCTTACTATGTGCAGAGCACTGTACTAAGCGCTTGGAATGTACAACTCGGCAACAGATAGACGATCCCCGCCTATTGACGGGCCTACGGTCTAATCGGGGGAGCCGGATAGACAAAAACAATAGCAATAAATAGAATCAAGGGGATGTACACCTCAATAACAAAATAAATAGGGTAATAAAAATATATACAAATGAGCACAGTGCTGAGGGGAGAGGAAGGGAGAGGGGGAGGAGCAGAGGGAAAGGGGGGAAAGGCGGCTTAGCGGCCCCGGACAGCTGGAGGGAAAATCTGAGGGAGGGGCAGGGAAGCGGGACAACTGGACCAAGGACTGGCCAACTCTCGACAGTAATAATAATAATAATAATCGTGGTATTTGTTAAGCGCTTACTACGTGCCGGGTACTGCTCTAAGCCCTGGGGTGATTGAAAGGTCATCGGTTCGGACGCAGTCCCCGTCCCACGTGGGGCTCAGTCTTACTCCCCATTTTAGAGCCGAGGGAACCGGGGCGGAGGGAAGCGAAGAAACCTGCCTAAGGTCACATAGCAGACAAGTGGCGGAGTCGGGATTGGAACCCAGGTCCTTCGGACTCGGGCTTGGGCTCTATCACCTTCCCGGGGCAGCTCCCCGTGAGATCCCAGATGGGGATGGATGGACACACGTTTCCATTTACAAAGCCGGAGCACGCCTTCCCCTCGGGGGCACCCGGGTTTGGGGGGGGAAGGAGATGAGAGGAACCCCCCGCCATCTCGAGTGAGCTTCCCCAATCCCCGCAGTCCCTGCCCCCATTTTGCGCCACCCCCCCCAGAAATCGATCTCTCTGCCAAGGTGGGAGGGACAGTCGTGGCCCCCCAAAAACTGTCTCCTGCCCCAAGGGGTAGGGAGCCTCCCCGGAGGGAAACGACGAGACACCGGATCCGACCACAGCCGCTTTCGGGTCACGGTGGATCCCTTTCATCCCGGGGCTCTACCCACCGTGGCAACGTGGGGAAGCGGGCCGGGGAACGCTACCCATCATCTGAGCACCGCGCTGGTTGGGAAACCCAGGCTGGACCTGCCGCCCACTTTCGTTCCTTCATTCACTCGTTCAATCGTATTTTCTGAGCGCTTGCTGTGTGCACAGCACTGTGCTAAGTACCCTTGGGAGAGGACAAGACAACAACAGACACATTCCCTGCCCCAGCGGAGACAGAAGGGGCCACGGGCCGTGCCATCTCCCTCCTTCAGCCGTGGTTCAGTGAATGGAGCCCGGATCTGAGAGTCAGAAGGACCTGGGTTCCAATCCCGGCTCTGCCACGTGTCTGCTGCATGACTTTGGGCAAGTCCCTTCGCTTCTCTGCGCCTCAGTTACCTCACCTGTAAAATCTCCCCCGATTAGACTGTAAGCCCGTCAATGGGCAGGGATTGTCTCTATCTGTTGCCGAACTGTCCATTCCAAGCGCTTAGTACAGCGCTCTGCACATCGTAAGCGCTCAATAAATACTACTGAAAGAATGAATAATGTTGGTATCTGTTAAGCGCTTCCTATGTGCAGAGCACTGTTCTAAGCGCCGAGGGAGATACGGGGTCAACAGGTTGTCCCACATGAGGCTCGCAGTTGCTCCCCATTTTACAGATGAGGTAACTGAGGCCCAGAGAAGTGACTTGCCCACAGTCATACGGCTGACAAGTGGCAGAGCCTGGATTCGAACCCATGACCTCTGACTCCCAAGCCCGGCCCCTTTCCACCGAACCACGCTGCTTAAGTGTGAGCCCCATATGGGGCAGGGACTGTGTCCCTTAACTTTTATCTAGCCCAGTGCTTAAAACAGTGTCTGGCACATCGTAAGCGCTTTACAAGTAGCATAATAATAATAATAATAATAATAGTAATTATTATTATTATTGTCTCGGACTCCCCCGGGGAGTCCCCACTGCTGAGGCCATTAAGACAAATGTTGTTTTTCTGGTTTCTCTGGTTCCCCCCACCTTCTAAAGTGTCCATCACCAACCCACCCTTCCTCATTCTTAGCGGGGGAAGCCCTCAGGCCTTATGCAAATCGGCCAATCAATTAATCCATCAATGGTCTCTATTGAGCACTATCTAGGTGCCGAGCACTCTACTATGAGCTTGGGAGAGCACATTATCAGCTAAAACAAGAACCCTGCTCACAGGGGGTGAAGAAGCACGGCCTAGTGGCTGGAGCACGGGCCTGGGAGTCGGAAGGCCCCAGGTTCTAATTCTGCTCCTCCACTTGCCTGCCCTATGACCCTGGGCAAGTCACTTCACTTTTCTGAGCCTCAGTTCCCTCATCTGTAAAATGGAGATTAAGACTGTAGGCCCCATGTGGCATCCTCTGCTCCTCCCCCTCTCCCTTCCCCTCCCCTCAGCGCTGCGCTGGTCGGCTCATTTGTCTATATTTTTATTACCCTATTTATTTTAATAATAATGTTGGTATTTGTTAAGCGCTTACTATGTGCAGAGCACTGTTCTAAGCGCTGGGGTACTCATTCATTCGATAGTATTTATTGAGCGCTTACTATGTGCGGAGCACTGTACTAAGCGCTTGGAATGAACAAGTCGGCAACGGATAGAGACGGTCCCTGCCGTCTGACGGGCTCGCGGTCCGATCGGGGGAGACGGACGGACGAGAACGATGGCGATAAATAGAGTCGAGGGGAAGGACAGCTCGTGAAAACGATGGCGACTAAATAGAATCGAGGCGACGTACATCTCATTAACAGAATAAATAGGCTAACGGAAATATATCCAGTCGAGCGGACGAGTACGGCGCCGAGGGGATGGGAAGGGAGAGGGGGAGGAGCGGAGGGAAAAGGGGGAAAAGAGGGTTTAGCTGCGGAGAGGTGAAGGGGGGGCGGTAGAGGGAGTAGAGGGAGAAGAGGAGCTCGGTCTGGGAAGGCCTCTCGGAGGAGGTGAGTTTTAAGTAGGGTTTCGAAGAGGGGAAGAGAATCGGTTCGGCGGAGGTGAGGAGGGAGGGCGTTCCGGGACCGCGGGAGGACGCGGCCCGGGGGTCGACGGCGGGATAGGCGAGACCGGGGGACGACGAGGAGGCGGGCGGCGGAGGAGCGGAGCGTGCGGGGTGGGCGGTAGAAACAGAGAAGGGAGGAGAGGTAGGAAGGGGCGAGGTGACGGAGAGCCTCGAAGCCTAGAGTGAGGAGTTTTTGTTTGGGGCGGAGGTCGATAGGCAACCACCGGAGTTGTTTAAGAAGGGGAGTGAGGTGCCCAGATCGTTTCTGCGGGAAGATGAGCCGGGCGGCGGAGTGAAGAATAGACCGGAGCGGGGCGAGAGAGGAGGAAGGGAGGTCGGAGAGAAGGCCGACACGGTAGTCTCGGTAGTAAGGTAGCCGTTTGGGTGGAGAGGAAAGGGCGGATCTTGGCGATATTGTATTGCTGGGGTAGACACGAGGGAATCAGGTCGTCCCACGTGGGGCTCACGGTGTTCATCCCCATTTTACAGATGAGGTCACTGAGGCAGCGAGAAGTTAAGTGACTCGCCCAAAGTCACAGAGCTGACAAGTGGCAGAGCCGGCATTCGAACCCATGATCTCCGACTCCAAAGCCCGTGCTCTTTCCACTGAGCCACGCTGCTTCTCTAATGAGAGGTCCATCCCCTTGATTCTATTTATTGCTATTGTTTTTGTCCGTCCGTCTCCCCCGATTAGACTGCGAGCCCGTCAATGGGCAGGGACTGACTCTATCTGGTGCCGATCTGTCCATTCCAAGCGCTTAGTACGGTGCTCTGCACATAGTAAGCGCTCAGTAAATACTATTGAATGAATGAATCCTGAATTAATCCTGTACAGCGCCTGGCACATAGTAAGGACTTATCATTTAATTAAAAGAAAAAGGGGACGGGGGGCGGCCTTATACATTAGAGGGGCCCTTTCCCTAATGTTCAGCACATAGTATACCGCCAACGCTTAATAAGGAGAAGCAGCATGGCCTAGTGAATAAAGGGAGTCTGAAGATCCCGCCTGTGTCACACATCCGCTGTGTGACCTCGGGCAAGTCTTCCCTTTCATTCATTCCCGCATTCAATCGTATTTACTGAGCGCTTTCTGTGTGCAGAGCGCTGTACTAAGCGCTTGGAGAGTACAAGTGGGCCACAGAGAGAGACAATCCCTACCCAACAACGGGCTCAAAGTCTCGAAGGGGGGGGGACCGACAACAAAACTAGCAGACAGACATCGATAGCATCAAAACAGATAAATAGAATTATAGATAGATGAACACAGTTAATAAAATATACAGAATAATAAATATATCCAAATATACACCAGCGCTGTGGGGCGGAGAAGGGGGGTAGAGCAGAGGGAGCGATGGGGAGGGGAAGCAGAGGGAAAGGGGGGCTCAGTCTGGGAAGGCCTCCTGGAGGAGGTGAGCTCTCTGTAGTTCTCTGTGCCTCAGTTTCCTCACCTGTAAATGGTGATTCGGCCGTAAAATGGGACAGGGACCGTGTCCATGCTGATTACCTCGCATCTATCCCAGTGTTTCGTACGGCGCCTGGCACACAGCAAGCGCTTCACGTTTAATTTACAAAAAAGGGGGGGGCCTTATAGGTTAGAGGGCCCTTCCCCTAGTGCTCGGCACATAGTAGATAGCAAACGCTCAACAGGATTCCTCCTCGGGCTGCGGGGAGACGGATCCTCTTTGGGGAAATCTCCTCCGGGAGGCGGCTCGTCTGCGGCCTCTCCCTCCGAAGAGGGGGTCCGGACGACCCTGCCCTGCCCGCGCAGCTGGCCGGCGGCCGTCCCGTCCCGTCCGAGCGGGCCCGGCCCCCTCTCCCTGCGGCTGCCTTCCGGACCGCCCAGCACCTCCTCACGACTGGTGGACGGCGAGACTCAAGGAAGGGATTTCGGGGGCGGCCGGGAATCGGGGAGGTAACGGTCCGGTCCCGGCCCTCGACGGCCCGAACGGGTTTGGGGCGGGAGGCGGCCGGGCCCCGTCCAGAGAAACCAAAATGGGAGGTCCCCGGTCGCCCGAGCTCCCAACGGGGCAGGAGGTGGCGATGGGGTTATCCTCCCTCGGGGTGCCCCCACTTCCACCCGCTCCCGGGGCGATTGCGCCCGAGGCGGCTGCCCGCCCCGGCCCCGGATCCATCATCACATCGGATGGGGACACGGATCCCCTTTGGGGAGGCGAAATCGGGGTGCGGGGTGAGGGGCGTGTGACCTGAAGTCCAAAAGAACAGGGGTTTGGGGGTCGAGGGGCAGTGGGGCTCTTGGGAGGGAGGGCGGGCCCGAATTTGTGGACTCCGGTGATGGAGGGGAAGGGGACGGGCAGCCGGTTAACCGGGAGGAAGGGGGGGACCACCCAGCCGACCTCGAGATGACGACCAAAAGGTGCGGAGGCCCCCCGCGGCCGCGCTGGAGGGGCCCGCAGCTCGGGCGGGGCGGTGGTGCGGGGTGCTGAGGCTTGGTTTCCCGCCCCTGGGGTCAGAGGGGAAAGGATGGATGCTGGGGAAGGATGGATGCGGGGGAAAGGATGGATGCGGGGGAAAGGATGGATGCGGGGGAAAGGATGGATGCGGGGGAAAGGATGGATGCGGGGGGTCGGCGTCGCCGGGGTCAGGGAAAGAGGAAGGATGCGGGAGTCGCCGAGTCCGTCGGGGGTGGGGGGGAGCGGGGGGTGGGCGAAGGGGGGGCTGGGGGAGGGAAAGGAAGGATGGCGGGGTTCGGGGGGGCGGGTTTGCGGGATAAAGCGGGGGTTGGGGGAGGGAAAAGAAGGGGACCGAGGCTGCGGGGTTCGGGAGCTGGGTTTGCAGGAAGGAAAGGAAGGATGACGGGGTTCGGGGTAACTGGGTTGGCGGGATAAAGCGGGGGTTGGGAAGGGAAAGGTTAGCGGGGTTCGGGGGGGGGGGTTGCGGGATAAAGCAGGGGTTGGGGGAGGAAAGAAAAGGGGACTGAGGTTGCTGGGTTTGGGAGCTGGGTTTGAGGGAGGAAAACGAAGGATGGTGGGTTTTGGGGTGGGGGGGCTGGGTCGGCGGGATAAAGCGGGGGTTGGGGGGGAGAAAAGAAGGGGACTGAGATTGTGGGGTTTGGGGGCTGGGAAGGGAAGGATGGCGGGGTTCGGGGGGGGAGCCGGGTTTGTGGGATAAAGCGGGGGTTGGGGGAGGGAAAAGGGATTAAGGTTGCCGGGTTCGGGGGCTGGATGTGCGGGAGGGAAAGGAAGGATGATGGGGTTCGGGGGGGATTGAGTTTGCGGGATAAAGTGGGGATGGGGGAAGGGAAGGATGGAGGGATAATGTGGGGGTTGGGGGAGGGAAGAGAAGGGGACTGAAATTGTGGGGTTCGGGGGCTGGGAAAGGAAGGATGGCGGGGTTCGGGGGGGTTGAGTTTGAGGGATAAAGCGGGGATGGGGGAAGGGAAGGAGGGCGGGATAAAGTGGGGATTGGAGGAGAGAGAAGAAGGGGACTGAGATTGCGGGGTTCGGGGGCCGGGAAAGGAAGGATGGCGGGGTTCGGGGGGGGTTGAGTTTGAGGGATAAAGCGCGGATGGGGGAAGGGAAGGAGGGCGGGATAAAGCGGGGGTTGGGGGAGGGAAAAGAAGGGGACTGAGATTGCGGGGTTCGGGGTGTGCGGGAGGGGAGGGAAGGGCAGGACGGCGGGGTCCGGGGGGAGGGGAGTTGGCGGGCGTTGGGGGAGAGGCGGGGGGGGGGACGGACCGGGCTTGCGGGAAAAGGCGGGGTCCGGGGGAGGGGAAAGGCAGGACGGCGGAGCCGGCGCTAAGGCGGGCGATAAGACTCCTCACCGCGCCGGCAGCCGGCAGGCGCTCACTCTGCGCCAAGCGCTGCGGTGGGCGCGGCGGGGGAGGGGAGGATGCTGAGGTCGCGGGCGGGGGAGGGGGCGGCCTCCCGGCCCGGGCCCCGCCCCCCCCGGCCCTCCGACGCCGCTCATTGGGCGCGGCGGCCGTCGCTCTCGGCGGGCGCCTCTCCGATTGGCCGACGGCCTCCCCCTCCCCCCCGCCGCGCTCCTCCTCGCCTCAGCGGCCCGGGCGGGGGCGGCGGGGCTGCGTCCGGCGGCCTCCGCGCCCCGACAGGCCCCGAGAGGCTCCGGCGGGCCCCGAGACGGCCGGGAAGCGGTGGCCTCCCGCCCGCCCCGGGGGCCGGGACCCCGACCCCGACCCCCGCGCGCCCGCGCTCACCTCACGGCGCCGCTCCGGGGCCCAACCCCCCCCCCCCCCACCAACCACCCAACGACGGGCGGGCGGACGGGCCGGCGGCCGGCAGGGCTGGGCGCGCGCTCCGCTCTGCGCGCGCGCGAGGGCGCCAGGGCGGGCGCGCTCCGCACCACGTGACCCCCCGCGCGCCCGGCCCAGCGCCTCAGGCCCCGCCCGGGCCACGTGACCTGACACCTCCTCCTCCTCCTCCTCCCGCCCGTTTGGCCCTTTTTTTGTTGTCGTTCATTAATAATAATAATAATAATGATATTGGTATTTCTTAAGCACTATGTGCAGAGCACCGTTCTAAGCGCCGGGGGAGACACAGGGGAATCCGGTTGTCCCCCGTGGGGCTCCCGGTCTTCATCCCCATTTTGCAGAGGAGGTCACTGAGGCCCAGTGACTCGCCCACAGTCCCCCAGCCGACAAGTGGCAGAGCCGGGATTCGAACTCATGACCTCTGACTCCAAAGCCCGGGCTCTTTCCACTGAGCCACGCTGCTTCTCATTCATTTCTTCGTTCATTCAAAGCGCTCCCTATAATAATGTTGGTATCGGTTAAGCGCTTACTCTGTGCAGAGCACCGTTCTAAGCGCTGGGGGAGACCCAGGGGAATCAGGTTGTCCCCCGTGGGGCTCACGGTCTTCATCCCCATTTTACAGATGAGGGAACTGAGGCCCAGAGAATAAGAATAATAATGTTGGTATTTGTTAAGCGCTTACCAAGTGCCGAGCGCTGTTCTAAGCGCTGGGGGAGACCCAGGGGAATCAGGTTGTCCCCCGTGGGGCTCACGGTCTTCATCCCCATTTTCCAGATGAGGTCACTGAGGCACAGAGAAGTGAAGTGACTCGCCCACAGTCACACAGCTGACAGGTGGCAGAGCTGGGATTCGAACCCATGACCTCTGACTCCAAAGCCCGGGCTCTTTCCACTGAGCCACGCTGCTTCTCCGTTCATTCATTTATTCTTGTTTGTCTATTTCTTTCTTTTCTTTCTTTCTTTCTTCTTTCTTTCTTTCTTTCTTTCTTTCTTTCTTTCTTTCTTTCTTTCTTTCTTTCTTCTCTCTCTCTCTCTCTCTCTCTCTCTCTCTCTCTCTCTCTCTTTCTTTCTTTCTTTCATTTATTCTTATTTTCCCCTCCCCCAGACTCCGCCTTTTCCTGCAAATTCTTCTCCGTTCATTCATTTATTCGTTCATTCAAAGCGCTCACTAGGTGCTAAGCGCCCGGGGAGAGCCAGGGTCATCAGGTTGCCCCCCCCCCCCCCCCCGGGACTCCCCCGTCTTCGTCCCCCTTTGACAGATGAGGGAACTGAGGTCCAGTGAAGTGATAATGATGATGAGGACATCTGTGAAGCGCTTACTATGTGCAAAGCACCGGGGGAGAGCCAGGGTCATCAGGGTTGAACCACCTGGGGCTCCCCGTCTTCATCCCCCTTTGACAGATGAGGGAAGTGAGGCCCAGAGAGGCAAAGTGACTCGCTCAAGTCACACAGCTTTTAAGTGGTGGAGCCCGGATTAGAACCCGGGTCCTCTGACTCCCAAGCCCTGGCTCTTTCCACTGTGCCACGTTGCTTCTCCTACTGTGTGCCGAGCACTCTTCTAAGCACCAGGGTAGACACGAGGTCATCAGGCCGTCCCACGTGGGGCTCCCAAGTCTTCATCCCCATTTGACAGATGAGGTCACTGAGGCCCAGAGAAAGGAAGTGGCTTGCCCAAAGTCACACAGCTGATAGGTGGCGGAGCGGGGATTAGAACCCACGACCTCTGAATACCAAGCCCGGGCTCTTTCCATTGAGCGCCGCTGCTTCTCTTAATGGCATTTGCATTTATTGAGCGCTGACTGTAGAGAAACAACGGGGCTCAATGGAAATAATAATAATAATAATAATGGTGGTATTTGTTAAGCACTTAATACGTGCAAAGCACTGTTCTGAGCGCTGGGGGGGGATACAAGGTGATCAGGTTGTCGCACGTGGGGCTCACAGGCTTCATCCCATTTGACGGATGAGGGAACTGAGGCCCAGAGAAGTCAAGTGACTTGCCCAAAGTCACACAGCTGACAAGTGGGGGGAGCGGGGATTCGAACCCATGACCTCTGACTGCCAATCCCCTGCTCTTTCCGCTGAGCCACGCTGATTCTCGAGCCCGGGCTTGATTACCTCGTTACCTTACATCTACCCCAATGCTTAGAACACTGCTTGGCAGAACTGTAAACGCTTAAGCAACATCACAATTATTATTATATTATTAACTCCACACCCAGGCACCTGCTGCTGTGAGCTGGGGTCGGGGCCGACATTCCTCCTGCCGTTCCCCAGGTGCCGGGTCCGGTCTTCGGTGTTTAGAGACCCCCCCCCCCCCCCCCCCCAAATATTTTTTCTCCCGCTTTGGGAAATTTTGGCTCCTTTTTTCAGATGATTGTTAACCCCGGGCGAGGAGACCGCAAACTAGAAACCTTCAACCACCTTCAACTAGGAGGCCTCCGTGTCACCTCCGGCCCTCGGCCCATCTGCTTTCCCACCCATCCCCCCGAGTTACGGGGAAAGGGAAACAAAAGCAAGAAATGCAGAAATTGCTGAAATTCACATCTGTGCGTATCTTCCTCTAGCTTAAGTAGATTCCCTTAGTGTCTACTTCGTAAATATTAGTATTATTATATTCGTGAGGCGGCTATTAGGTGTCCCACGCTGTTCTAAGCACTGGGGTAGATACAGGTTAATCAGTTGGACACAGCGTCTGTCCTACTTGGGGCTGAGAGCCTTCTTGACCGTAAGTCCGGTGTGAGCAGGGATCGCCTCCCTTTAATGCTGAATTGCACTTTCCAAGCGCTTAGTAGAGCGCTCTGCGCACAGTAAGCGCTCAATAAATACGACGGAACGAAGTAGGAGGGAGTAATAATAATAATAATGTTGGTATTTGTTAAGCGCCTACTCTGTGCAGAGCACTGTTCTAAGCGCTGGGGGAGATACAGGGTCATCAGGTTGTCCCCCGTGAGAGTCACAGTGGAGCCCCGTTTTACAGATGAGGGAACTGAGGCACAGAGAAGTTAAGTGACTTGCCCACAGTCACACAGCTGACAAGTGGCAGAGCCGGGATTCGAACCCATGAACTCTGACTCCCAAGCCCCCCATTTTACAGATGAGGGAACCGAGGCGCAGAGAGGCAGCGTGGTTTAGCGGTCAGGGCCCGGGCCTGGGAGTTAGCAGGACGTGGATTCTAACCCCGGCCCCACCACGCGTTGGCTGTGTGACCTCGGACAGGTCGCTTCACCTCCCCGGGCCTCGGTGACCTCGTAAATTGGAGATTAAGAGTCTGAGTCCCAAGGGGGATCGGGACTGTGTCCAACCTGACTGACTTGTATCTACCCCAGAGCTCAGAGCAGTGCTTGGCACATAGTAAGCGCTTAACAAGTACCGTCATTATCATTAGGTCCTTCTGACTTGCAGGCCCGGGGTCTATCCGCTGAGCCACCCCGCTTCTGCTTTTGAAAGGCCCTGGCTCTCATCCCAACCTTCTTAAAGAAGAATTGTCATCTAGAGTCCCCCAGTTCCGTCCTGGACCGGCTCTGGGACTTGGGGCACCAGTCTACGCCTCGTTGTCCCCATCTCTAAAATGGGGAGAACGCTCCCACCTCCCAGATCGGTCCGTGGCATTTACTAAGCACTGACTACGTACCGAGCATTTGGGAGCACAGGACGGGGACCGGAGAAGTGGAGTGACTTGTCCAAGGCCACGCAGCAGACCAATGGCGGAGCCTGAATTTGAACCCGCGACCTTCTGACTCCCAGGCCCGGGGTCTCTCCACTCCGCCACGCTGGGAGTCCCAGTGTGTACATACCAGTCCCAGTGTGTACATACCCCCCTTTTGAACCCCTCCTCTCCCTAGCTCAGTGGAAAGAGGCCGGGCTTGGGAGTCAGAGGTCTTGGGTTCTAATCCCGGCTCCGTTTGCCAGGCTGCGTGACTTTGGGCCAGTCGCTCCACTGGGCCTCGCTTACCTCCATCTGTCAAATGGGGATTAAGACTATGAGCCCCATGTGGGACAATCCGATCACCTTGTATCCCCCCAGCGTTTAGAACGGTGCTTGGCAATGCCATCATCATCATTATTATTATTATTGCTGCTGGGGGGGGGGGGGGCAGACGGAGCCCTCCCCCACCCCCCGGTCCCGGCCCCCGGCCCCCCACCCTCCCCCGTCCTCCGCACCGAAAGCAATTAGCATCGGCCCCGACCAAGACGCCTTTATTCTCCGCCAGAGGCCCAGAGCACTAATCCCAGAGAAGCGGCATATCGACCCCCATCCCCCTGCCCCCATTAGTGGGGGGTCCCTGGAGACCGGCTCCCCGCTCCCCCCCCCCCCCCCCACGCCTGGCTCTGGGGCCGTTGGGCAGCGGAGGGGGTAGATGAAGAGGGAGAGGCTGGCCCCGGGGCTTGACGGCCCCCTCTCTTGAGGAAAAAGGGGGGGGGGCCCGGGATCTTGGCCCAGAAAGCCGACGGCAACCGAGGAGCCCCTCTCCCAGGGAAGGGTCCGCTTCTCGGGACGCTCCTCCCCCGCCAGGGAGCCCCCCCGGATCTCAGAGAGCCGGAGCCCCGGGCGATCGGGGAGAAGCCCCCCGGTTGTCAGAGAGCCTCCCCCCCAAAAAGCCCCTCCCCGCATCCGTCTCTCAGAGCACGCCCCCCAGGAAGCTGGTGTCCAGGTGCACGATGAGAAGGCGCAGGAAGGCCACCTCGTGCCGGGTGTTCTCCAGGATGACCCGCGGCTCGTCCGAGCCGCACCGCAGGCAGTTGGGCGCCATCACCATGGCCAGGTTGTTCACGTCCATCTTGGTCCTGCCAACGTTGACCGGCTGGGCAAATACCTGCGGGAGGCCGGGGGCGTGGGGGGGAGGAGGAAGGGGGCAGGGAGACCTGAGTCGGGACCCCCGTGGGGTTCGGGGATCGGCGGGCCCGGAGCTCAGCGGCTCTGAGGGTCGGCCGGCGGGGAGGAGAAGCAGCCTCTCTGATGGTGATGATGATGATAGTAACGTTGGTATTTGTTAAACGCTTACTCCGTGCGGAGCCCTGTTCTAAGCGCTGGCGGAGATACAGGGTCATCGGGTCGTCCCACGTGAGGCTCCCAGTCCTAATCCCCATTCAACAGATGAGGTCACGGAGGCACAGAGAAGTGAAGTGACTTACCCGAAGTCACACAGCTGACAGGTGGTGGAGCCGGGGTTCGAACCCATGACCTCTGACTCCCAGGCCCGGGCTCTCTCCACTGAGTCACGCTGCTTCTCTGATCACCATCTCTCTCCTCGCCCCGAAACCAGCGCAGGACCCCTCCACCGAACCAGGCCTTCCCTTTTTCCTCCGCTCCTCCCCTCCCCATCGCCCCTACTCTCTCCCTCTGCTCTACCCCCTTCCTTCGTGGGTTCGAATCCCGGCTCGGCCACTCGGCAGCTGTGTGACTTTGGGCGGGTCACCTCACTTCTCGGTGCCTCAGTTCCCTCATCTGTAAAATGGGGATGAAGACCGTGAGCCCCACGTGGGGCAACCTCATTCCCGTGTCTACCCCAGCGCTTAGAACGGTGCTCGGCACATGGTAAGCGCTTAACAGACACCACCGTTATTCCCGCCCCACGGCACCTGTGTGCACATATGGCCATATTTATTATTCTGTTGATTTTATTAACGACGTGTTTATATCTATAATTCTATTTATCTTTTCTGATGCTATCGATGCCTATTTGTTTCGTGTGGCCTGTCTCCCCCCTTCTAGACCGTGAGCCCGTTGGTAGGCAGGGATGGTCTCTATCTGTTGCCCACCTGTACATCCCGAGCGCTTAGTACAGTGCTCTGCACACAGTAAGCGCTCGATCAATACGACTGAATGAATGAAAGGAGGGGAAGAATAATCAAAATAATTATGATCACTGTGGTACTTGTTAAGCGCTCACTTATCCCGTTCTTGCCCAAGGCCACGTAGCAGACGCGTGGAGGAGCCGGGATTAGAACCCGGGTCCTGATGCTTTGAGAAGCGGCATGGCGTGGTGGATAGAGCCCGGGCCGGGGAGTCAGAAGGTCATGGGTTCTAATCCCGGCTACGCCACCTGTTCGCTGCGTGGCCTTGGGCAAGTCGCTTCACTTCTCTGGGCCTCGGTTCCCTCATCGGTAAAACGGAGATTAAGACTGGGAGCCCCGTGTGGGCCAGGGACTGTGTCCGACCTGATCTGCCTGTATCCACCCAGCGCTTAGGACAGTGCCTGGCACACAGTAAGCACTTAACAGATACTATAATTATTATAGACCGCTCCCAGGCCCCAGGCTCTATAATCACGGTATTTGTTAAGCGCTCACTACGTGCCAGGCGCTGTTCTAAGCGCTCTAGCCATTAGGCCGCCCTGATGGAAGAAGCTGGCAAGCGGGGTCCCCGAGGAGTTCGCCTGCCCCCTTCCCCACCCGTCTCCCCGGGTGCCCCCCTCCGGGTCGGCACCTGCAGGAAGCGCACTAGGTGCCCCAGCACCAGGCGGTTGAGCTCGGGCAGCAGCCGCACCGGGGCGACGGCGCCCGCCGGGTCGTCGCAGAGCCGCACGCAGTCCGGGTACAGCCCCGCCGGCACCAGCGGCTCCTCCAGCTCCCGCAGCCACAGCTTCGGCAACGAGGCTAAGGGGCGACGGGCATCGGGCAACGGGCCCCGGGGGGAGGGAGAGGCAAGCAATCCGTCAATCGGTCATTTTTCTTGAGCACTTACTGGGTGCGGAGCACTCAACTAAGCTCTCGGGAGAGGCCAGTACCGCAGAGATGGTCAACACGTCCCTGCCCAGGACCAGTTGACGGTCTACAGCGGAGGGGAAAGGGAAAGGAGGGGAGGAGAGAGAGAAAGGAGGAGGGGGGAGAGAGAGAGCGAGAAGGGGGAAGGAGAGAGGGAAGGGGAGGAGAGAGGGGGGAGGATGGAGAGGAAGAGGGAGGAGAGAGAGAAAGGGAGGGAGGAGGCGAAGAAGGAGAGGAGGAGGGAAGAGAGGACAGGGAGAAGGGGGTGGGAAGAGAAGGGAGAACAGAGAGAGAAGGGAGGAGGAGGAGGAGGAAGAGAGAGAAGAGAGGTTAGGGAGGGGAAGGAAGGGGACAGAGCGGTGCGGACCTCCCTGTGGGCAGGAGAAACGTTACCCGATGCCGCTCTTTTGGACTGTCCCCAGTGTTCAGTCCAGTGCTCCGCACAGAGTAAGCGCTCAGTAAATCCGACCGCCTGACGGAGAGGAGCGAGCGGTCAGCGTCCCCCGGGAGCCCGGCAGCCGGCCCATCCCTTCCCTCTCCGCCCGCGCCCCCCGCCGCCGGCCCCGGCCCCCGGGACCCCCGGGGCCGGCCCTCCCCCTCACCGGGGACGTTGGGGTCGTGGAGGTCCTCGGGCACGTGCCACCGGTCCACCTGGAGCTTCAGGGCGTTCACCTCATCGATGTCGCCGGGGAGCCTGGAGAGAGACAGGGAGGAGGGTCCGCTCCCGGCCACGTCCCCCGCCCGCCGACCCGTCCGGGGGCCGCCCCCGGCCTCGCACCTGAAGATGCCCTCGGTGCGGGCACCGCCCAGGGCCAGCACGCGGTCGGCCAGCTGGGTCTGCACCCGGGGCAGCCGGAGGGCCGGGAAGCACCCGCGCTGCCGCTCCACGATCTGGTCCAGAGACGAGCCGAAGAGGGAGGGCGTCAGGATGGCCTCCCTCGCCCCCAGCACCTCGTCCAGGGACGGGGGGAGTCGGCCCTGTTCCCCGGGGACAGAAGCGGGGAGCCCGTCAGCGCCAGGGCCCAGGACCCGGGACGTGTCGACCCCAGCCCCGACCCCCGGGACCTCCACCCGGCCCCCCTCGCCGGCCCTGCCCCCCCGTTCTCCCGCACCCCAACTCGTCCTGACTCCCGTCGACCCCGCCCTCCAGGCCCGACTCCCTACCCAGCTACGCCAATCTTGCTACCCTGCCCACCCCCCCACCAGCCTCTGGCCTGGCAAGGCCTCCCCTCTCCTTATGCAACGGACAGCGACTCGTCCCCTCTTCCGAGTCGTACTTGCAGCCCTCTCCTCCAAGAGGCCTTCCCTGACTGCGCCCTCCTTTCCCTTTTCCCACTCCCTTCTGCGTCGCCCCGATTTGGGCCCTTTATTCACCCCTCCCTCGGCCCCACAGCGCTTACGTCCGTATTCGTAATTTTATTCCTTTCTATCCGCGTCCGCCTCCCCCCCGCTAGACTGTAAACTCTCTGTGGGCAGGGAATGTGTCCGCTACATCGTACTCTCCCGAGCGCTTCGTATAGCGCTCGGTAAATATAACGCTAGTCATAATCAGGGTATCGGTTAAGCGCCCATGTCCCAGACACCGTACTAAGCGCCGGGGAGGACAGAAGCGGACGGGATTGGACGCGGTCCCTGTCCCACGTGGGGCTCACGGTCTCGATCCCCGTTTTACAGACGAGGTGACTGAGGCCCAGAGAAGTGAAGTAACTTGCCCGAGGTGACACAGCGGACAGGCGGAGGAGCCGGGATTAGAAGCCGGGACCTTCCGACTCCCAGGCCCGGGCGCTAACAAGTACGCCGTGACTGAGCGACCGGCCCTGACCCCTCGTCTACCCCTCAGGCCCTGACCCCTTAGCCTCCCTGGTTAGCCCTGATACCCTGGTCCCCCATCCTCGGGCTCCAGAAATACCTTCTTGAAGGAAAGGCCCCTCGCCTTAACCTGCCCCCTGCCCCAAACCCAGCCTCTCCCCCTCAGCGGGGTCGCACCACAGCCCCCCAGGACACCCCCCGACCCAGGCCTCGCCCCAGCTCACCTTCCTCTCCCCGGAAACGACGATTCCGTGCAGCTTCCGCAGGCAGAACCGGCTGTGGGAGCCGAGCGGGAGGGTTAGGGGGAGAGCACGGGTCGGATCCCCTCCCTTAACCTCCCCCACCGCCTCATTCCCCTCGCCGACGGCCTCTGCCCACCCGGCGTGTGCCGAGCACGTGTCGATGGTACGTGTGTTTGTCATGATGCCCTTCTGAGAAGGGCAAACAATAATAATAATGATAATAATAGTAATAATGATGCTGCCGGCATCTGTCAAGCACTTACTATGTGCCGGGCACCGTACTAAGCGCCGGGGTGGATACGAGCAAATCAGTTTGGATACAATATCTCTGTCCCACGCGGGGCTCACGATCCCCGGCTTACAGACGAGGCGACCGAGGCCCGGAGAAGCGAGGTGACTTGCCCGAGGTCACCCGGCGGACCCGGGGCGGAGCCGGGGTTAGAACCCGTGACCTTCCGACTCCCGGGCCCGGGCTCCAGCCACTAGGCCACGCTGCTTCTCAAACGGAGGGCGGTCAGAGCACCCGCTGGGTGATCGGCCCATGGGTCGGGAGGAGGCGGCTGGCGCCCGCTCCCAACCCGTCGGCTACTCCGTCGCTAAGTCATCCGCCGGCTTTGGAGCGGAAGGTCCGGGACCGCCCCCGGCCCCGCGCCCCCCTGGGCCCAATACCTCCCTCATCCTCGCTCGGTTTTCTCTTCCTCGGGGACTCGGAACGTTTCTTGGGCCTCCGTCCCCCCAGGCTCCGCGAAACTGGCAGGGGAGGGGAAGTTGGCCGGACCCAAGCGCGCGCCGCCCGCCCCTGCCCCCGCAGGGCACGGCTGCGCCCCCGTCTCCTTCCCCCCCCCGCGTCCCGACCGGTCTCCGGTCCCCGACGCTCGGGAGGGAGCGGAGACCGGCGGCACCCTGGGGGCACGGATGGCGCCTCCTCGCTCTCCTGTCGTGGGCCATTCGTATCTACTGAGC
The DNA here is from genome assembly GCF_004115215.2 of Ornithorhynchus anatinus. Lineage (NCBI taxonomy): Eukaryota > Metazoa > Chordata > Mammalia > Monotremata > Ornithorhynchidae > Ornithorhynchus > Ornithorhynchus anatinus. Next base: position 567,176 of record NC_041748.1, read on the forward strand.
CCCTACCGTGTGCACAGCACTGTGCCGAGCGCTCGGGGGGGAGTACGAGGCAACAATAAACCCACATTCCCTGGCCACAACGAGCTTACGCTCTAGAGGGCGAGTCTACAGTCTAGTCCCGCGTTCTCCCAAGCGTTCAGTGCGGTGCTCTGCACACAGTAGGCGCTCAATAGATACGACTCCTACTGATGAGAACCGGGGTATTCGTTAAGCACTTACGATGAGCCAGGCACCGTCCTAAGCCCCGGGGTAGATACCAGATAATCAGGTTGGACGCAGTCCCCGTCCCACATAGGGTTCACAGTCTCGATCCTCGTTTTCCAGATGGGGAAACTGAGGTATGGAGAAATGAGGCGACTAGCCCGAGGTCACCCAGCAGACAAGCAGAAGGGCCGGATCAGAACCCACCTCTTCTGACTCCCGGGCCCAAGCTTCCCCAGTCGAGTATGCTAGAGCGCTCCGCACAAAGAAGGCGCTCGAGAAATCCGGTCGAGCCATCGGCGCCGCCGCCCTCCCTCCCCTCCCAGCGTCCCCTCGTGCCCCGGGGCGGGGGGAGGGGGTCGTCCCCCGGCCCCCCGGCTGGACCGGCCCGCTCCCCGGGCAGACCCCGGCCCTCACCGGAGTCGTCGCGGCGGGGCTCCAGGCGCCGGCGGATGTGTCCCTCGAGGAGCGGCCGGCAGGCGGGGGACGGCGGGAAGAAGGTGAGCGAGATGGCCAGCAGCTCCCAGCCACGGGCCAGGCTGCGCGGGCAGGGCGTGGCCGTGGTCTGCCGCACCAGCTGCGCCAGAAACTCGTCCCGCAGTCCCGGGACGCGCCAGGCCTCGGCCACGGCCAGGAGGGCGGCCTGGTCGGCGGCCGGCGGGGCCGACCTGTCGCCCGTGTAGATCTGCACCGGGCGGAAGAGGCCGCGGGCCTCGGGGCCCAGGCCGGCCCGGCCGCCGGCCCGCAGCAGGGGCCGGCGGAGGGAGCGGCCCCTCCAGGACAGCGGGCCGGCCGCCGACCGGCGCCGCCGCAGCGGGCCCCGGGCCCGCGGGCTCAGGTGCTCCGAGGCCCAGGCCGCCGGGCTGTCCTCCGCCGGGCCCGCCGGGCCCTCCCCCTGAGGGGGGACGGACGAGATCCAGACCCCGCCGAAACCCCGATGGCCTAAGAAAGAAGTAAAAGGAAGCCCGCCCCCCCGGCCCCTCGCCGCCGTGACCCCTCTCGGCCCAGATTCGACCGTTCCTTCAGTTGTATTTACCGAGCGCCGCCTGCGCGCGGAGCGCCGGACTGAGCGCCTGGGAGAGTCCGACGGGACGATAAACAGACGGCGGGTGTACCTGCGGGGGCTGCTCCGGAGAGCCATCCTCCCGCGCCGGGGCCGAGGTCGGCGGCCGGGGCCGCTCCGGGTGTCCGTCCTCCGGCGGCGCGGTCGGCGGCGGGGGCCTCCGGGCGGCCCGGCCCAGGGAACGGGCGGTGGGCCGCGGCTCACGCCCGAGCCCCTCACCGAGGCCCCGGGGGTCTCCTCTCCCGCCGACCCGCGCCCCCCGACGGGACACGGCCCGGCCCGCGGCGGCGCGGCCCTCGGCCCCGGGGCCGCCCCCGGGGTCGGGCCGGACCTCCCCGAGGCCCCGCCGGCACGGGCGCTGCCCGCTCCGACCCGGTGCCCCCACCCTCCTCCCGCAAGAGCCAAACGACCTCCTTGGCACTGGGCACGTCGGGGGGCACACAGGGGAGGTCTCGGGGGGCTCCGAGTTCTTCTCTGGCCACGCTCACGGTAGCCTCACGGCCCCCCGGACCCAGCTCAGACACTGCGGGGCGCCGTGGGGCGGACCGGGGGGGCAGGTTGGGGGCCGGGGGCCGGGGGCGCTGTCGGGGAGACCGGGGGCGCGGTTCGCGGGTTGGAGTTCGCCGGCACTGGGAGGCCGGCCGGGGGTGCGGTTCGTCCACCGCAGGCCGGGGGTACCGTGGGATCGGTTTGGGGTCCGGGGTCCGGGGGTGCTGCGGCGGGCCCCGGGGGACCAGTTCGGGAGGGGCGGGTCTGCCGCTCCCCCCGTCCGACGGGGGTTCATCCGGGGGGGGAGCTCCGCCGACGGCTCGTCGTAAACGGGGTCGGCGGGGCCCGCCGGAGGCCCCGTGAGCCGCGGAGGGCGGTCGGGGGGCTCGCCGGGAAAGCCGGGGAGGGGCCGACCCCCGCGTTCCCGGGAGGGCACCCCGCAGGACACCCCGCCCTCCGTCTTCCCGAGCTGCACTCGCGGGACCGACGGGGAGCCGCGAGGCCGTCGACCTCCGGGCCGGGGGTCGGCTGGGGGCCGCCGGCCCGCGGGAGAGGCGGCCCGTCCCGGATCCGGGCCCGGCGCGACGACGGGCATCGCGTCCTCGTGGTCCCGCGCGGGCAGGCAGCCGGCCCGGGCCTCCCCGAGGCGGAGCGAAACGAGCGTCGGGGGGCCGGCGGATAGAAGGCGGGGGATCGGGCCGGGGGGCCGACACCCCCACCTCGGCCCCCGCCGGTCACACCCGCCTCGGCCTCCTCCCCGCCGGCCACCTCCCCCGGCCCTCGTTTCCCGGCCACATCCCCCCTCCTCCAGGCTCGTCCTCCCGGCCGCGTCGCCCCAGGCCCACGTCCCCGCTCGCGTCCCCCCGGCCGGGTCCCCCCGGGTCGCCCACGTCCCCCCCGCCACGTCGCCCCCGGTCGACTCCCGGGCACTCTCCGACCCCATGACCCCAACGGCTCAGTTCCCCTTCCTCCCTGCTGTTCCCCAACCAGGCCCGCCTGTACCCCCGCCTCCGCCTCCTCTCGCCTCCCATCAAGCCCTCAGCCCATGCCGCCCCTCCCCGGAACCATCCTCCGCCGCCCCCGCCTCCGCGGCTCTCTCCTCCACTTTCCCCTCCCCTCATCCTGCCCCCTCTCGCCACGCCACCCCCCAAACCTTTCCCGACTCCTGGCCCTGCCTTGCCCCCGTGGTTCCCTAAGCCCTTCCCGGGTCCACGACCTCACCTTGCCCGGCAGGGAGCAAGGGGAAGGACTCTGGACTCCGGTGTCTACGGACCGGGGGGCGGGGACCAACGGACCCGGGGCCCCCGGGCCCCCGGGCCGGGCCACCGGGCCGGCTGATGGACTCTCTTGGCTCCCACCCCTGAGTCAGGCCCACCCTCCCCCTGAGGGTGAAGTGAGGGGCAGAGCCGGCAGGTCTGGGTTTTTTTTCCCGTTTCGCTATCTAGTTTAAGGCACTCTACTAAGCGCTGGGGTGGAAAACCCGAGTCCCTCTGTCGCCCGGGCCCGGGCTTCACCCACTAGACCACGCTGCTTCCCTGTTTCGGTGTCCGGCCCCGAGGGTCAGCTGAGCCTCGCCTCCCCACCCTGTCCACCGCCCGGAGTTGGGCCCGGCCCGGGGGGACCGAAGGTCTTCCGGCTCCAGGGGAGGGAGACCCCGGCGGGGCCGAACTACGGGCAGCGGGCCCGCTGCCTGCCCCGCACCTCCGACGCCTCCGGCCGAAGGGTCGCCCGCCCTGCGCTGGCATCCGGGGAGGTGCCGGGCTCAGAGGCCACGCTGAAAGGCACTGGGGAGGGCGGGAGGGCGCGAACGGCAGACTGCCCGATCCCACCGCCGGCTCCCCCCCCCACCCCCTTCCCCTAACGGGGGCTCGGAGGCAGGAGGCCTCGGGCCCGGGGTGGGGAGGTGGAGTCCCCGGGGGCTCCCAAGACCCTAAACTTCTATACTGGGGGTCTGAGGGAGGTGAGGGGCAGGAATGATAATAACGGTACTTGTTAAGCGCTCGCTATGTGCCCAGCGCTGTCTGCCCCTCAGTCAGGTTGGACCCAGCTCCTGCCCCCCATGGGGCCCGCGGTCTTCATCCCCATTTTAAAGACGAAGTAACTGAGGCCCAGAGAAGCTAAGCGACTTGGCCACGGTCCCGCAGCAGACGGGTGGCGGAGCGGGGATTAGAACCCGAAGGATTCCCGGGGCCGGACTCTATCCGCTAAGCCACAGTGGGGAGGAGAGGAGGCCCCGACCCCCGACTTCCCTAACCGCCACTCCTGCCTGGCTTCTAGCCTCGTTCCCTGGAGGCGATGAGCTCCCCAAGCCCCCCACTCGCACCCCTTCCCCTCCCCCGCGGTCCTGAGTACCAGAGGTCTCGAGTCTGCCGACAGCCCGCACCCCAAGTCGCCCCGTGGGGGTGCGGGGGGGGGGGGGCATTCTGAGCTGCCAGGGCTGCGACCAGAGGGGTAACATCCTGGCCAGCCCGCTCCTCCTCTTCTCCTCTTCTCATTTCCAGAATCTGGATGAGAGCCACCGCGCTCTCCCTCCCCGTCCCCACTCCTCCTCCCCCTCTCCCCCCCTTTCTGCCCCTTCTCTCCCTTGTTCCCTCTAGACCGTAAGCTGGTGGTGGGCAGGGAACGCGTCTGTTACAGCGTCCTCGCCCGAGCGTTCGGACAGTGCTCCGCACCCGGTAAATGCTCAATAAATACAAGTGACCGACTGACCGACTGTTCTGACCCCACTTCTCCCCCACCGGTCTTCCCTCACCCAGCCCCTTTTCCACCCCCTCGACGTCCTCCTCCTCCTCCTCGTCCCAGGGCCCGGTCCACCCCCGCTGCGGTCTACCTGCCGGCCTCCGCCTCGTCCTCCGCGCGGGGCTTCTCGGTCGGGCCCGGGCGGGCGCCCGGCTGCCGGGGCTGCGGCCGCACGAGGGAGACGACGTGGGCGCCGGGGGGCGGGCGCCAGGCCGTGCGCTGGGCCCAGGTGCTGTAGTAGTAGACGCGTCCGCTCTGCGGGTCCAGCAGCTCCCACCACTGGCGTTCGCCGGCCGGGCGGACGGGGTGGCCGCGGGGCCGCTCCCGGCTGCGCGCGCCGGAGCCCAGGTCCACGTAGAGCCGCGCCCGGGAGCCCGGCGCCCCCAGCTCCACCCAGTCGGGGCTGGGGGCCGAGCCGGCCGGAGGCCGGAGGTCAGGGCGGGCCGGCGGCACCGCAGGGCCCCCGCCTGCCTCTCCCGCCTGCTCCCCGGCCCGGCCCGGGGAGCGGGGGCAGATCGGGGGGCGTCCGGCCCGGCCCCGGGGTCCCGCCCCGGGGTCCCCCGCGTCCCAGAGGGGCTCCGACCCGGACCTCCCACCCCGTGTCCGAAGGGGCGTCCGGCCCGGTCCCGGGGTCCCACCCGGTGTCCCGGGAGGGGTCCGCCCGGCCCCGGAGCCCCACCCCGAGCCAGGAGAGGCAACCGGCCCGGTTCCGGGGTTCCGGCCTGCGGCCGAGGGGCGGTCCGCGGAGCGGCGCGAGCACCCCGGAGCCGCTGCGGACGCCACCCGAGGCCTCGGGGGTCGGACGCACGGTGCCGCTGGTCCGAGCCCCGGGACTCATCCCGGTGGCCCTTCGGGGACCGGCCGGGCTGTCGCCCACCGAACCATCCTCACCGTGACACACGCACGCAGACACGCACGCACGCACTTCTCCTGGGCTGGATCGGCCCTCCTGATCCAGTCACACACAACCGTCCGAGACGCAACTCCCCATCTTCCCACCCAAACCCCGTCCTCCCCCGACTGTGCCATCACTTTAGACGACACCGCCACTCCTATCTCACAAGCCTGCGACGCCGGCATTCTCCTCGACTCATCTCTCCCCTACGACCCACCTATTCCACCTGTCCCTGAATCCGCCCTTTCCTCTCCACCCCAACTGCGACCGGGCCGATCCGAGCGCGTCTCCCGGCCCACCGCCGTACGAGCCTCCTCGCCGACCTCCTGCCCCTCCCCGATCCTGACCATACTTCACTCTGCGGCCCGGATCGCTTTTCTGAAAAAAAAACAAACCCAAGCCGTCGAGCCCACGTCTCCCCGCTCCTCGAAAACCTCCGGTTGTTGCCCGTCCACCCCCGCGGAAAATAGAAACTCCTTTCCAGGGGCTTTAAAGTCCTCGCCCACCCGGCCCGCCCGTTCAGCTCCTCCAGCACCAGCTTGCTCACGGTCTTCCGAGCTCGTCCGTTTCGCTGCCAAGCCCTTTCCCACGTCCTCCCCCTCCTTACACGCCAGACCACGGCTCTACCCGCTGAAGTCGCAACTCCTCCGAGAGGCCCTCCCCGATTAAGCCCTCTTTTCCCCCGACTCCTTCCCCCTTCCGCGTCACCTCCGGCCTGGGATCAAGTGCCATTCAATTCGCCATCTGCGCGCTTACGATTCACTCCACCCTCGGCCCCACAGCCCTCACGTAGAGATCTGTGATCCACCTCTTTAACGCGTCTTCCCCCGCCTCCGGACTCCAAGCCCCTCGTGGGCAGGGAACGTGTCTACCGACTCTCTTGTACCGTCAGGCGCTTCGTACGGCGTCCTGCGCACGGTAAGCACCCGCTGATCCATTACGCCAAGTCGCACATAAACAATCGACTGACGGACGGTATTTAGCGAGCGCTTCCTGTGCGCAGAGCCCCGGCCTGAGTGCTTCGGAGAGTCGGCAGACCCAGTCCCTTCCCACGGTGGGCTTACAGTCTATAGGGCGAGACGGACAGATGCGCGGCACTTATGCCCATATCTGTAACTTATTGATTTCTATCGGGGTCTGTCTCCCCACTCTAGGCCGTAAGGTCACTGGGGGCAGGGGATGTGTCTGTTATTACAGGGCATGCTCCCAAGCGCTTAGCACGGTGCTCTGCACAGAGCAAGCGCTCAGTAAGTACCGCTGATGACTCTCTAGACCGTCAGCTCGCCGTGGGCAGGGAAAGTGTCTCCCACACCTCTTGTACTGAATTCATTCATTCAATAGTATTTATTGAGCGCTTACCATGGGCAGAGCACTGTGCTGAGCGCTTGGAATGGACAATTTGGCAACAGTTAGAGACGATCCCTGCCCGGTGACGGGCTCACACTTTCCCAAGTGCTCAGTACAGGGCTCCGCACGCAGTAAGCGCTCAATAAATACCACTGATTGTTCTTTAGACTGACAGCTGGTTGCGGGCGGGGATCGGGTCTCCCAAGCGCTCAGTAATACGACTGACTGACGTGGATAGAAATCGTTTATAATATATGATGATTTGGGTGGGTAGGTCTATACGCCCCCCCCCCCCGCCCCCCCCCACGCACCCCAAATCGGAGTAGCCACTTCCAGTGCTGGTGGGGAGGACTGGGCCCCGTATGGGTCCCCGGACTCCTCCATCCTCGCCGGGGAAAGTGGGGGGCCGGTGTCCCCGTCAGAACCCTTCCCCGGCCCTCTCCTCCGCCCCAAGCTCGGGCCCGGCCCCGGCTGCCCCCCGTCTCCGTCCCCCTGCCCCTCTCCTTGACCCCCGCCCCCGGTCGCTCCCCCCCGGACCCCCATCCCCTCCGCCCCCTGAGCAGAGGGAGCCGGCGGAGGTGACGGCCGCCGCCTCCTCCTCCTCCTCCTCCTCTTCGGCCCCCGTGGAGCCGCGGGGCCTGTCGCCACATGCCCGGCCGGCCCGGGCGGGGCCCGGTCGGGCAGCGTGGCGGCCAGAGGGCAGGCTGGGGGCAGAGCTCCCCGCCTCGGCCCGCTCCTTCCCCGCCCCTCCCGGGCACCCCCGGCTGTCCGTTCTCGGAACGCCTCGGCCCCCTCCCCACGCTCTCGGGCTTTCTCGGGGGGCCCCGGCCGCCGTCTCCTCCGCTCGGCCCCCCGCCCCTCTCCCTCCCATCTCGGAGTTGGACAGGTTCCCGTCCGCAGCCGAGTCTTGGGACTCGGATCTCTGGCAAAGCGGGGGTCCCGGGGCTGGGGGGCGGGGGGGCCTCGAAACCACCGCCTGACCACTCAAGCTCCCGCCGGCCACCCCCCACACATCACCGCGTGTCCCCCCTCGTCCCTCAGTCCATCCCCGTGGTTCCCTGCTGGCCCCCGGTCCTGCACGCCAATCACCCACTAATAACCGTGGGATCTGTCCAGCGCTTACCGTGCGCCAGGCACCGTGCTGAGCACCGGAGAGGATACAAGCAAATGAGGTCGGACGCGGCCCCCGTCCCGCTCGGCGCTCACGGTCTGAATCCCCATTTTACGGATGAGGGAACTGAGGCACGGAAAAGTTAAGGGACTTCCCCAGGCCGCACAGCAGACGGGAGGGCAAGTTGGGCTACGGACACACCACCCGGCGTGGCTTTGTCCCGTTTCCTGTAGAATCCCGCTTCTTATTCCTCCAGTTCCCAGCGTTTGGAAATCATTTCCGTCCGTGCGCCCACCCCATCGGAACCTTACGGGATGCGTCAAACGCTCACTGTACGCCCATTCGACCGTAAGCTGCTTGCAGGTGGGGAGTATCGATCTTTCCTTTAATGGCATCGACGGGCTTGCCGCGCTTCCGACGCCGTTCTAAAAGCTGGGGTGGGAATAGGTTAATTAGGTCAGGCGCCGTCCTCGCCCCATCTGAGGCTCCGGGTCCCAGAAGGAGGGCGAACAGGTATCCCCACTTCACAGTGGAGCAAACGGAGGCCCGGAGAAGTGAGACGAATACTGTCCTTATCCCCCTCTAGACGATGAGCTCCTTGCGGGAAGGGAACGCGTCTACTGTCCTATTGTACTCTCCCAAGCGCTTAGTACGGTGCTTTGCACACTGTAAGGGCTCAATAAATACGATTAGATGAACGAATTTGCCCAACCGGGAGTAGGACCCAGGTCCTTCCGATGTCCGGGCCTGAGCTCTCCCCACTAGGCCGTGAGCTTTTCTTGTGCCTTCCACCCTCGTCCCAGCGCTTAATACAGTTACTCCGCCCTCGGTAGGTGCTCAGTAAGTATCCACGACGGACAGGCTGAGAGAGAGAGGGATCCAGGCCGGACCCTATCGGAGGCAGTCTGCTCCAAGGCCAAAAGTCTTGGAGGGGTCGCGGGGAGTCGGGCGCAGAGGAGGGGCGGCCCCAGATTAGGCCGGGGTGGGGCTGGGGTGGGCAGGGGAGGCCCCGGGGTGGGAAGGGGCAGAGCCGGAGGGAGGTCAGGACGTGCCGGGGTGGAGCCGGGCGGGGGCTCGGGCGGGCCGGTCTCCCCTCTGCCTCGGTGGCCCTGCCCCAGCCCCGGCTGCCGGCCCCGAATCCCCCGGAGGATGCCCAGCGGGGACGGGGCGGGGAGAGGGGGGGCACAGACTCCCCGGCTCCTCCTCCCAGACGGCCCGGCGCCCCGGCCCCGACTGCCGGGGGCCCCGGGGGCTTCAACGAGGGCAAGCTGGGGACCCCCAGCGGGTCTGAGGGGCTGGACCTCCCACTCCTCCAGCCACCAGTTCAAAACGGAACCCTTCCCCGACGCGCGCACACGTACACGCCACAATCCTACCCCCCTCCCGTCCCCCGTTCCCACCCAAGACGGAGCCCCCTCTCCCCCGCAGGCCCCCGCAGGTCGGGCCCGCCCTGGTCCCACCGCTCCCCGCCGGAACCGGGGACGGCAAGTCTCTCCCGCGTCCCCCGGCGTCGCCCTCCCACCCGCCTCGTCCCCCATCTCACCTCTCCGCCATGGCCTCGCACGGCCCGGCCCGCGGCGGGCTCCGGGGCCCGGGGGTCCCCCCCCCGGGGGCGCCTCCGGCAGCCGGAGCAGGGACGGGAGGAAGAGTAGGGTGCGCGCGTGTAGCCGTGCGAGTGAAATCCGATCTCGCCCGGCCTCGCCCGGCCCAGCCGGGCACCGAGTCAAACGCCTTGGCCCGGCGCCGCCCCCGCCCGCCCCGCTCGGGCCTGCCCGGGCCGAGGGGCCGGGGGAAGGACGAGGACGAGGAAGAGGCGAAGGAGGGGACGCCGGCCCGGCCCGGCCCCGTCGTGCCCTGCCCTCCGGGGGCTCCCGCTCTATCAGGATGGCACAGCCGACGCGACTCCCATCAAGCCCACGGGCCAGAAGGGACCCGGGGTCACGCTCGGGATAAAAGCCGCGCTCGACCGGAGCCGGGCAAGCGATCGAATCGACCGGTCCCGTTTACAGGAGGGGTTACTGCGTGCAGAGCACCGTACTAAGCGGTTGGGAGAGTTGACTACTAATGAGGGTATTGGTTACGCGCTGCGTGTCGAGCACTGTTCATCAGTTAGCGTCGGTATTTGTTGGGCGCTTACTCCGCGCCGAGCACCGCTCCGAGCGCCGGGGTAGAGAGGGGACCGTCAGGTTGTCCCACGTGAGGCTCCCAGTCTGAATCCCCGGAACTGAGGCCCAGCGCCGGGAAGCGACTCGCCTAAGGTCACCCGGCAGACGAGTGGCGGAGCCGGGACGAGGACTGTGAGCCCGTCATTGGGCAGGGATCGTCTCTATCTGTTACCCAACGGTCCATTCCAAGCGCTCAGTACAGTGCTCTGCACATAGTAAGCGCTCGATAAATACTACGGAACGAACCCAGGTCCTCCTGACTCCCAGGCCCGGGGTCTGTCCACTAGGGCAAACCGCTTCTCTGCGACAGAGTTGACAGACCCAGTCCCCGCCCGCAAGGAGCTGAGAGTCTAGAGAATAATTCATGGTATTTACTGGGCACTCACTGTGTTATTGCCCTATTTATTATGTTAATGAGGTGCCCCTCCCCTTGATTCTATCTATCGCGATGACGTCGTCTTGTTTTCGGCCGGCCGTCTCCCCCGATCGGACGGTGAGCCCGTCGTCGGGCAGGGGTGGTCTCTATCTGTGGCCGAATTGTCCATTCCAAGCGCTCAGTACGGTGCTCTGCACATAGTAAGCGCTCGATAAATACTATCGGATGGATGAATGAACGCAGATCGCCGTATTAAGCGCTTGGGAGAGTTCAATAATAATGTTGGTGTTCGTTAAGCGCTCTCACTAAGAGCCTGGGCTTCGGAGTCAGAGGTCACGAGTTCGACTCGCGGCTCGGCCGCTTGTCAGCTGTGTGACCGTGGGCGAGTCACTTCACTTCTCTGTGCCTCAGTTCTCTCATCTGGAAAATAGGGACTAAAAGCGTGCGAGCCCCACGCGGGACGACCTGATGACCCCGTATCTCCCCCAGCGCTTAGAACAGTGCTCGGCGCCTCGTGGGCGCTTAACGAATACCAACATCATCATCATCATCATTATTATTATTACTACTCCGTGCAGAGCACCGTTCTGAGCGCTGGGGGAGACACAGGGCAATCAGGTCGTCCCACGTGGGGCTCACGGTCTTCATCCCCGTTTTCCAGATGAGGTCACTGAGGCACCGAGAAGTGACTCGCCCGCGGTCACACGGCTGACAAGCGGCCGAGCCGGGATTCGAACCCATGACCTCTGACTCCAAAGCCCGGGCTCCTTCCCACCGAGCCACGCTGCTTCCCTGCCTCAGTGAAGACGGTCAGCCCCATGTGGGACAGGGACCGTGTCCAACCCGATGACCTCGTATCCGCCCCAGAGCACAGAACGGCGCCTGGCACTTAACCAGCGCTTAACAGATGGCATAATTATTATTATCACGTTCACGCTAATAGCGGGGACGGTAGAGCTTATTCAGAGCTTATTCCGGGCCAGCCCCGGGGGCAGAGAGGGGACCATCATCGACTGGGACCCGTTCCGGTCCCCCGCACTCTAAGATGGAGGGGCGGGCAGGCGTCTCCTCCTCTCTCTCTCTACGGACGAGAAGGCGGAGGCCCGGAGAGGTCAAGGGACTTGCCGGGGTCACACGGTAGCCGGAGGCCAAGGTGAGATCAGAACCTCGGGCCGCCGGTCCCCCGGGGCCCCGCCGACCTCCCGGACGTCGGCCCCGGCCCCCCGAGGCCCATCAGTAATGATAACGTTGGCATTTGCTAAGCGCTCACTACGTGCAGGGCGCCGTTCCAAGCGCTGGGGGAGATACGGGGTCATCGGGTCGTCCCGCGTGAGGCTGGCGGTCTCCATCCCCGTTTGACAGATGAGGTCACCGCAGCCCAGAGAAGCGAAGCGACTCGCCCACGGTCACCCGGCCGACGGGTGGCCGAGCCGGGATTCGAACCCATGACCTCTGACTCCCGAGCCCGGGCTCTTGCCACTGAGGCATCGATGCCCGCCTCCCCATCGGTCCAGCAGCTCCCGGAGGGCGGGGAGCTACCGTACCTACGGGGAGAAGTGCCGTGGCCTAGGGGAAAGCGCCCGGCCCTGGGGGTCGGCGGGACCTGAGTTCTAATCCCCGTTCCGCCATCCGCCCGCCGGGTGACCTCAGGCCAGTCGCCTCGCTCCCCCGTCCCTCCGTTTCCTCGTCGGTCAAATGGAGATGAAGACGGTGAGCCCCGTGTGGGACGGGGGCCGGGTCCAACCTGATTGGCCTCCATCTACCCCAGCGCCCGGGACCGTGCGCGACGCGGAGGAGGCGCTTAACCGCCACTCTCGTTATTATTATTTGAGAGAGACGGAGACAGAGCGTGTGAGCGAAGGGGGCGCGGCATGGAGGGGGGTTCTTGGCAACCCGGGGGCCGGTTCGCCCGCCGGTCTCCCCGTGGCCGTACCAGTCCGGCGGGTCCTGGGGCGTCGGCCCCACGGCTCCATCACCCAGAATCCTTCCGGATCAAATGTCAGATCCCAGAGAAGCGCGGCGGATCCCGATTATCCCTCTGAGTCACGGAGCGGCCCGGCTCCTCTCTCCTCCCCCGGCCCGCTTCCCCCGCCCCCCGCCCGCCCCGGCCTCGGATCACCACGCCCCGGCGCTTCTCGTCTTCGGGGGCCACGCCGACGCTCACCTCCCGGCCCCGAGGGAAGCCGGGGAGCCCGTGCCCCGGGGGGGGGGGGGGGGGGGAGACTGAGGCACCAAACCGCTCGGGAGCCGGTCCCCGGCCCGCGGGGAGTGGGGCGTGGAGCTGCGGCGGCTCTACGGCGCGGGTCCAACCAAAGGCAGGCCAGCGAGGGGAAAGGAGACGCTGGGGCTGCGTCCGGGGGAGCCCGGACGCCAGCGAAGCGCCGAGGGAGGGAGGCCACGAGGCGGCGGGGCCTAGTGGACGGAGCCCGGGCCCGGGAGTCGCGGGAACTGGGTTCCGTGCCCGGATCCGGCCGCCTGTCTGCCGTGTGACCTCGGACGGGTCACTTCCCTTCCCTGGGCCTCGTCCACACGACGGGGATATAGATCTCCGTTCCTCCTCCTACTTAGACGCTGAGCCCCATGTGGGACGGGGACTGTGTCCGCCCTGATTTCCTCCTATCTGTCCCCAGCCCTTAGAACAGTGCTGGAAATTCAGTAAAATCTTAACGAATGCCACTCCAAAAAAGGAGGGAAGCAGCGTGGCCCAGGGGGAAGAACCCAGGCCTGGACTCAGATGAGCTACGTTCTGATCCCAACTCCGCCGCTTAGCTGCCGCGTGACCTTAGGCAAGTCACTTGACTTCTCTGGGCCTCAGTTCCCTCGCCTGCCCAAGGGGCATTCAACCCCTGGGCTCTCTCCCGCTTAGGCTGTGAGCCCCACAGTAATAATAATAACGTCGGTATTTGCTAAGCGCTTACTCTGTGCGGAGCGCTGTTCTAAGCGCTGGGGGAGATCCAGGGTCATCGGGTGGTCCCACGGGAGGCTCCCAGTCTTCGTCCCCATTTGACGGATGAGGTCGCCGAGGCCCAGAGGAGCGACTCGCCCACAGTCACCCGGCCGCCAGGTGGCGGAGCCGGCATTCGAACCCATGACTTCCGACTCCCAAGCCCGGGCTCTTTCCACTGAGCCACGTTGCCACGGGGCGCCTGATGACCTACCATCCGGCCCAGCGCTCAGTACGACGCGCGGCACATAGAAAGCGCTTAAATGCCGAGTTGTTATTGTTACGAAAGGAAGGAGGCAGGGAGAAGGGAGGAGAGAGAAAAAAGGAAGGAGAAGGAGAGGGAGGAGGGCGAGCACTTACCGCGCGGCTTTTAATCGGCTCTCTATCCGAGGCAGGGCATCAGTCGGGCAGTGGTATTTACTGAGTGTTTACTCTCGTTTCGAACCACATTCCCTCCAACCCCTTATTTCCCGATGAAATCATAGCAGCCGCGACACGGCGCAACGCGGGGGTGAGGCGGAGGCAGCGGACTTATTATTACCGAGGTATCTGTGAGGCCCTTATTACGTGCCAAGCACTGTACCGAGCGCTGGGAGAGACACTAGATCATCGAGTCGGGCGTCGCCTCGGCCCCGCCTGGGGCTCACGGACCGGGTAGGCGGGAGAACGGGTATTTACTCCCCATTTTCCACACGAGGAAACCGAGGCCCAGAGAACCTTCAGGACTCGCCCCGGCTCCCACTCTGACGCTCGGGCGAGGGGCTTCACTTCTCCGGGCCCCGGTCTCCTCATCTGGAAAGTGGGGATGAAGACCGAGAGCCCCACGGGGGACAGGGGCTGTGTCCAACCCGATCTGCTTCCATCTACCCCAGCGCTGAATACAGAGTCTGGCGCCCAGTAAGAGCCTAACAGATACCATAAAAATAAAATAGAATATACCAGGTCCTTCTGACTCGCGAGCCCGTGCTCTTATCAGTTCGAGGAAAACGGAGGTGGACGGTCCTGCCGTCGCCAGAAGAAGCAACGTAGCCTAAGGTCTAGAATCCGGGCCCGGGCGTCAGGGGGGTCGGGGTTCTAATCCTGGCTCCACCGCTCGTCCGCTGTGTAATCGTGGCCGGGTCACCTGGCTTTTCTGGGCCTCAGTGTATCTGGAAAATGGGGGCGAAGCCCGTCAACCCCCCGTGGGACGTGGCCCGTGGCCGGCCTGATTAGCTTGCACCTACCGCAAGGAGCGTAGCTGTTTAACGAAACCATAAAGCCCTCTAGGCTGCAAGCTCGTTATGGGCGGCCAACGTGTCTGCTAACTCTGTCGCACAGTGCTTCGCACATCGTAAGCGCTTAACCAACGCCATCGTTATCATTACTCTGCCGACAGCTTAGAACAGCGTCCCACCTCCAGCTTTTTTGGCCACTTTGATCCCTTTCTCACATTCTTTCTCTCTTTCTCCATCCCTACACTAATAATAATAATAATAACGGCATTTGTTAAGCGCCCACTGTGTGCCAAGCGCCGTGCTAAGCCCTGGGGTAAGTACCAGGTAATCCGGTTGTCCCACACGGGGCTCACGGAATTGATCCCCGTTTTCCAGATGAGGGAACCGAGGCCCGGAGAAGTGAAGCGACTGGCCCGAGGTCACTCAGCAGACAGGTGGCGGAGCCGGGATTAGAACCCACGACCTCTGACTCCCCAGCCCGGGCTCCTTCCACTGAGCCGCGCTGCTTCTAGGCTGATCCTCGGGGACGTCGATATCCACACAGATGTTCCCGCCGACCCTTCCGCTGCCCGCCTTCGATCGCTCCTCAACTCCGCTGCTCTCCTGCTCCGGCCCGGCTCGTCCACTCACCGATCTGGACTCAATCTCATCATCTCTAGTCACTGCACGATCTCTCCGCTCACCGCCTCTGAAATCCCTCTGACCACCATCTCCTCACCTGCCCCATCTCCTCCACACCTCCTCCCCGCCAATCTGTGCCGTTCCCTCACGGAGACCTCCTCTCTTTTGGCCCCGTCCAATTTTCTCTCATCATCCCCCACCCGGCCTCCATACCCAAACCACCCGCCCTCGACGACCGAACGGACGTTCTCACCGCCACCCTCTCACCTAAACTCTACTCGCCTCCCCCCGCCCCCCAGCCCGCCGTCCGTCTCGTACCGCCGACCCACGGCCCCGGCCCGCCCGCGCGGTTCGCCTCCTCGGCTCCCGTGCCCAGGCCGCGGAGCGCCGCTGGCGGAAATCTAGCTATCGGGCCGTCCTCGACCCCTTCAAGTTTATCCTTACCTGCTTGAACTCTCCCCATCTGCCCGGCAAAATTATTTCTCCATCCTTATTGACCCCCACGCCCACCGCCCTCGCCGGTTGCTCCCGATCTCTGACTCCCTCCTCAAACCCCCGTCCCTCCGCCTCCCCCAGCCCTCACCCCTAATGACCTGGCCATCTACCATGTTGAGAAAATCGAAATCATCAGGCTTGATGTCCCTAAAATCTCCCCTGCCCCGCTCCTTCTTCAACTCTCCCGTCCTTCCCCGCAGAATCTCTAGAGGAGGTCCTTCTCTCAAAATCCACCCCCTCCGACCTTCGCACCTTATCAAACCTCTTGTCCCTGCCCTTCTCCCCCCCCACCCCCCGCCGTCTTCAACCGTTCGCTCTCCGATGGCTTCTTCCTCACTGCTTTCAAACACGTCCGTGTCTCTCCATCCTAAAAAAACCCCTCCCTTGACTCCACAGCTCCCTCCGGTTATCTCCCTCCTCCCACCATTCCTCTTCAAACTCCTTAGAAGTCGCTAAAAGTCATCCACACCTTCTGTCTCGAGTTCCTCTCCTCCCATCCTCTCCTCGACCCCCTCCCATCTGGCTTCCGCCCCCTTCGCTGCACAGAGACGGCCCTCCCCGAAGTCACCAGGGATCCCCTTCCGGCCAAATCCGACGGCCTCTACTCCGTCCTGCTCCTCCTCCTCCACCTCTCGGCTGCCTTCGACGCCGTCGACCGCCCCCTTCTCCCGGAAAGGTTATCCAACGTCGGCTTCTCCGACACCGTCCTCCCCCGGTCCTCCTCCAACCTTCCGGTCGCTCATTCTCAGTCTCTTTCGCGGCCTCCTCCGCCTCCCACCCCCTAACTGCAGGTGTCCCTCAAGGTTCAGTCTGGGGTTCCCTTCTCTCCTCCATTTACACCCACGCCCTTGGAGAACTCTTCCGCCCTCACCTACCACCTCCGTGCGGATGATTCCCAGATCTCCACGTCCAGCGCTGATGTCTCTCCCTCTCTGCGGTCTCGCACTTGCTCCCGCCTTCAAGACTCGTCTCCTCGGATCTCCCCCGCGTCGTCACCTCAAACTCGACACGTCTAAAACAGAGCTCATCCTCCCACCAAACCCCGACCTCCCCTTGACCCTCCCCTCCCCGTGGACGGCACCGCCGACTTTTCCGTCTCACGAGCCCGGAACCTCGGTGTTATCCTTGACTCCCCTCTCTCGTTCAACCCACGTAGTCAATCCGTCACTACATCCTTGCAGTTTTCCCTTCGCGACATCATTAAAATCAAGCGCTCAGTACAGGGCTCTGCACACACTAAGTGCTCAACGACTGAATAAAATCCACCCTTTCCTCTCCATCCGAACGGCTACCGCATCGGTCCAGGCACGTCTCCTATCCGCCTCGATGACTCTATCGTCTTCCTTACTGACCTCCCTCCCTCTTGTCTCTCCCCACTCCGGTCCGGGCTTCACTCCGCTGCCCGGATCATTTTTCTACAAAAACGTCCCGTCAACGTCTCCCCAATCCTCGAGAACCTCCCGCGGTCGCCCGTCCACCTCCACGTCGAACAGAAACTCCTCACCATCAGCTTGAAAGCACTTCGATCGCCTTGGCCCCCCTTCTGCCTCACCCCACTGCTCTCCTACTCCAACCCGGCCCGCGCGCTTCGCCGACCTTCTCGCTGTCCCTCCGTGGCGCCTATCGCGTGGCCGACCTCTCGCCCGCGACCTGCCTCTGGCCCGGAACGCCCTCCCTCTCCACATCCAACAGGGCCTCTCCCCCCTTCGAAGCCTTACTCGAGGCACATCTCCTCCAAGAAGCCTTCCCTGACTGCGCCCTCCTTTCCCCTCCTCCCACTCGCTTCCGCTTCGCCTTGACTCGCTCCCTTTATTCACCCCCACAGCATTTGGCACATATCTCTAATTTTATTCCTTTATATTAACGTCTGTCTCCCCCTCCAGACCGCAAGCTCACTGTGGGCAGGGAATGAGCCTGTTATTTTGTTATACCGTACCCTCCCAAGCGCTTAGTACAGTGCTCGGCACGGATCGATAGATTTAAAAAAAAAAAAAAAAACAACCCAGAAAGCCATTCACGCGACCGAAGACTCACGTAAGCGACACGGAGCTACGCGTCATCGCAGAATTCGGCCCCCCGCAACAGCCCGCAGACGCCGCGATAGACAAGGAAGCAGAAAACTGAATCGGGCGTGCCCGCACGCCCCGTGGGAGGTGGTCGGGGCCGGGTGGCAGGGTGGCACCCGACCAGAGTGACGTTCTCCGGAGGCACAGTGCTCCCCCCGGGCCGGTCGGGGCCCGGCGCGGGGATCACCTCCGGTTCCCTCAGCCAGCCGTCTCGCCGGCCTTACCCAAGGGCCCCGATCAACCGGCCAGACGCCATCACGGACCGTGAACCTCTGGACCAAAACAAGTCTCCAAGCTCCGCTCGCCCCAGCGTGGCTGGGTGGACCCCTTGGGGAGGATGGACGACAGCACGAGGCGCCCGTATCTACCCCAGCACTCAGAACGGTGCCGGATACCTACTAGGCGCTTAACCGGCACCGTAATCGTTATCGTCATCTACCCCAGTGCTTAGTACGGTGCCTGGGACATAGTAAGCGTTTAAATACCGTAAAAAAAACCCAAAAAAACCAACATCACTGACGGATTATTTGGTGATTTTACCATCGGTGGCATCTTCTTTGAGGAGAAAAGGCGGTGAAAAACCACCAGCTTCCTAAAAGTACCAAGCTTCGGCTTCTCTTCCGAGACTCCTCTTATCTGAGAAATTATTCCAACCTATTTTTTTTCCCGTCGTATCTGTTCAGCTACGTGCCAGGCACCGTCCTTTGGGCTGGGGGTACGAGCAAGATTATCACGTTGGGCACAGTCCCCGCCCCGGCCTAAATCCCCGTTTTACAGATGAGGCAACCGAGGCACAGAGAAGTGACTTGCCGGATCTCTGGCCTAACGGTCATTCGTAAACACACAGGAAACCCGTGACTTCACCCCCACCCCCACCGTCATCGCCGGTGGTACTGACTGGGCGACTGCTGAGCGCAAAGCAGTGGGCTAAGCGTCCGGGAGAGTCAGAAGCAAGACAAAATTCACTTCCGGGCAAGAACTGACAATTTAATGAGGGGCACAGACCAACGTTAATGGGGGAAGAATAGGAATTAGTAAGAACGTATCAGGATAAAGTAGTTGAATAAGGCAGCGGGCATCCAAACCGATAACAGAGATGAAAATATACGCGGGCTCAGAAGGAATGATCTCTCCTGTTAGACTGGAAGCTCCTGACGGGCAGGGAATGTGCCACTTGGGAATTCTGTCCTTCCCAAGCGCCTGGCGTGGGGACACACAGCAAATGAGCGCTCAGTAAAGGCCGCTGCTACTGAAAGTGCTGAGGAGACGAAGGAAATATAGGAGGGCTGAAGACGGCGTTGGATTAACGTCACCGGGGGCCTTTCGAAAAGGAAACGTTCGGCATCATTCAACGGGCGCGTCGAGCGCCTTGAGACAATGGAGGAAAAACACGTTCCCTGCGAGAAAGGGAATATATTGCTCTCCACCAGCTCCCTCCTCGACCTTCAACGGCGACTTTTTCTTCCCCATCAAGGCACCAACGCCGCATCTTCCCCGACCGTCGAGTGGCTCCTCGTACCCAAAGCCAAATCCATCCCCTGGACTGGAAGCTCCTTGCGGGCAGGCGACCGACTCCGTTCTATCGCACTCTCCCAAGCGCTGAGTACACTGAGCTGCACACTGCGCTCAGTAAATACCACACTGACGCCGATCCTCCTGACCGGAGGGCCTACGTCTTACTTGTAAATAACAGTAACGATAGGCCACGGTTTTTGCCAAGGGCTTCCTACGTGCTAAGCTTCGCACCGAGCACCGGGGTAGATACGAGGTCATCGTGTCCGACACGGGCCGCGACCTACTTCCGCCGTCCCGGTTTGCGGGGGAGGGAGGCTTAGACCGTGAGCCCCGGGACGATCTGATTAGCCGGTATCTACCCCAGCGCTTAATAACAGTAGCCGGCGCATAGTGAGCGCTTGACGAATCCCATTAAAAAAAAAAAGGGGACGACAGGTACCCAAGCCCCATTTTACAGACGAGGAAACCGAGGCACGGAGAAGTTGAGTTGGAGATCCCAGAGCAGATATCCAGTTAGTCATTTGGCAACTTCATCCCGATAATATCGGTACCATTTTCAATCTGATTAGCCTTCACCTACCCTAGGGCAGAGTTTAGTGCCTGGTACATCACAGACGCTTAATAAATACCATGATTATGGTTCCTACTCCTTCTTTTACCCCCACTCCCCATCTCCAGTACTTACGTACGCATCACCGTACCCCATTTCCCCGAGCCGCGATTTATTTTAACGTCCGTCTCCCCCGTCTAGACCGTCGGCTCCTCCCGGGCAGGGATCGCGTCAACCGAGTCTGGGATATCGCTCTCTCTCGAGCGCTCGGTACGGTGCTCTGCACGGACTAAACCCTCAGTGAGCGTTCGGTACGGTGCTCTTCACCTAATAAGGGCTCCGAAAGCACCCCCGATTGCCCGACAGCCTGTTCCCCCTCTCGCTCCCACCAGTAACGGATGCGGGACCAAGCGGGGAGGACGGCAGCAAGCAGGTGAAGTCTCTTCTTTCCATGAATCGGTGGGGTTTACTGGGAATTTACCGGGTGCAGAGCGCTGTTCCGAGTGCTTGGGAGAGTGTGACCCGACAATGACAACTGTGGTGTTGAAGTGCCGACCGCGGGCCGGACACTACTAAGCAGCGGGAAGGATACGAGGAAATCGGGCTGGACACGGTCCCTGTCCCACAGACGGCTCACGGTCTCCATCCCCATTTTCCAGATGAGGTCGCCGAGGCGAGGGGGGAGAAAAGAAGCGACTTACCCAAGGTCACAGAGCAGATAAGCGGCCGAGCCGGCACGGGAACCCAGGGCCTTCTTTCCCCCCAGGCCCGGGCTCTGCCCACTAGGCCGATCCGCTTCTCACGACGGAGTCGGCGGACACGATCCCCGCCCACGGGGAGCTCGAAGTCTCTTTCTTTGTCTCCAGCGGCCTCTCCCACGTCGCCATCGTGGCTCGGCACAGAAATGGGTGGGTTTGGAGGAAAGGGCGGTCCTCCAGCTTTCTGGCGCACCGGGAGGTGAGGGAGTCCGGCCTCACGCTCGCCAGGAGCGGCAAGAAGTAACGGTATCTATCGAGTGCCTCTCTAGGAGCAGCACTGTGCTGAGCACTTGGGAAAACACACCGGAGTTGGTAGCCTTTTTTTTTTTAAGGCACTACCTGTAAGCGCTCACGACGTGCCGGGCACTAAACCACGCGCCGGGGGTAAGATGGGAAGCCGCGCGGCTTTGCGGAGAGAGCCCGGGCTGGGGAGTCGGAGGGCGTGGGTTCTAATTCTGCCTCCGCCACTTGTCTGCCGGGTGACCCCGGGCCGGCGACTTCTCTTCCCTGTGCCTCGGTTGCCTCGTCGGTCAAAATGGGGATTAAGACCGTGGGCCCCACGTGGGACAGCCTGCATCTACTCCAGCGCTTAGAACGGTGCTTTGCACGTAGGAGGCACTTAAATACGACGACGATTATCATCGTCATCGGGTTGGACACGGTCCACGTCCCCCATGGGTCTCGGTCTCAACCCTCATTTTCAGAGACGAGGTAACCGAGGCCCAGAGGAGTGCAGTGACTCGCCCGAGGTCACGTGGCAGGGCCGGGATTAGAACCCAGGCCCTCCCGAATCCCCGAATCCCCAGGACGCGTCGCTTCTCAACGTGATCCCTAATCTGAAGGAGCTCCCAGGCTGGCAGAGAAAACGGACGCTGGAATAAATTACAGGTAGAGGAAGGACGGAGTAAAAGATCTGGACGGGGAACGTGACCGCTTATTGTTGCGTTGTACCCTCCCCAGTGCTCAGCACACGGCGGGCACTCAGTAAATACGATCCAACGAGTGAATTTGGAGCCTGCCCCCGCAGAGCGGGAGGGATAGGGCACGGGAGCCGTCCGTCCGTCCGGGTGCGTGCGGCAAAGGGGCCGGGGCAGGGGCGACCGGGGAGGGGGGCAACAACCGGCCGGCACCGGGGGCGGGGGGCAGGGCAGGGGAGACGGTGCCCGGGGGAGGGTCGGGGCAGAGGAGAAAATGGGCGGCGGGGTCGTCGAGGCAGGGGAGACCACGTGCGGAGGGGCGGACGGGGCAGGGGAGACGGCGTCCCGGGGGACGGGGCAGGCCCGGAGAGACGGTGCGGGAGGGGAGGGGGGTCGACGGGGCAGGAGAGACAAGGTCGGGGGCAGGGACGGGGCAGGGGGGACGGTCCGGGGGGCGCTCCTGGGCCACCTTGGCCGCGGGGCCCGGGCCGGGGAAGCCCGGACCCGGCCGGGCCCGTCAGCCGCGGGCGCTCGGTCCTCGGCCCGGAGGGTTTCGACGACGACGATCACGGTGCCGGTTGAGCCCTCACTGCGTGCCCAGCGCTGTCCCGAGCGCTGGGGGGGATCCGAGGTCGCCGGGGTGTCCCGGGCGGGGCTCGCCGTCTCCATCCCCGTCTGACAGATGAGGGAACCGAGGCCCAGAGAAGGGAAGTCATCCAGCGGACGAGTGGCGGAGCGGGGATCGGAACCCACGACTTCCGACCGCCCAGGCCGGGTTCCACCCACGGAGCCAGACTCCCGTTCGGGGGGCGGGGAGGGGGCGGCGGGCACCGCGTCCCCGTCTTCCCCGGGGGGGGCGCGGGGGACGTCCTAGGCGGTGCGGCAGGAGTCGATGGGGCGGGGCGGGCCCCGGGCGGGGGCGCGGGGGTCGGGCAGGGGGTCGCGGCGGGTCGGGGGTCCGCCTGCCAGGGGGTCGTCGGGGAGGGCGTCGTCGGGGAGGGCGTCGTCGGGGAGGGCGCCGCGGGTGAGGGCGAGGTAGGAGGTGACGGCCTCGCGGAGCCCGGCGCTGATGGGGGAGGCCTCGTCCGGGGGCGACGCCGACGACAGCAGGTGGCGGCTGCGGGGACGGAAGACGGGGCCGGAGGGTTTGGGGGGCGGCCGGGGGCCGGGGGGAGGGGGGGGGGCGGGTCAGGGGGAGGGGGGCGGGGTCAGATCCACCCCCCCCCCGCCTCCGGCCCCGGGGGGTCCCGACCTGTCCAGCTCCTTCCAGTTGACGGCGGGCCTGCGGACGACCGCGGGGGGCGGGAGGGGCTTCCTCGGGACGTGGCGGGCGGCGAGGGGGGCGCAGGGCTCCGACAGCGGGCAGCACAGCTCGTCCCCCACTTCTGCGGCCGGAGGTCAGGGGTCGCGGGGCCTACGCGACCCCCGAGGACCCCCCCCCGCCCCCTCCTTCCCACCTCCCCTCCTCCCTAGTACTATTACTACAGCGTCCGCGAAGCGCTCACTGCGTGCCGGGCACCGTCCTGAGCGCTATTATCGGTATCTGTCAAGCGCTTACTACGCGCCCGGCACCGCTCTGAGCGCCGGGGGAGACACGGGGTGATCCGGTCGCAGTCTTCATCCCCGTCTGATAGACGAGGGCACTGAGGCCCAGAGAGGTGAAACGGCTTGCCCCGGGTGACGCGGCGGGCAAGTGTGTGTGTGTGGGGGGGGGGGATTAGGACCCGCGACCTCTGACCCCCGAGCCTATTCCGTTTCCGCTAAGCCACGCTTTCTCCGGCCTCCCTTCCTCCCTTCCTCCGTTCAGTCGTATTTACTGAGCGCTTTCTATGTGCGGAGCACCGTCCTAAGCGCTCGGAATGGACGATTCGGCAACAGACAGAGACGGTCCCGGCCCAGTAACGGGCTCACGGCCTCCCTGCTTCCCTCCCTCTGGCCTCCCCACTCTGGGCCCCGCTCCCGCCTGCCTCCCTGCCTCCCTCCGGCCTCCCTGCCTCCCTCCCTGGCGCTCGGACCTACCGGAATAGTAATCCACGAGGGCCTGGAGGGACGGGAAGGTGACGCGAGGGGCGATGTAGAGCCAGCCGTTGTCCAGCCGCCGGATCTGGTAATGCCGCACCGAGTCCCAGGCGGCCGCGCGCGGCTGCCGGACCGACAGCGAGTAGCCGCCTGCGACGGGGCGGGGTCAGGGCCCGCCCGAGGCCCCCCGGCGGCCCCCCGAGAGCCGCCCCCCGGCCTGGAATGTCACCCATCCCTGCGATAGCGTTTATGGAGCGCTCACTACGTGCAGAGCGCCTTACTAAGCGCTTGGGACGGCCAATCCGGCGACAGATGGAGACAATCCCTGCCCAAGGGCACGTGTGTCTCGACAGTGTTCTGGTCTACTCTCCCAAGCGCTTATTAAAAGAGGACTTCCCATTCGTTCGATCGTATTTACTGAGCGCTTACTGCGTGCAGAGCACCGCACTGAGCGCGTACTACGGGCCAAGCACCGTTCTACGGGCCTGGCTGCTGCATGACCTCGGGCAGGCCGCTTCACTTCTCTGGGCCTCGGTGACCTCATCCGTCAAAGGGGGACCGGGACTGGGAGCCCCACGGGGGACGACCCGACGACCCCGTATCTACCCCGGCGCTCAGCACAGCGCTCGGCGCGTAGGAGGCCCTTAACAAATACCCTAAATAGAAACGGACGGTAAATTCCAAGCGCCGGGGTGGTCGCCGGCCCGTCAGGTTGTCCCCGTCCCACGTGGGGCTCACGCTCTCAATCCCCATTTGGCAGATGGGCCAAGGGAGGCCCGGAGGGGTGAAGCGACTGGCCCGAGATCGCACGGGTGGCGGAGGCGGGATTAGAACCCGGGCCCCACGCCCGCGCCCTAACCGTTACGCCGCGCCGCTTCCGCACCCGGTCAGGGTTCGGTAAACACGAACGAGTGAACGAAGGGCGAGGCTCCCCGCGGCCGGGCCCGCCCCATCCCCCCCCCCCAACCTCCCGCCCGCCACGGTGGCCGGCCTCGACCCCGTGCCCGGCGCGGGGCCTTCGGGTCGCCGCGGTGCGGTTTCCTGTTTGCGCTGTCGCAGCGCGTCCCGTCCCGCCCCCCCCCCCCCCGGGTCCTCCTCCCCCGGCTCCGGGGGGGGGCTTCCGACCACCGAGGCGTCCCCGCCCCCTTCCCTCTCCTCCCCATCGCACGCAGGGGGCGCGCCCCGGCTGGGGATCGGGGGACCCCTCCCCGACCCCCCCCGTCACCCCGCTGCGGGCGGGGAAACGCGTCTGTCGTATTGCTCTTTCGGACTCCCAGGCGCTCAGTGCGGCGCTCCGCACGCGCTGAGCGCTCGAGCCGACCAAGGGGAAGGGCTCTCCCCGGCCGGAAGAGGAGGCCGGGGCGGGGGGCCGCGGCCGCGACCCCCCGGATCCGCGGCCGCCGGGCCCCCACCTCTCCGGGTCTGGCTCTCGCGGACCAGAAAGGAGCCTCCGCGGTTGCAGGGCAGCAGGAGCAGCTCCTCCGCCTTGTCCCGGCCGAGGCCTTCGTACAGCCACCTGAGGGGAGCCGGGGCCGGGCCCGGCCGGGCCGTCAGTCCCTCCTCCGTCCCGGCCCTCCCTCGGGAATGACAACCGTGCCATCTGTTAAGCGCTCAGGAGGCGCCGGGGACTGGACTGAAGGCCGGGGTGGAGGCAAGCGAATCGGGGTGGAGGCGATCCTTCGTCGTCCCCCCGGGGGCTCACTCATCCTCGTTGGACAGACGGGGGAAGCCGAGGCCCGGGGATGGCAAACGACCGGCCCGGGGCCGCACGGCAGCCAGGCGGCGGAGCCGGGATCGAACCCGGTCCTTTTGCCTCCCGGGCCGGGACTCGGGCCGCCGGGCCGCGCTGCTTCTCAATAATAATAAAAGTAACGACGTCGATGGCAATTAAGGGCTTACTACGCGCAAAGCACAGTTCGAAGCGCTGGGGTTAATACCGGATAGCGACAATAACGACGACGGCATCTGTCGAGCGCTTTACTACGTGCAGAGCACCGTTCTAAGCGCTGGAGAGGATACAGGGTGAACAGGCTGTCCCACGTGGGGCTCACAGTCTTCATCCCCCTTTTACGGATGCGGTCGCCGAGGCTCGGAGAAGCCAAGTGACTCGCCCCAAGTGACCCAGGGGCAGATCAGAACCCACGGCCTCCGCCTCCCGAGCCCGGGCTCTCGCCGCTAGGCCACGTTGCCTCTCGGGGCGACTCCACCCGGCTCCGTCCGGGCCGGGGGAGACCGCCGGGCCGCCGGGGGGGGGGGGGGGGCCGCAGAAGCCTCCCCGGCCCCCTCCCCGCCTCCTCCGTCCCCACGGGGGCCGGGGTCGGGCCGGAGCGGGCCCCCCGCCCCCCCCCCCCCGCGCCCTCCCCCGTCCCCTCCCTCGCCCCCCTACCTGTTGGAGACCCTGGCCACGTGGCCGCTGGGGATGCGATAGGCTTCTCCGGTCACCGCCGACACCACGTCCCACCAGTCGCCGTGGCTGAAACCCAGGCGGAGTGGCCGGCTCAGGCCCGGCTCAGGCCGGGACCACCCGAGCCCCTCGGAAGAGCCCCGGGCCCCCCGGGGCCGGGGAGGCCGAGGGGAAGGGAGGGAGGCGGCCCAGAAGGCCACGGCTGGCCCAGAAATCCTCCCCTCTTCAAAGCCCTACTGAGCCCTGTCCGTCTCCCCCGACTAGACCGCGGGGACCGTCTCTATCTGCGACCCATGTGTCCCTTCCAAGCGCTTCGTACGGTGCTCTGCACATAGCAGGCGCTCAATAAATACTACCGAACGAACGAAGGAGAGCTCGCCTCCTCCAGGACGCCTTCCCAGCCTGAGCCCTCCCTTCCCTCTGCTCTTCCCCCTTCCCCTCAGCGCTGGGCTCATTTGCATATATTCTTTATCACCCTACTTATTTTATTAATGAGGTGCCTATCTCCTAGATCCCACTTAGCTTGACGTGGCCGTCTCGTTCTCGTTTTGTCCTGTTTCGCTTTGCCGTCTCCCCCGTGAGACCGTGAGCCCCTCGGTGGGCAGGGACCGTCCCTCTCCGTGGCCCAACTGTCCATCCCAAGCGCTTAGTACAGTGCTCCGCGCACAGGAAGCGCTCAATAAATGCCGCCGGATGAATGAAACGACGCGGCCGGCGTCCCCGGCCTCGCTCCGGGCCGTTCCCTCCCCGCTGGGGGGGGGGGGTCGGCGTCGACCCCCCCGCCCGGGCCCCCCACTCCCGAGGGAGGGGCCGCCAGGTTCACGGACCTCCGCGGGCGACCGACCGATCTGCCGGGGTTCTGCCTCCCCGCCCCCCGACACTTCACCCCCTCCAGGTGGCCTTCCCCGCGCCTCATTTTTCTCCCCCCTCCCCACCCGTCACCTCCCCCCCCCCCAGAGCCCACCTCAGCACCTGGGCCAACCGCACCACTCCCCACCCTTCACTTTAACAAACCACATACCGTTTAAGCGCTTCCTCGTGCCAGGGCCACCGTTTTACCTCTTTCCCCCTTAGAAATCAGGGTCCGACTCCCCTCCCGGACCCGCGGCGCCTTGAAGGCGGGGATGGTGTCCGCCGACACTGTTTACTGGCCTCTCCCCGGTCCCCAGTACGTCGTAAACGGGTTCGAATCCCGGCTCTGCCACTCGTCAGCTGCGTGACGGTGGGCAAGTCGCTTCTCCGCGCCTCGGTGACCTCATCCGTAAAATGAGGATTAAGACCGGGAGCCCCACGTGGGGCAACCTGATCCCCCCGCGTCTTCCCCGGCGCTTAGCACGGCGCTCCGCACACAGTAAGCGCTTGGCAAATACCAACGTTATTATTATTAAGGCAGGAATCGGGTCTCCTGACTCTATCGGACTCCACCCCGAGCACTGCTGGACACCCTCGCCCGGTACGGAGCTCTGCCCGCAGTAGACCGTCAGCTCCCCGAGGCAGGAAGGATATCAATAACGATATCCGTTAGGCGCCTACTACGTGCCAAGCGCCGGACTAAGAACCGGGGCAGACAGGAGATCAACGGATTCGACCGCTTCGCAGGTGAGAGCCGAGCCCCAGGGGCGGGAAGCGACCCGTCCGGGGTCCCACAGCCGACGAGGGTCTGGAACCCGGGGCCTTCTAACTGCCAGGCTCTCTTCGCCAGGCCACGGCGCTGCTCGCGGCTGCCGCCCGTCCCGTGCTCTCCTCGGGCGCCCAGACCGGAGCACGGACGGGCTGAGGGGCTGGGCCCCGAGGGCGCGACGGCGCTGCCCGGCCGGACCCCCCCCCCCCCCCCCCGGACGTACTCACTCGGAGAGGATGGTCAGCGGCTCGCCCACCGCCAGGGCCGCCTCCGCCCCCGTGGGGAAGGGGCACAGGGCCACGGCCGTGCAGACGTCGGGGCCTGGGGGAAACGGAGGCGTCCGTCAGCGGCCCATCGCCCGCCCCCCCCGGACCTCCCCGCCTCGCTTCCGGACCCGTGGGCGGCCTCACTTCCACCCCCCGCCGATCGCCTCCCGGACCTCCTGGGATGCCTGCCCGCCCCACCCCGGCGAGCCCCACTCCCCGGGGAGCCGCCGGGGCCCGCGGCTCTGCCCCTCGGCCGGCTGCCGGGATCCTCTCCCGGAAGACCCCCCCCCCCCCCTTGGATCCCGGGAAACGGGGTCCCCGACCCACGGGAGGGGCCGGGGACCTCCAGGCTCGGGCCGGCGGTCGCCCACGGGACCCGGGTCCCCGCCACCCGGCCCTCGCCGCCTCCTCCTCCCTTTCGACTCTCGCTCGGCCGGTCCGTCGGTCATCGGGGCCCGTCCGATTTTCCCTTCTGTCGGTCGACCGTATTTCTCGAGAGCGCACTTTGTGCGGGGCACCGCGCCAAAGGCTCGGGAGGGTGGACTGGAACGACGGACACATTCCCCGCTCGCGGCGGTGAGCTTACGAGCTCACAGTCTCGAGGCGAGTTTACGGTCTAGATACTTCCCACGAGCGTCCCCTCCTCGCCATCCTGGTCCAGGACCTCTTTTTCCTCTCCCTCTGCGGTATCTTTTAAGAGCTCACGATGGGGCGGGCGCTGTCCTAAGCGTCGGGGTAGATCCGAACTTATCAGCCCCACACGGGGCTCACAGCCTCAGCCCCTCCAAACCGCACGAGCCCTTCTCTCCCTCTCCCTCCTCGGTGACCGTGTGGGTCTCCCCGCTGACCTCCCTGCCCCTCCGCGCTCCGGTCGAGACCTCCCTCTGCCGCCCGCCTCATTTTTCTACAAAAACGCCCCGTCCGTGTCTCCCCGCTCCTCGGGACCCTCCGGCGGTCGCCCGCCCGCCTCCGACGGAGGGTCCCCGCCGTCGGTTCGGAAGCCCTCCGGCCCCTCGCCCCCTCCGACGTCCCGCCGCCGCTCCTTAGCCCGACCCGGGCCGCGCGCTTGGCTCCCCCGATGCCAACCTTCTCCTCCCTGTCCCGCCATCCGGTCTATCTCGAGGCCGCCCTTTCGCCCACGTCCCGCCTCTGGCCTGGGACGCCCTCCCTCTTCCTCCCCGTCACGCGACGACTCTCTCCTCCCTCGCGGAGCCGTACCGGGGGTCCGTCCCCCTCCAAGAGGCCTGCCCTGACTAGACCCTCGTTTCTCCTTTTCCCACCCCCCGCTCGCCTCCTTCGATCGGCCCTCCCCCCTCCCCCCCTCCCCACGGCACTTAATAAGGTCGGTATCTGTTAAGCGCTTGCCACGCGCGGAGCGCTGTTCTGAGCGCTGGGGGAGATGCGGGGTCATCACGTTGGCCCACGTGAGGCCCACGGTTAATCCCCATTGTACGGATGAAGTAACCGAGGCACAGAGAAGCGAGACGACTCGCCCAAGGTGTCACAGCCAGGTCCTCCTGACTCCCGAGCCCGGGCTCCACCCGCCAGACCGCGCCGCTTCTCGCCTCGACTTGCGCGTCGGCCTCCTCGCCGACCTCCCCGTCTCCTCCTCTCGGGTCCGCGCGTCACCCCGCCGCCCGGATGGTCTTTCGGAGGTTATCCGCCCCTCGACGCGTCGACCGGACCCTCCTCCCTCCTCTACAGTAATTATTACAGTGCCCGTGAAGCCCTCGCCACGCGCCGAGCACCGTTCTAGGGGCCGGGGGAGGCACAAGCTCGTCGGGTCGGACACGCGGCCTAAGTAGGAGGGAGAAGGGGGACCGAATCCCATTTTACAGATGAGGAAAATGAGGCCCACGCGAGTTAAATGACTTGTCCAAGGTCCCACAGCTGGGGAAGGGGCTGACTCCCGCGCCTGTGTTCTTTCCACTCGACCAGACTGTTCCCAATCCCCTCTCTTCCAAGAGACCTTCCCCCATTAAGCCTCGTCTTCCCCGACTCCCTCACCCCCCTCCGCGTCCCCCCTGCCCTCGATGTGGGACCTCGGGGCATTTGCGTCCGTTACGTGTGGCGGCCTTTCCCAGGTGCTTAGTCCAGCGCTCTGCACACAGCGAGCGCTCGTCGGATACGACCGCTTGACGTCTGACCCACTCTCGACCCCAGGTACCCACGTATATCTTTAAATTTTGTATTAGAAATTATTTATACGCGCGCCCGTCTCCCCCCGTAGACCGTACGCCCGGGCCAACCAGGGAAAGCGTCTGCCGGCTCTGTCGTACTGCACTCCCCCGAGCGCTCAGTGCACTGCTCGATTCATAGGAAGCGCGCAATAGATACCATCCAGTGACTTGCTTGCTCCTCACCCACCCTCTTCTCCCACCTCACCCCAGCTCCCGCTCCCGGTTCCTCTCGCGCTAACCTGGGCAAGATTCGGGCCCCGTCTCCCCCCCCGGGAGGAAGCGGGGGGACCGGGGAAGCCGTGGGGCAAAGAGATGGGCCAGAGGCCGCACTCCGGGCAAGTCACTTGGCTTCTACTTCTCTGGGCCTCAGTTCCTCCATCTGTGAAACGGGGATGAAGACCGTGAACCCCAAGTGGGACGGGGACCGCGTTGGAGCCGATCAGCGTGCATCCACCCCCAGCGCTTAGGACAGCGCCCGGCACACAGTAAGCGCTTAACCAACCCTACCCCGATCGTTTGTCGTCTCCGAGAATCTCGCGTGTCCTCGTTCACCCCAGTCCGCCTCCGCCGCTGGACTGTCGGCTTCTTGAGGGCAAGGAATGAGCCCGCCGACTCTATTTTACTTAATAACAACAATAACGTCGGTATCTGTTAAGCGCGTACTGTGCGCCCAGCACTGTTCTAAGCGCCGGGGTGGACACGGGGGGGATCAGGTCGTCCCACGTGGGGCTCACGGTCTTGATCCCCGTTTTACAGATGAGGGAACTGAGGCGCCGAGGAGTGACCGGCCCGAAGTCACACCTGCCCCGGCGCCGGGGACGGCGTTCCGCACCCAACGGGCTCTACGCCCTCGAGGGACGGGGATCGGGCCTGCGAATGCTACCGGGCTTCTCCGAGCCTCCAGTACGGCGCTCGGCACGGGGCAGACGGCCGGGAGGGCGGGGACCGTGCCCCCCGCTCTCTCCCAAGCGTCCGGCACGGCGTTCCGCCCGCTGTCGGCTCGTTGAGGGCAGGGATCGCGCTCGCTGGCTCTACCGTCCTCTCGAGGCGCTCGGTAAAGCGCTCCTCCGACCGCAGGCGTCCATCGAACCATCGGCCAGTGGCCGAGAGCAGGCGGCATCCGATCCGGGGCGGGAGGGTGGGCCGGTTCTTGGTCTCCCGAGGCCCGGGGCCCCCTGAGAGTTGGGGGGGGGGGGTCCCCGTCTTACCTTTCTGCGCCGGGGAAGAGGCCCGGGGCTCAGCGGAGGGGCTCGAAGCTGCCCGGTTTCTCCCTCTGCTGGGCAGACTTCCCATCACGCTTCAGGCGGCGGAACCGGGGCGGACCGGGAGTCGGCGGGGCGGTCATGGGGAGCGGCGGGGAGTCTCGGGGGCGGCCGGGGAGCGGTGGAGGCCGCGGGGAGTCTGAGGGAGACGGACGGGGAGCGCGTCTAGCAGCTCCACCGTCCCGTGCTCCCCCGAGCGCTCAGCACAGCGCCCGGCGCCCAGAAAACCATCGACGAAGAACCACCGGTTGACCGAGAGTCGGGGAGGGATCCCGGAGCTCTGCGGCCGAACCCAGGCCGGGACGCGCCCTCGCTCCTTCGCCCACCCAGGCTGCCGAGCGGCGGGAGGGGCCCCCCCCCCCCCCCCCCCCCGGGCCCCACCTCCCCCTCCCGCGGAAAGCCCCGTCGGCGGCCGACCGGGGCCGGAACGGGACGGGGGTGACGCCCCGGGCCCTTCGGGGGGTCCCGCCGGAGAAGCCGGTCGGGGGGGGGGGGCCCCGTGCCCTCAGAGGGGCAGGTGTCTGTAGCCTCCCGGAGGATCGGGCCTCCTGCAGGATGCAGCGAGGGCGGGGGCGGGAGGAAATGGGGGCAGGCGCTTCACCCCCACACGTCCGCACCTCCCCGAGGCGCTAAACCCCGTGGCGGCCCGGCGGACGCGCCGCAGGCGGGGAGGAGGCAAACACCCCCCCCCCCCCCCCAAATCGACGCCCGGCCTCGCCGGCCCCGACCGGGTCCAGAAACAGCCGCCGCGACGGCGGCCGGGCGACGTCCGCTCCCTCCTCCCTCGCCCCGCTTCTCCCTCCCTCCGGCCGGGCCCCCCGCGGGGCCGCCGTCTCCCCGAGCGGGGACCCCGGGGTGGAGCCGGGGACCCCGCGGGGGGGAGAGCTCGGGTGGACGGAGCCCCGCGGTCCG
This sequence comes from Ornithorhynchus anatinus, assembly GCF_004115215.2. Classification (NCBI taxonomy): domain Eukaryota; kingdom Metazoa; phylum Chordata; class Mammalia; order Monotremata; family Ornithorhynchidae; genus Ornithorhynchus; species Ornithorhynchus anatinus. Next base: position 599,306 of record NC_041748.1, read on the forward strand.
GGAGATGAGGCGGGGAAGAGGGAAGGACAGAAGGCCGGAGGCGGGGAGGAGAGGAGGAGGAAAGGCCAGGGTCGAGGAGGAGGGGAGGAGGGAAGGCCAGAGAGAAGGAAAGGAGGAAAGGCCAGGGACAGGGAGGAGGGAAGGCCAGGGACAAGGAGGAGGGGAAGAAGGAAGGCCAGAGGCAGGGAAGAGGAAAGGAGGGAAGGCCAGACACGAGGAGGAGGGGAGGAGGGCAGGCCGGGCGTGGGCCGGGATCACGGTCTCACCGGCCTCCCCGAAGCCGGCCCCGGGTGACGGGGCGGAGACCGCTCCATCTACCGAGCCCCGGTGGGGCTCGGCCTCCCCCCTTCCCGGGAGCCGGGGGAGGGGATCGGGGGGCGGGGGCGAAGACCGAGAGGAGGGGCCCGGCCCATCACCTCTAAGGGCCGCGGGACGGGCCCCGGGGGGACGGCCGCCCGCGCCTCGGGCCCACCCCGCCGTCGGCCGCGGACCCAAGCTCACCAGACGGGCGTCCTCAGGCGTCGGGGCTCCGGCCGGGGCCGCGGGCCCACGGCGAGCGGGTCCGTCCCGGGGACGCCCCGCCGCGGCGCTCCGGACCGGTCTCGGGGCGGGCGGCCCGTCCCGCGGCGACCCGAGGTCTCCCGGGGCGGCTCCCGGGCGGGCAGAGGCCCTTCCCCACGCGGGTCCCGGCGGCCTCCCGTGCGGCGCCGGCGCCCTGGGCGGCTGGCGCGCTCTGGGCCGTGCCGGGGACGAGCCCTCTGTGGTTCGCACCCGTTTCCTCTGACGGCAGCAGCTCCGCTGCCGGGTTCCTGTGCGGGCAGGGGACCGCTCCCCCCTCCCCCCGGACCCCCAGACGCGGCCCCGGCCCCCGGCCCCCGGCCGACCGCCGGCTGGGCCCAACTGGGCCGGACGGGTCCGGCTCCTCCGCCCTCGGGCCCGCCGGGCGGCTTGGAGCCGGCGGCTCGGCTCCTCCGGGCCTGTCTGGAGGCGGAAACACCGGCACCCGGCTCCTTCCCCGCGCCCCGAGCCAGGAGGCCTCGCCGGACTGCCGGGGGCCGTGGGGCGGGCCGCCCTCCTCCTACCCGCGGGGCGCCGGCGTGGCCGCCGCCAAGCCGGGCCCTCGCGCCCACCCGCTCCCCGTTCTGGCCCAGGTCGCCGAGGGCGGGGGTCGGGAGGGAGCTCTGAGGTAACCCGGGGGCTCGTGGGCCACCGAGGCAACCGCCCGCTGGGCCCCCGGGAAGCGGCCTGGCGCCGTGGAGCGGGCACGGGCCTGGGAGTCAGAAGGTCACGGGTTCTAATGCCGACTCGGCCCCTCGTCTGCTGCGTGACCCCGGCCGAGTCGCTTCACCGCTCTGCGTCTCCGTTCCCTCATCCGCACGACGGGGATCGGGATCGTGACGGGGACCGTCACCGACTCGATTCGCCCCCATCCACCCCGGTATTTAGTACGGCGCCCGGCCCGGAGTGAGCGCCTAACACCCTCGTCGTCACCACGGGCCGCTTCGCGGTTCGCCCGCGGTGCCCGGGTCCCGGCGGGGCAGCCTCCGGGCGGGGAGGAGAGTCCCCCGGGACGCCGGACCGCGACGCCCTTCGGATCCCTTCCCACGGCCGAGGCGGCGGGCCGGCGCCGAGGACACCCCGACCCGGCGCGGCGGCCCCGGCTCGGCTCCCCTCCAGGGAGAGGAGACGGAAGGGAGCCGGGCTAAGAAGGGAAGGGGCGAGAGGCCAACGGGAGGGAGAGTTTAAAAAAAAATCATCCGCGATGGCGACTCGGCACGTGGCCTCCCTCGGGCCCGGGGCCGAGACGCCGTCCCCGCCCGGTCGCTCGGAGCTCCGGGCGGGCCCGGTCGTCGCTCGCCAAGAGTTCGGCCTCGGCCAGGGCTGGAGAGAGTCCTTCCGGTCACCCGTCTCCAGGACGTCCCCCGACGGCCGGAGGCGGAGGCCGAGCCTGCCCGCGCTTGGTCGGATCCGCGTCTCCCCTCCCGGGCGCGTGGGCCCGGGAGGCCGCCGGCCCCGACCCCACGCTCTCCCCCGGCCGGCCCGGCCCCCCCGCGGCCCCCCCCCCCCCCCCGGTCGCCCCCGAGCCTCCCCGCCGCCGGGAAGAAGGCCAGTCCGCCACGAACGAGACAGGTACGCCCAGCTTTATTGGCCGTCCGAACAAAGCGGCCAGGGGAGAGAGACGAGAGGGAGACTCCCCCCGGTCTGGGGTGACACCAAATAGCAGCGGCAGGAGGAGGAGGAAGGGCAGCGGTAGCCCGGTCTGGTCTCGCGCACCTACTCCCCGGGCCCCGGCGCGGACCTCCGGCCGCTCGAGCGGTCCGGGCCAGGGTCCCGCCGAGGCGGCCGGGAGACCCCAGACCCCTTTCCCGCCCCTCCCTCCCCCATCCGGCGATCGGTCCGCGGGCCCCCGCCGCCCCCCGCCCGGGACAGAGCGCGCCGCTCCGGGCCCCTCCCCCCGCCCACAACAGACACAGACGCCGTGGGAAAAATCCCTTTTTAGCAGAAGCTCGACAAGGAAAAGCGGTTCTACGGGGTCACGGGCCGCGCGCGAACACGCGCGGGGACCCGCGCCCGCGCACACGTAAGAGATCCGCAGGGAGGCGGAGACGGGCCGGCGACGACGGGCCCGCCCGCCCGGGCCCGGACCGTCCCGGCCGCGGCGACGGCCGACGCGGCCCGGGCGGACGGGCCGGGGGGCGAGAGACTCTGACGGCTGCAGGGGGCGCGGGGAGGGGCGCGACCGGGGCCATGCGTGGGCGGGCGGGGGACGACGGGACGGGTCAGTCCGGGGGGCGGGAGCGGCGCCCGTCCTCAGCAGGACACCTCCACGGTCTGCCGGCCCTCCAGGCCGTCGGCGGCCCCGGCCGCTCCCTCCGACTGCGAGCTGGCCAGGGAGCGGCCGTAGACGCTCTCTCCGGAGCCCACGCTGGACATCGAGTGCGTGCGGGAGCGGGCCAGGCGGGTCATGCTGGCGGCCGGGACTGCGGGGGGGACACACGGCCGAGCGTCACCCGGGGTCCCGCGCCGGTCCCCGCCCCCCGCCTTCAGCCGGGACTCGGCCCAAGGGGGCCGGGAGGCGGCGAGGGGGCACGGGGGCCGGCGCTGCGGGGGGGCGGAATACCCGGCCCGGCGCTCGGGCGGGCTGGCGGCGGGGCGGGCGCCCCGGCCGGCCGTGGGAGGTGCCCGCGGGGCACCGGGGCTTCCCGCGAAACCCCTCGGGGGAGCTGGCGGGAGGACACACCGGGCTCGGAGGGCCGGGGGCCGGACGGGAGGGGCGGGGGGAGGACGCGACGGACCGGGCCGGGGGCGAGGGGAGGAGGGCCGACCGACTCAGGAGGGAAGAACGGACCGGTTCGGGGAGGAGCCGGGCCAGCCGGCCCTCCGGCGACTTCCAGCCGGGCCTCCTCCCGCCCAACCCGGTGGAGGACAGGGCACCGTCTCCCCGGCACGGCCCCAGAGGCGCCGTTCGCTCCGGGGGGCCGTCTCCGGGCCTCTTCCGGGGACGGGTGTCGTCCCGTGGCCGGGCCGGGGGGGGGGCGGGGACGAGGACGGGGCCAGGCGGGGTGGGCTGGGATTCGCCTCCCCATCCCAGGACTCGCCGCGTCGGAAGCGCAGAGCCCGAGCGGCTCGGGGAGGCCTACTGGCCCCGGGCCCGGCCGCGGGGCTCCGAGGCAGGACCAGACGTTTCGGAGAGGAGGAGGGAGGGGACGTTTCTGGCCTCGGCTCCCCTGTCCCTCGGAATACTCACTGTAGCCCATTCCCTGGACAAAGTACTTGAAGGCTTCGGTCAGCTTCCCGGGCTGGAGGAGAGGGAGAGAGGGAAACAGAGAGAGACACGCGCACACGGTCACTTGGGGAAGGTCAGGATGGGAAGGGTACGGGGGGGCGGGGGGGGGTGTCGGGTCGGGACGGTCGGGGCGCCGAGGGTGGGGCCGGACACCTTCCGGGGCGGACCCTCACCTGCACGACTTGAGGCAGCCCCCCGCAATCCGCCATCTGCGAGAGAAGAAACCGGTCGCCCGCGGGTAGAGGGCCGGGCCGGGCGCCGGGGAGGGGGACGACGGGACCGGACGGGGCCCGGAAGCAGCCGGTCGCCCGGGGGGAGCGGGCGGGGCGGAGGGGGCCGTGGCTCGCTGGCCTGGGGTGTCGAGGGGGGCCCGGGGTAGGAGGCCGGCCCCCCCAAGGGGCGCTCCCGGGAACACGGGAGACCACTACGCGCGGTTCACGGGAAAACCCAGGTCGGTTGGCCGGTCGTCGGGCGGCCCCCCGGGGCGGTGCTGACCGGCCCGCCCCCGGCCCCCCCAGGCGCCTGACCCGTTCGGTCATTCAGTCGTACTTATTGGGCGCTTACTACGTGCGGAGCACTGGGCGAGGACAACGAGCGGACTCATCCCCTGCCCACAACAATCTCCCACGGCCAGTACCTTGAGTAGCGTTGTGTTGGAGGGGTCCAGGCGTGAATTGCACTCCACCTGAATAATAACGATACGGTGTTCGCTGAGCACCTGCCACGTGCTAGGTCCCGCACTAAGCGCTGGGGTGGGCACGGTTCAATGGGACCGGTCACAGTTCCCGTCCTACACGGGGCTCACGATCTCCATTTGACAAAGGAGGCCCAGAGAAGTGAAGTGGCTTGCCCGAGGTCGCGCAGCAGAGAAGCGGCCGAGCCGGGACTGGGACCCACGCGGGACACCACGAACGAGGGCAGAGGGGGCGGGGAGCGAAGGGGAGGGAAAAGGGGGGATAAACCTCCGCTGGGGCGCAACGGCACGGCCGGAAACCGAGGGCTGGGGTGGGGGTCCCTCGGAGCGGCCGCTCCCGCTCTCCCTTCCCGCCCGCCGGGCCCGGGCCGGGCGGGTTTCGGAGCGCGAGCCCCGCCCCGATCCAGGGAATTCCGGAGGGCGGCCGCGGGGACGGGGGGGGGGCGGCCGGCCGGCGTGAGGTCCGAGCTGAGTTCGGGCGCCCGCGCACCCCGGGCCCCGGCCGCCTCCCGGGCCGTCCGGCAAGCGGGTACTCACCACGGCCTCCACGGCGGGCGAGCCGTCCCCCACCACCAGCAGGGCCGGGCACCTGAGGGAACCGCACGCCAGGCCGGGGCCGCTCAGAGGCCGGCGGCCCCGGCCCCTGGCAGACGCCGCCCGCGCCCGCCCACCCCGCCGCCCCCCTCTCCCCCCGGCCCTCCGTCGACCCCACGCCGCCGTCGCCCTGCCGCGGGCCCGGCGGCGGGCCGACCCCGCTCCCGCGGTCGGGGGGCACGGCGCCGCTGGAGAAAACCGGGGCGCTAGGGCCGCCTCCCTGCCAACCGCCGCCGTCCCCTCTCTTCTCGACTCCACGTCTCTCCCCTCCTCGACGCCGGACCGCCGACTCCTTCCCCCAAACCCCCATTTTATTTGGCAAAATGGAGACGGTCGCATCCCCCCCCACCCTTCTCTCCCCGTTCCTGGCCACTTCTCAGACCCACCCCCGGCCTCCTCTCGACTTCCGCCTCCCCCGCCTGGACCTCCGACCCCATTCGCTTTCATCTGGGACAATTCTTTCTGTCTGTAAGCCCTTACTACACGCCACGACCCTAGGCTGAGCGCTGGGGTAGACGCAGGGTCGTCGGGCCGGACCCGGTCCCCGTCCCACCGAGAGCTCACCGTCTTCGTCCCCGTTTTACAGACGAGGTGACCGAGGCCCAGAGAAGCGAAGCGCAGACACGCGGCGGAGACGGAACGAGAAGCCGGGTCCTTCTGACTCCCGGTCCCGGGCTCTACCCGCTGGGCCGCGCCGCTTCTCTCCCCTTCCGGAAGCGCTCGGTTCCCGTCTCTCTCGCTTCCCGCCCGCTTCCCGACGGCGCCCCCTCTTCCTCCGCCTTCGAACATCTCTGCACCTCCCCTCGACCTTTCTCCGGCTCCCTCGGCACTTCCCGATCATCTCCCCGGCCCCCGCTCCTCGCCCCGGCCCGGACCTTCCACCCACTTCCCGGTCATCCTCCTCCCCGAGCCGGTATTCGTTAAGCGCTTCCTACGCGTCGAGCGCTGCGCCGAGCGCGCCCCGAAACCCGAGAGGCCGACTACTCACTTGAGCGTCCTCGCTCGGCCGTCGGCGGTGCCGCCCAGGACGGGTCTCTCGATCTCCAGGTCCCTGCGGCTGGACGGCCAAGCAAAGCGCCACTCAGGAGGGCGGACGGGCGGGGCCGCGGCCCCCGCCGGGACCCCGGGGGGGGTCTCGGGCCCGGAGCCGGCCGCGCCGGACGGACCGCTCGCTCCCCTGGCCGGGCCCGCCTCCGCACCTGTTGTACGAGCCGAGGAAGAGGCCCAGGTTGTCTTGGTTGATATCCTGGGCGATGTGCAGTCGGTACGTCTGGATCAAGTCCAGGTTGGCCTGCAGTTCCTCCTGGGGGAGGGGAGCCGGGTCGGTCCCGGCGGGGGCGGGGGGCCGCCCGCCCTCCCCCGATCCCTCCCCCCCGGACCGCAAGTCTCCGGGGGAGCGGCGAGGCCGCGGGGGCGCTTACCGGCCCGAAGTGATGAGCCAGAACGATGTCCACGACGTTGGTGGTCCAGCCTGACAGCTGGGGACAAAAACCTTTCCTGTCCCGGGTCGCCGCGGCGGAGCCGGGACCGGCTGGGCTCCTGGGACCGACGTCGGGGGCTCCCCCACGCTCCCACCGTCGCTGCCTCACCCTCCCCGACCCCGTGCCGGGAAACACGGCCCGAGCAGGGGGCGGAGAAGCGCGCGGCCCGCCGCCGTCCGTAAGGTCGACGGGTCAGCTCAGTGGGGGACGCCGCGGATGCGCGTACGTACGCGCGCGCGCGCATACGCCCGTGGGCGACCGCGTTTGTCTCAAGATACCCGCAGGATCAAGCGTGCGCGTGGGTACGTCTGTAAGCGCCCGCCGTGTGCCGGGCACCGCACACGACGCTGGGGTGGATACCAGCAGATTGGGTTGGGCACCATCTCCGTCCCCCGTGGGGCTCACGGTCTCGATCCCCACTTTCCGGACGAGGGAACTGAGGCCCAGAGAGGTGAAGTGACCCGCCCCAGGTCGCGCGGCGGACAAGGGGCAGAGCCGGGATCAGAAGCCACGACCTCGTGACCCCCCAGGCCCGGGCTCTATCTGCCCAGGGCGCGCACCGGGACTCGAGTTGACGGGGCCACCCGGGAGCTCCCCGGGTCCACTGCAGTTTGGAGACGGGGGTCAAGGTCGGGGAAGGTCAGGGGAGGTCGGGGTCCCCACCTTGGCAGCCGCCCAGTCGATCCACCCTTTGGCACAGGGGTCCACGTTGATGAGCACCAGACCCTCTACCAGCTCCGGGTGGCTGAGCTGAAACCAAGCAGAGAAGGCCTCAGGGGACGGGGGGAGGGGGTCTCGTCCCGGCCCCGCCGTCAGGCCCGGCCTACTCACCGCGAACCTGCTCAGGACGTAGGCTCCGGCTCCCACGCCGATCCCGATCACCCCTTTCAGGCTGCGAGCGAGACACCGGGCCGGGGATCAGCCCCGGCCCCCGCCCCTCCCCTCCCCCTCGGGCCGGCCACCCGGGCCGGGGGGGCGCCACGGACGGGGGTTCCCGTTCCGACCGAGCCCGCCTCGGGGCCTCCCGGAAACCCGGAAGCCAGTTCCCGACCCGAGCGGGTGACGCCGTGGTCACTCCCGCCCGGCCCGGGTCACCTGAGGAGAAGCTGACTTCTCTACAGCGTCGCCACCCTGACCCCGCACAGATTCCACTGCCCGGCGAAGACCGCCCCCCCCCGCCCAGCGTCGCGACCCGTCCCGGGCCCGACCGCGCTGGGGACCCCTCCTTCCTCTAGGGTCCCCGGAGGGACGGGGACGGGGGGAGGGACCGAGCAGAGGAGGAAACGGCCCGGCACGCCCCGGCGTGGCCCGAACGGGGAGAAGACGGAGAGCGGGAGGCCCGCGCGGGACGGGTCCGGGTCCGGGCCGCCAGCTCTGAGGGGGGCCCGCCGGCCGGGGACGTACCTCAGGTGGGTCAGGACGGCCGGCAGCATCTCGGCCAGTTGGTCCATGGTGGGGTACTGGAACCTGGAGAGCGCAAGGGGCCCGCCGCGTCAACGCCGGCGGGCGGCCCGGCCCCCCCCCCCCCCCCCCCCCCCCCCCCCCCCCCCAACCCGGAGGGGAACGGGGGCGCCGCCTCTTGCTGGCCGGGGGCGTCGACGTGGCAGACGATAAAGTGCCGGGTGATCTCCTGCATGTCCTCGAAGTTGAAAAACGCGTTGAAGCACGACTTGTCTACAACGGGGGGAGAGGGAAACCCTCAGAAGACCTCACGCCGCCCTTCGCCTCATCCGGGAAGCGGGGAGGGGGGGGGTCCCGGGGCGGGCGTCCGCCCGAGCCGGGCCCCGAAGAAACCGGTTGGGCGACCGGAGGAGGACGCGTGCGCCGGGGGCGTCCGGTCGGGGCCGGGCCGGCGGACGTACGGTTCAGGCCGATGTCGTGGTAGGTGAGGATGACCGGTCGGTTGCCCCGGGGCGAGCCGCGCACGGTGACGTGGACCACCCCGTGGGGGGTCTCGATGTCGTGCTCCTGCAACGGCAAGGTGACCCTCCCTCGCCCAAGCCCACCTTACTAGCCAGCCCGGGGCACCGCGAATCCCTTCGGGGCGGGGATCGGGTCTTCTCGCTCACTCGACGGTATCCGTCGCGCGCTGACTCCGCGCACGGCACCGTCCTCAGCGGCCGGGAGAGGCCGGGCACTCAGGACAGCGCTCCGCCCCCCGGGAAGGGCTCGGCCCACGCGCCTCTGAGGCCGAGCGAGCCGGCCCGCCCGCGGGGGGACCGGCCGCGGGGGCCGGCGGCATCTCGGGACAGCCGGGAGGACCGCCGGCCACACGGGAAACTGAGTCGCCGCATCCACCTCCCCCCTTCTGGGGGTCCCTCTGGCCGCCCCTCCCCGCCCGGCCCCCGCCTCGGGGCCCGCCGGCGTTACCTGGCAGTCAAAGTCCTGGAAGTTGCGGGTGCCATTCTGTTGGCGGAAGACGGAAAACACAGTCGGTTTCCCCACGAGGGCCCCCCCGACCGCTGAGGGGTTTGCGGGCCCGGCGGGCCGGTGATCCGGGGAGGGGGCGGCGGGGCGCTACTCACTGGGCTTAGACCAACGTCCGTCTCCGGGCCTCACCTGCGTCCCTCCGTCCGCCCCTCCCTCCGTCCCTCCCGGCTCCTCGGCGCGCGAGCCGACGGAGAGACCCCGTCCCCGCCACGAGGAGACCCCACCCCCGTCGGCCCCTCCGCCCTTCACCTTGTCGTTGAGGAGGGGCTTGATTTCGGTCAGCTGCACGTCCTGGAGCTCCTCCATGAGGGCGGGCGAGGGTCCCCACCGGATCCGCGGTCGGCGACCCTGGGCCGGGAGGCGGGGGAGAGGGCGGGTCGGGGAACCGGTCCGAGCCCGTCCCCGGCGGCGGCCGGCGGGGGCCGGGCCGGACCCCCCGGGCCGCCGCTCCTCTCCCCGGGGCGAGGCGGGGAGGACGCGAGGCCAGGGGTCGGTCGAGTCGGCCCCGGACGCGAGGGCCGACGCGCGCGGGGCTCCCCGAGAGCCGCCTTCTCCCGCGGTCCCCGGCTCTTCACCGCCGGAGACCACCGGTCGGTCGACGGCTCCGCCGGGCGCTTCCCGTGTGCGGAGCCCCGGGCCGGGCGCCTGGGACGGTGCACCCGACAGAGTCGGCAGACGCGTTCCCTGCCCGTGACGAGAAGCAGCGCGGCCTAACGGCTAGAGCCCGGGCCCGGGAGCCAGGAGGACCTGGGCTCTCAACCCGGCTCCTCCCCTCGTCCGCTGCGTGACCTCGGGCGAGTCCTTTCACTTCTCCGGGCCTCGGTTCCCTCGTCGTGTAAAACGGGGGATCAGGACCGTGAGCCCCACACGGGACGGGGACAGGGTCCACCCTGATTAGCCTGTAGCGATCCCAGCACTTGACCCGGCGCCCGGCACACAGCGAGCGCCTAAACGCAGATCCCCGATCCGCTGGGCCACGCTCCTTCTCCAGTTCCGCCCGTGCCGTGGCCGGGCCACGAGGATTTATGAATCGGCGGCCACACGTCCTTCCCGGGGGGCCGACACGGGATCCCTTGGTGGCTCCCGACTACTGCTCGGCCAGGTGGGGCCAAAACCGGGCGGGGCTCCTGGACGCCTCCGATCCGAGCGCCCCTGCCGGAAGAGCTCCGAGGAAGCCCTCCGCTCTGCCCGATGCCTCCTTGAAGGACTCCTCCCTGCAGTCGCTAGTTCGGCAGCCCCACACCCCAGAAGACCCCCCACATTTTACAGGGGTACGTGGAAGGGGGAGGAGAGAGGGGTGTTGGGGGGGGGGGGGTGTCTCAGAGCTGAGCACGGACAAGGGCGAGAAGCAGCGTGACCTAAGGGGACAGAGCCCGGGCCCGGGGGACAGAGGACCCGGGTTCTAATCCCCGCTCTGCCACTTGTCTGCCGCGTGACCTTGGGCAAATCACTTCTCTGGGCTTCTGTAGCCTGCGAGCCCCACGCGGGACACCGACTGCGTCCGACCTGATTCGTCTGTACCTACCCCAGAGCTTAGTACGGTGCCCGGCCCGGAGTAAGCGCTTAATACCCCCGAAGACAAATCCGGCCGAAGGGTACCCGTCTCGCCTCTCCGCCCCGCTCCCCGGCGCTCTCCAGAAGAGCCGGGGGGGGGGGGACCCCTCCCCTCCTCCCGACTCGAGGCCGAGGGTTCCCCGAGCGCACCCAGGAAGGAACCGGCCCGCCACGGGGCCGCCCGTTAATCGCGGTCCAGAGTCCAGGGGGAAGCGGGAGCCCGTGCAGGGCGGACCGGGCACCTCGGTGGTGACTGTAATGGTCTGCCATTGGGGCCTACCCTGGGCAGCGCTTAGCCCTGGAAGATGGGGGGAAAGGAGTGAAGAGAGGGGAGGGAGATGAGGAAGGAGGGCAGGGAGAGGGATGAGGGGGAAAGGAAGAGGGGGAAAGGGGGAAGGAAGAGGGGTGAGGGGGAAAGGAAGAGGGATGAGGGGTGAGGGAGAAGGAAGAGGGGTGAGGGGGAAAGGAAGAAGGGTAAAGGGGGAAGGAAGAGGAATGAGAGAGAAGGAAGAGGGATGGGGGAAGGAAGAGGGAAGAGGGGTGAGGGGGGAAGGAAGGGGGAAGAGGAATGAGGGAGAAGGAAAAGGGACGGGGGAATGAAGAGGGAAGGGGGAAAGAAGAAGAATGAAGGGGGAAGGAAGAGTGAGGGGCCAAGAGGAATGAGGGAGAGGGAAGAGGGAAGGAGGCAAGGGGGAAGGAAGAGGAATCAAGGGGGAAGGAAGGGGGGAGGGGAGAAGCAAGAGGGGTGAAGGAGAAGGAAAAGGAATGGGGGAAGGAAGAGGAATGAGGGGGCAAGGATGACGGGTAAAGGGGGAAGGAAGCAGGGTAAGCAGGGAAGGAAGGGGGAAGAGGAATGAGGGAGAAGGAAGAGGGAAGGGGGGAAGGAAGAGGGATGAAGGGGGAAGGAAGAGGGGAGAGAGGGGAAGGGAGAGGAATGGGGGAGAAAAGAAAGGGGGTCAAGGGAGAAAGAAGGGGGTGAGTGGGGGAAGGGAGAGGGGTGAGGAAGAATGAAGAAGGGTGAGGAGAAAAGGAGGAGGAGTTAGGAAGAAAGGAAAAGGGAAGAGGGGTGAAGGGAGAAGGAAGAGGAATGGGGGAGAAAGGAAGGGGGTGAAGGGAGAAAGAAGGGGGTGAGTGGAGAAAGGGAGAAGGGTGAGGAAGAATGAAGAAGGGTGACGGGGGAAGGAGGAGAAGGAGGTGGGAGGAAAGAAAAGAGGAATGAGGGGGATAGGAAAAGGGGTGAGGGAAGAGAATGGGGGGGAAGGAGGAGAAAGAGGTGGGAGGGAAGAAAAGAGGAATGAGGGGGATAGGAAAAGGGGTGAGGGAAGAGAAAGGGGGGGAAGGAGGAGAAGGAGGTGGGAGGAAAGAAAAGAGAAGAGGAATGAGGGGGATAGGAAATGGGATGAGGGAAGAGAAGGACGGGGGAAGGGAGAAGGATGCGGGGCGAAGGAAAAGGGAAGGAGGCAGACAGACGGATGAGAAGAGACAGAGCTGGGGGGGAGGCAGGAGGAGGAAGAGAAGGGGCAGGAGGAGCAAGAGGAGGAGCAGGAGCAGGAGGTGCAGGAGGAGGAGGTGCAGGTGCAGGGGGGCTGGAGGATGCTCAGGCTTCGTCCGTCCGTGGGGGGGGGGTCGGGGACCATTTGGGAAGGGGCAGCACGGACGGACGGGTGGGGAGGAGATGATGATGAAGAGGAGGAAGAGGAGGAAGAGCAGGAGGAGGAGGAGGAGGAAGAGGAGGAGGAAGAGCAGGAGGAGGAGCAGGAGGAGGAGGAAGAGGAGGGAGGAAGAGGAAGAGGAGGAGGAAGAGGAGGAGGAAGAGGAAGAGGAAGAGGAAGAGGAAGAGGAGGAGGAGTCCAGGCCCGGGGCCGCAAGGACTGACCTGGACGACGGCCGGTCCTCGAGTGCGGCGGGGCAGGGGCGGGAGGAGGGGCGCGCTGCGCAGGCGCGTGGCCCCGAGCGGCGACTGCGCAGGCGCGTGGCCCGGCGCCTGCGCTCTCCGCGGGACTACAGAGAACATGGCGGCGGCGCGAGGGGCGGGCGGGGCCGCCATCTTGCTTGTAGTCCCCACCCCCCCCCCCCCCCCGCCCAGTCCCGCTCCTTAGCCTCCCTTTCATTCAATAGTAGTTATTGAGCGCTGACTATGGGCGGAGCACTGTACTAAGCGCTTGGAATGGGCAAATAGGAATCACCAAGAATGGTGGCATTTGTTAAGCGCTGACTCTGTGCGGAGCACCGTTCTCAGCGCTGGGGGAGACGCAGGGGAGTCAGGTCGGCCCACGTGAGGCTCCCGGTCTTCATCCCCATTTGACGGATGAGGGAACTGAGGCCCAGAGCAGCGAATAATAATAATGTTGGTATTTGTTAAGCGCTCACTATGTGCAGAGCACCGTTCTAAGCGCTGAGGGAGACGCAGGGTCATCGGGGGCCCACGTGAGGCTCCCGGTCTTCGTCCCCATTTGACGGATGAGGGAACTGAGGCAGAGAGAAGTGAATAATAATGATAGTGTCGGTATCTGTTAAGCCCTTACATGTGCAGAGCACTGTTCTAAGCGCTGGGGTAGACGCAGGGGAATCAGGTCGTCCCCCGTGAGGCTCCCACTCTTCGTCCGCATTTTACAGGTGAGGGAACTGAGGCCCAGAGAAGTGAAGTGACTTGCCCAAAGTCACACAGCTGACAAGGGGCAGAGTGGGGATTCGAACCCATGACCTCTGACTCCCAAGCCCGGGCTCTTTCCCCGGAGCCACGCTGCTTCCCCCCACTTACATCTACCCCAGCGCTTAGACCGATGCTTGGCACAGAGTAGGCGCTTAACAGATATCATTATTATTTTACAGATGAGGTCACAGAGGAGCAGCTTGGCTCAGTGGAAAGAGCCCGGGCTTTGGAGTCAGAGGTCATGAGTTCGAATTCCGGCTCTTCCACCGGGCTGGTGAAACGGTAGCCAGCGGCCTTCTAATCTCCGTTCCGCCGCTTGGCTGCGGAACCTTGGGGAAGCCACGTCGCCCCCCTGGGCCTCAGTGACCTCATCTGTCAAATGGGGATGAAGCCTGGGAGCCCCACGGGGGAAAACCCGATGACCTTGGATCTCTTCCAGTGCTTAGAACAGTGCTCGGCCCGTAGTAAGCGCTTAAATGTTATTAAGAGCCCGGGCTTGAGAGTCAGAAGGTCACGGGTTCCAATTCCAGAACCCACGAAGGTCGCACGGCAGACACGGGATTGGCACCCAAGTCCCGAGGAGAGGGCGTGCGGAGGGGCGGGGAAGGGGAGGCTACCGCCTCTCCGCAAGCAAACGAAGCGGCGCGGCTCAGTGGCGAGAGCCCGGGCTTGGGAGTCGGCGGTCATGGGTTCGAATCCCGGCTCCGCCGCTTGCCGGCTGGGCGACTTGCCCCAGGTCACTTCTCTGGGCCTCGCTTACCTCATCCGGAAAATGGGGATTAAAAACCGTGAGCCCCACGCGGGACAACCTGGCATCCCCCCAGCGCTTAGTCCGCTCCAAACAAAAACTCCTCACTCTAGGCTTCGAGGCTCTCCGTCACCTCGCCCCTTCCTACCTCTCCTCCCTTCTCTGTTTCCACCGCCCACCCCGCACGCTCCGCTCCTCCGCCGCCCGCCTCCTCGCCGTCCCTCGGTCTCGCCCGTCCCGCCGTCGACCCCCGGGCCGCGTCCTCCCGCGGTCCCCGAACGCCCTCCCTCCTCGCCTCCGCCGAACCGATTCTCTTTCCCTCTTCGAAACCCTACTTAAAAATCGCCTCCTCCGAGAGGCCTTCCCAGACCGAGCTCCTCTTCCCCCTCTACTCCCTCTGCCGTCCCCCCTTTACCTCTCCGCAGCTTAACCCTCTTTTTCCCCTTTCCCTCCGCTCCTCCACCTCTCCCTTCCCATCCCCACGGCGCCGTACTCGTCCGCTCGACTGGATATGTTTTCGTTACCCTATTTATTCTGTTAACGAATCGTACATCGCCTCGATTCTATTTAGTCGCCATCGGTTTTTACGAGATGTCCTTCCCCTCGACGCTGTTCATCGCCATCGTTCTCGTCCGTCCGTCTCCCCCGATCGGACCGTGAGCCCGTCAGACGGCAGGGACCGTCTCTATCCGTTGCCGACTTGTTCATCCCAAGCGCTTAGTCCGGTGCTCTGCACATAGTAAGCGCTCAATAAATACTATTGACTGAATTGAATGAATGAATAGTCCAGTGCTCCGCGCACAGTGAGCGCTTAACAGCTACCACGTTATCATTAAAACGCAACGCCGAGCCTGCCGTCGAACCGCAACGAGGTCATTTACAGATGAGCATTTCCTTAATCCTGAGCTAATAAGAGGCGAGTTAAAGTTTATTGGAGGAAGGGAGCGGGTCGGGGGGGCGCGCCGGCCGGCGACGGGTCCGCGAGGAAGTTCGGGGCGTCATCGGGGGGCCTTTGGCGGCTGAGACTCGAGCAGTTTTCGGGCCGGGGAGCTGTCCAGTCGCCGAAAGGTCCTCGACCCTGGGGACACAGCGAACCGCCGAGCGCTCGGAGAAAATCCTCGGGACCCCCAAACCCTAACGGGGGTGGGGGTTCGTTCACTCGATCGTATCGACTGCGCGCTTAACTCCGTGCGGAGCACGGGGGAGGGCGTCCCGGAGGAGCTCCGGCTCCGGGAGGAAGCTCCGCTAGCTGCCCGACACCCCTCAGTCCGTTCGTGCATCCGACGGTATCTACTGAGCGCTCACTGCGTGCAGAGCGTTGGGAAGATTCCGGCTCTCACCCGCATCAGAGCGGAAACTCGCCGCCGGACGGGCAACGGCTCGCGGTTCTTCGCCTCCCACGTATCTACTGCGGTACGCCGCTCCTAGAGGGGGTCCAATAAGTGCTCCTCCCCCTCCCCGGCCGCGCCCCCGGGACCCGTCCCGCACTGACCGAGCTGGCCGGACATCTTCTGGAGGAGCCGGGTGCTGTCGTCCATGAAGGCGTGCAGCTGCCTCACCGACGCCTGCAGCTCGTCCATCTGCGGATTGTACATCCCGAGCGCTTAGTGCGGCGCTCCGCACATAGTAAGCGCTCGACGAATACCGTCGCCCTCCGGGCCTTCCGGGAAGAGTCCGCTCCGCCCTCGCCCGGTCGGCCCCGACACGCCCACGTTCCCGCCGAGGGAACCGAGGCACGGAGAAAATGAGGTGACCGGCCCGAGGTCACGCGGCAGGCCCGGGATTAGAACCCAAGTCCCGCGGGCTCCCCGGCCCAGGTCCCATCCGCCGGGCCACGCTGCTTCTCGGGGACGTTTCTTTTCAGGGTCTCGGTGAAGGGCTCACTGTGCGAGAAGCACTGGGGCAGACAGGAGTTTATCGGGTAGGACGCGCTCCCCGCTCCACAGGGGGCTCGCAGTCTGCGGAGGGGGGAGGATCGAATCCCCATTTTACAGGAGAGAGAACCGAGGCCCAGCTAAGCCAAGTGACTGGCGCGAGGTCACACAGCAGACGGATGGCAGAGTTAGGATTGGAACCCAGGTCGTCGGACTCCCCGGCCCGGGCTCCCTCCGCTGGGCCGTGTCGCTGGGAAGCCCGGCCTCTGTTTCCCCCATCCGTAAACCGGGGATCGATCCGTCAGTGGTATGTACCGCGCGCTTGCTATGTGCTCGGCACTGTTCTGAGCGCTTGGGAGAGCCCAACACAACCAAATTAGGAGACGCGTTCGCTGCCCACGGCCAACCTCTAGGGACGAAGAGCCCCCCGCGGGACGCCGACCGCGTCCGACGCGATCGGCTTCGATCTACCCCGGCGCTCGGTACAGCGCCCGGCACGTGGTAAGCGCTTAAAGAAATACCATAACACCCCCCCTCCCCCCCCGGAAGCCCGCCGCCGGTTTCCGGTCACGGTGCGGGGGTCCGCCGAAGCCCCCGGGGGACTCACCACCAGCTCCACGCAGTCGAAGACGCGGCCCTGGCCGCTGACGATCTGGCCGTAGTCGGGCTTGGAGCCGAGGACCTCGCTCTGCGACGTCTCCAGGTACGAGGCGGGGTCCACCGGACCGGCCGCGACTTGGTCTTCCCCCCGGGGCCTGCCCGCCGACCCACCGGTCGCTGAGATTTACGGAGCGCCGACCGGGGACGGTCCGCTGGACACGTCGTCCGCCCACCACGGGCCCCGGACGACCGGAGTGGACCGTATTCGCGGAGCGCTGGGCGCGGAGCGCCGCGCTCGACGCCCGGGAGAGTCCGCCACGGTCCCCGACCGCGACGGGAATCCCGCGCCCCCCCCCAGCCGGCGTCCGCCACGCCGCCTCTCTGCGCCTCGGTTTGCTCCTCTGGAAAACGGGGCCGAATGCTGCGAGCCCCACGGGGGACGGCGTCCCACCCGGCCAGCTCGGCTCCACCCCGGCGCTTAGAACGGCGTCCGGCGCACGGTAAGCGCTTAACGGATCCCGCCGGGCTCGAAGGGGGATCTGAGGACCCGCCGGATTCCCGGGAGGCGGCCGCCCAACGCTGTCCTAAGCGCTGGGGTTGGATACGGCCCATCGGGGCTCCCGGTCTCCGTCTCCCGGAGGCCCAGAGAAGCCGCCCGAGGTCACCGGGCCGACGGGCGGCGGAGGCGGAACGAGAACCCGGGTCCTCCGGACGCCCGGGGCCCTGACCGCGGGGCGGGCGCTCACCTCGACGCCTCCCTGGCCGTGTCCTCGTGGTGCAGCAGCAACCGATCCCACGCCTGACACTCGGAGGAGAACCTGAGGGCGGGGAGGAAGAAGGGCCCTCGGTCAAGACGGACGGCGGCCCCGTCCCCCGCCCGCCCCGGCCGGACCGCTCCTTCGGAGTCGGTCGGATTAACTGAGCGCTCGCTGGGTGCGGGGCGCCGTACCCGACACTCGGGAGGGTCCGCCCGGACAACCGAGAGACACGTCGCCTGCCCACGGCGAGCCGCCGGTCGGCGGCGGGACGTCGCCCGGGCCCGGACTGGCACGGTCCGGGGCGGCCGGGCGCTCCCACGCCCTCGGCCCGGTGGTTTTTTCCGGATCGTATCCGTTAAGCGCTCACCACGGGCCAGGGACCGCGGTAAGCGCCGGAGTAGAGCCGAGCTAATCGGGTCGGACGCGACCCCCGACCCCCGGAGGGCTCGCGGTCCCGCCCCCCGTTTTCGACGGGAGTTAACCCAGGCCCGCAGAGGGCGGGCGGCTCGCCCGAGGTCACCCGGCGGACCAGCGGCGGAGCCGGGATCGGAACCCAGGTCCCTCCGGGTCCCGGGCCACGCCCCGGATCCCCGCCGCTCACCTGGTTATGAACTCCTTCATCTCGCCCACCGCCGCTTCCATGCCCAGGTTGGGGGACGACCTGCAACAGGGCATCCGTTCACTCGAGCGTATTTACCGAGCGCTTCCTGGGTGCGGAGCGCTGCACTAAGCGCTCGGGGAAAGTACAGTTCGGCAACAGAGAGAGACGACCCCTGCCCTCAAGGAGCTCACGGAGCGGGGCGGGGAGACAGACGTCGATACAAGCAAACCGACGTCGACACAGATAAATAAGATCACAGATATAATAAATATAAAACGGGTGGGCCACCCGGCCTATCTTCCCTCCCTGCCCGTCGCCCCTCCCGCCTCCCCCGTCCCCTAGGCTCAGTCGGCCCGCGCCACCCCAAATTGCGTACTCTCCCGAGCGCTTGGTACAGTGCTCGGCACACAGCGAGCGCTCACTAAGTCCAACCGGGTGAAGTTTCCCGACGCGAGGAGGATCCGCAGAGACCCACGCCGGGCCGCCCGATGCCCATCGGGGCATCTCTCCCCGCCCGCCGGGTCTAACCCACGGGCTTCCCGGCCCGACGAGGCCCGAGCGGCGGGTCTCTCTCCCGGGGGGACCCCCCCCCGCCTCCCGGGACCGACCCCCCCCCCCCCCGCCCGACTCCGCTTACCTCGGACGCGGCTCGCAACACCTCCGCAGGGTCCCGTCGCGCTCCAGTCGCTCCGTGTGGCGCGCGAACTCCTCCGTCGCCCAAGCCGCTGGGGCGGGAGGAGGGGAACGGGCGTCAGAGCCCGCCGAGGGCCACTCGATCTCGCGGCCCGGAGGCCCGGGATGGGGAGGTGTGGGGGGGGGGGGACACGAAGCAGCGCGGCTCAGTGGAAAGAGCATGGGCTTCGGAGTCAGAGGGCGTGGGTTCGCATCCCGGCTCCGCCACTCGGCAGCTGTGTGACCGTGGGCGAGTCGCTTCACTTCCCCGGGCCTCAGTTCCCTCATCTGTAAAACGGGGATGAAGACCGCGAGCCCCACGTGGGACGACCCGATTCCCCTGTGTCTACCCCAGCGCTCAGAACGGTGCTCGGCACGTAGTGAGCGCTTAACAGATACCGACATTTTTTTTTTTCCCCGCCGCGCCGCTTGGACGGCTTAACTGGCGCCTCCCAAGCGCTCAGGACATAGCAAGCGCTCGGTAAACACCACCGACCGACTGGCCTCCGAACCGTAAGCTCGCGGCGGGCCGAGAAGCAGCGCGGCCTAGTGAAAAGAGCCCGGGCTCGGGAGTCGGAGGTCGTGGGTTCTAATCCCCGGCTCCGCCACGGCGTGGCTCAGTGGAAGGGGCACGGGCTTGGGAGTCAGAGGTCAGGGGTTCGAATCCCGGCTCTGCCACCTGTCAGCTGTGCGACTCCGGGCAAGTCGCTTCTCTGGGCCTCAGTGACCTCATCTGTAAAACGGGGATGAAGACCGTGAGCCCCACGTGGGACGACCTGACGACCCTGTGTCTCCCCCGGCGCTCACGACAGCGCCCTGCACATAGTAAGCGCTTAACCGACACCAACGTTAATTGTCAGCCGTGTGACTCGGGGCAAGCCGCTTCACTTCTCCGGGCCTCGGTCATCCCCATCCGTAAATGGGGACGAGGACCGGGAGCCCCCCCGTGGGAC
This sequence comes from Ornithorhynchus anatinus, assembly GCF_004115215.2. Classification (NCBI taxonomy): domain Eukaryota; kingdom Metazoa; phylum Chordata; class Mammalia; order Monotremata; family Ornithorhynchidae; genus Ornithorhynchus; species Ornithorhynchus anatinus. The sequence continues at coordinate 618,705 of NC_041748.1, forward strand.
CACCCGATCGCCCCGTATCTCTCCCAGCGCTCAGAACGGTGCTCGGCACGTAGTGAGCGCTTAACAAACGCCATCATTAGCACCAGGTCGGTCGCGTCAGACTCTCCCCGGTGCTCCGCACAGAGCGAGCACTCAATAAACACCAGTGATTGATCGAGGAGACTCTCCCAGCCGTCCGACGAGGAGGATCGACAATCTACTGAGCGCCTTCTGCGGGCAGAGCACTGTACTAAGCACTTGGGAAAGTACAAGGGGACAATACAACAGACACGGTCCCCGTGAGCTGCCGGCTCCTAAGCCGTCAGCTCGTCGCGGGCAGGGAACGCGTCTACTCGGCCGGACCGGACGCTCCCAAATGCTCAGTCCGGTGCTCGGCACGCAGTCAGCGCTCAGTAGAGATCATCCACCGACGGGTCAATCGGGGTGGTTGGGGGCTGCAGCCAGGAGGGCCCGCTCCGACTCGGGGCAGGAGCAAGGGCACCGTCCTCCCGATGTCCCCATTCATTCCTTCAGTAGTATTTATTGAGCGCCTACTACGTGCAGAGCACCGTACTAAGCGTCTGGACAGGACGCTCCGGCCACCGATCGAGACGATCCCTGCCCACTGACGGGCTCACGGTCCCCATACAGGGTGGAGAGAACCGAGGCGCCAGTTAGGCCGTCCAAGCGGCGCGGCGGAAAGAGCCGGGGCTCGGGAGTCAGAGGTGGTGGGTTCCGATCCCGGCTCGGCCGCGTGTCTGCTGGGTGACCCTGGTTAAGTCGCTTCACTTCTCTGGGCCTCGGTGGCCTCACCTGGAAGAGCGGGGATTAAAAAACGGGAGCCCCACGTGGGACCTCCCCATCACCCCATCCCCGGGCGCTTAGGACAGTGCTTGGCGCACGGTAGGCGCTCAACAAATATCACGGTTATCATTAAGGAGCCCTGGTGACCGGCAGGGGCCTCCCCGTTGGAGCGGAAGCTCCCCGTAGGCAGGGAACGTGCTCGGAGCAGGGCCCGGCATCCGGCGGGCGTCCGGTTAAAGACCATCATCGTTCCTGGGCCACCCCTCAAGCCGCGGGGGCGACGGCACTGACGACCGTGTATCTCCCCCAGCGCTTAGAACGGTGATCCGCACATAGTGAGCGCTTAACGAATACCAACGTCATTATTGTCATCATGCCAGGCCGGGGGGGGCGGGGAGGGGGGGGCGTCCTGGCCAGCCCGGCCCCCCCCCCCGGGGCGCTCACCCTTGGCTTTGAAGTCATCCGGGTCGAAGCCTTCCAGCTCCTTCAGGAGGGGCTCGACCTGCAGGACCGAGAACTGCGGAGACGACACGCAGAGACAGACAAGCGTCTTCCTCACCGGGAGCTCGGCGTCCATCGCCGCCCCTCCCGTGCCCGCTTCGGGGGGCGCCGCAGGCGCCGTGCCTGCCCACGCTCTAGTACCGACCGCCGTCTCCCTGGCGCTCGGCGCAGGCCTCCGCACGCCGAGCCCTCAGCGGGCAAGCCCGGGCTCGGGAGTCAGAGGTCACGGGTTCGGATCCCGGCTCGGCCGCCCGTCCGTGGGCAAGCGGCTCCGCTTCTCTGGGCCTCGGTGACCTCATCTGTCAAACGGGGATTAACCGCGGGCCTCGCGGGGGACCGCCCGATGACCCCGTATCCGCTCCGGCGCTTGGCACAGTGCTCCGCACACGGTAACGACGTTATCGTCGAACGCCACTGATCGTCCTCTGGACCGGCAGCTCCTCGAGGGCACGGACCGTGCCGCGAGCCCCGACTCCCCCGCATCTCCCCCAGCGCCTGCAACGGCGCTCTGCACACAGTAAGCGCTTAACAGATACCAACGTTATTATCGTTACGACGGACGTCACCGGACCGGACCCGCCCAAGCGCTTAGCGGAGTGCTCGGCGCACAGTAAGCGCTCGACGGGTGCCGCCGCGTGTCCCCTAGACCGGCGGCTCCCGGAGGGCGGGGACGGTGCCTCCCACCGCTACTGGACCGGACTCGCCCGAGGGCTTAGCGCGGGGCCCCGCGCGTAGTAAGCGCTCGACAAAGGCCGCCGATGGATGGACGGGGCCGGGAGAGGTCTGGCCGAGGGAGGAGGTTCTTGCCCTGAGCCCCTCACGACCCGCAAGCGCTCGGGAATACGGGCCGGGCCTGGGAGTCAGGAGGTCCCGGGTTCTAATCCCCCGCTCCGCCCCCCCCCCCCCCCCCCCGACCCGACCTCCGGCCCCGCGCGCCCCACGGGGACGCGAAGCCGAGCCGGCCCCTGACCTGGAAGCTGGAGAGGAGGAGCCGGCCCAGGCGCTCGTCGGCCGCCATCTCCTCGCCGACGGCCCGGCTGAGCTCTGGGACACGAGAGAGTCGGTGAGGGTCCCCCGCGCCCCCCCGTCGGACCCCGGCAGTCGCGGGGACCCGGGTTCCCGGCCCGGCCCCGGCCCCCGTGTGACTTCACTTCTCCGGGCCTCGGTTCCCTCGTCCGCAAAACGGGGATGACGGCTGGGAGCCCCAAGCGGGCCGAGGACCGCGTCCGACCCGATCATCGGGCGCCGACTACGGCGCGCGGTACAGCGTCGGACACGGACGAGGCCCTCGACGGATACCGTGGTCGCGATTATTAGTTGGGCGGTCCCCAGGGCCGCGCCCACAGTTCGCAGACACCGGCCGGCGGGCGCGCGCCCGCGCGGGGCACCGCCACGTGGCCTTCTCGGCTTTCTCCGCCCGCTCCGTTCATCCGGTCGTATTTGTCGAGCGCCTCCCGGGTGCGCGGCACCGTACTAGGCGCTTGGGAGAGGACGCCACAACCACAAACCGGCACGTTCCCCGCCCGCGGCGAGCCGACGGAGAAGCAGCGCGGCTCAGGGGAAACAGCCCGGGCTTGGGAGTCGGGGGTCGTGGGTTCGAATCCCGGCTCCGCCCCCCCGTCGGCTGGGTGACCGGGGGCGGGTCGCCTCACTTCTCTGGGCCTCAGTTCCCTCAGCTGGAAAATGGGGACGGACGCCGGGAGCCGCACGGGGGGACCACCCGATGACCCCGCGTCTCCCCCGGCGCTTAGAACGGTGCCCTGCACGTAGTCGGCGCTTAACAGATACCGACATTATTGTTATTATTATTATTATTATTAGAGTCGGGGGTGACGGACACCCCGGGCAAAGAAACGAAACGACGGCCGTGAACAGAAGCGGTGCGGGGGCCGGGAGGGGAGGAAAAGAGCAAAGGGAGCGAGCCGGGGCGACGTGGGAGGAGGGGACGGCAGGGTGCAGGCCGGGAAGGCTTCTCGGAGGAGGCGGGCCGCCGACGGTATTTACTAAGCGCTTACTGTGCGTCAGGCGCTCTGCTAAGTACTACGATAGAGAGAGAGAGAGAATGAGAAGCAGCGTGGCTCGGTGGGAAAGAGCACGGGCTTTGGGGGTCAGGAGTCACGGGTTCGAATCCCGGCTCCGCCACTCGTCGGCTGGGCGACCGTGGCCGAGTCGCTTCGCTTCTCCGGGCCTCAGTTCCCTCATCTGGAAAATGGGGATGAAGACCGGGAGCCCCACGTGGGACGACCCGATCACCCCGCGTCTACCCCGGCGCTTAGAACGGTGCTCGGCACATAGTGAGCGCTTAACCGATACCCCCGTCGTCATTACTAGTATAGGCGTCTACATCTACAGACGGATCGTCCTCCCTGTAGACTGCCAGCACATTAGGGGTAGGGAACACCTCCCCTCATTCCGTTGGATCGGACGCTCCCAACCGCTTAGGACGGTGCCCCGCGCACACCGAGCGCTCGGTGAATAGCACCGATGGATCACCTGGCTAGAGGAGGCCCCGAGGCGCCCCAGCCGGCCCCTCCTCCTGCTTCCTCCCTCACGCACGGGACGGGACGACGGGGGTGAGGCTCAGGGACGGAAAGGGCGGGCGTCCCGTCGCCCCGCCGGCCGGGCGGCGCCCCCGGCCCGGGGTCCCTCCTTCCCGTCCGTCCCCTTCCACGCCGAGCCGCCTCCTCCTAAGCCCTCCAACCGCTCCCTTCGTCCGCTCCCCTCTCCCGCCCCACCCCGGCTCGCGCTCTCCGTCTCTGGCTGCCGTCCTCATCGCTCTCGACCTCCCGGCTGACGTCCCTCCCCCCCCGCCTGAAACGCCTTCCCTCTCTCGGCGCATTGGCCTCTCCCGAGCGCCGAGTACAGTGCTCCGCACGCCGTGAGTGCTCAATAAATACGATCCGCCGGGCGGATCCGCCGGAGCACGGCTCCCCGCTCCCTTCGGAGCTCTTCCGACAGGCCGCCGCACCCGCGCGGAGACCGGACCGGCGGACGGGGAGCGGAGGGCGGGGAAGACCGTCGGCCCGGGGTCCCCCCGAGGCTCCGGACCGCCGGCGGGGGGGGACGGACGGACCCCCGAGGCCCGGCCGCCGCGTGCGCCCCCACGCCCCGCCGCCCGCGCCGCCCCACCTGTGATGCCCCGGTGAAAGGGAGGGAGCGACTTCCGCCGGGACGTCCCCTTCAGGCTGGACCGCCGCCAGGACCGCCGGCCGGAAGGCCGCCCCGGAGGGCCGGGATCCCGGTCATCGTCCGGGGGCTCCCGGGAGGCGGGCGCGGTCTCGCCGGTTCCCTCGGGGCCGGGCGCTAACGCACGGGTCTCGGCCTCCGCCGCCTCTTCCGCGGCCACTTGTTGCGAGAGCGAAGACACGGTCAAGGGACCGCCCCTCCCCTCCCCGCCGCCCCCGGCGGGCCGGGTCTCGGCGGGCAGAGGGTGGGCCGCCCCGTCGCGCCCGCCGTCCGGAACCCACTTACCCAGGGGGTCCCCCGAGACCTCCACGGTGCCGCCCGCCGCCGTGGCGACGGCCTGAAAGGCAAGGAGCCGGGTCGGGATGTGGGGGGGGGGGACCCGGGCCGGAGGGGAGGAAAGGACAGGGGAGGGGGGCGGGGGGAGGAGCGAGAAGGGGATGCCCGACCGGCGGCTCGTCGCGGGCGGGGACCGCGTCCGCCCACCCCAAGCCGGACTCTCCCCCGGCGCTCGCCGTCCACGCAGTCGGCGCCCGGTAACGGCGCGCCGGCCGGAGCGGGGGCCCGGGGGGCGGGGGCCGATCCCGCATCCGCTACCCGTCCGGGGCGCGGGTCGGGGTGGGCCGCTCCGCCTCTGCGCGCCCCGGTTAACTCATCCGTAAAATGGGCGTGGGGCCCGCGAGCCCCTCGCGGGACGACCTGATCACCTCGCCTCTCCCCGCCCCCCGCGCTCGGGCCCGGCCTTCGCACATACGGAAGGCGGCGGCGGCGGCAGGAGGGATTAGGGGAGAAGGGGAGGGGGGGTTGAAAGGGAGGGGGCGGGGCGAAGGAGAGGGGGCGGAGCCTATGGCCGACTGAGGATCCAGGGGGCGGAGCCAGCCACCAGGGGGCGGGGTTTGAGGAGACGAGGGCCGGGCCTAAGGAGGGCAGAGGGGACCGGGGGCGGGGCCAACCATCGGGGGCGGAGCCTAAGGCGGGCCGAGGGGCGGGGCCAGAGGACGGGGGCGGGGCCTAAAGTGGGTTGGGGCGGGGCCTGAGGAGACGGGGGCGGGGCCTAGGGGGACCAGAGGGATGGGGGCGGGGCTGGAGGGAGCAGGGGGCGGGGCCAACCACCAGGGGCGGGGCCTAAGAGGACCAGAGGGATGGGGGCGGGGCCAACCACCAGGGGCGGGGCCTAAGGGGCCAGGGGGTGGAGCCAGCCACCAAGGGGCGGAGCCTAAGGCGGGCCGAGGGCCAGGGGCGGGGCCTAAGACGGGCTGGGGGGCCAGGGGCGGGGCCTGATGGGCCAGGGGGCGGAGCCTATGGCGGGCTGAGGGACCAGGGGGCGGGACCTGAAGGCACGGGGGTGGAGCCAGCCACCATGGGGCGGGGCCAGGGGGAGGGGCCTGAAGGGGCCGGGCCTGGGCGGATTGAGGGACCGGGGGGCGGAGCCAGCCACCATGGGGCGGGGCCTGAGGGACCAGGGGGCGGGGCCAGGAGTCAGGGGCGGGTCCGAGGCGGGATAGGGAAAGGGGCGGAGCCAGCCGCAAGTGGGCGGGGCCTGAGGGGCCAGGGCGTGAGGGGGGATGGGGAAGGGGCGGAGCCAGCAGCCGGGGGCGGGGCCTGAGGGGCCAGGGGGCGGCAAAGGGGGCGGAGCCAGCCACCAGGGGGCGGGGCCCGAGGCGAGCTGAGGGGTCAGGGGCAGGGCGTGAGGGGGGATGGGAAAGGGGCGGAGCCAGCCGCCTGGGGGCGGGGCATGAGAGGCCAGGGGGCGGAGTCAGCCATCGGGGGGCGGGGCCTGAGGCGGGCTGAGGGGGCGGGGTCTGAGACTGGAGGGAGGAAGCATAGAGGCAGGGGGCGGGGCCTGGGGCGGGGCCACCGAGCGGGGGGGCGGGGCCACAGGCGGTGAGGGACGAGGGCGGGACCAAGGAACGGGGGGCGGGGCCAGTGATCCGGGGGGCGGAGCCTGCGGCGGGATGGCGGAAAGGGGGCGGGGCTAAAAGCGGGTGAGGGAACGGTGGGCGTGGCCAGGAACAAGGGGGGAGCCGGAGGCGGGGGGGAGTTGGGGGAGGAGCCTGAGGTGGGATTGCGAAAGGGGGCGGGGCCTGAGGCGGGGCCAGGGAGGCGAGCCGCGCGCGCCGGGGGCGGGGCCAGGAATCAGGGGGCGGGGCCTGAGGCGGGGAGGGGGACGAGGGAGGAAGGAGCGGGGGGCGACGGAGGGGTTACTGACCTCCGGCTGGCGCTGCTCCTGCCCCGCGTCTCCGCCGCTGCAAAAAACCAAACCCAAGCCGCCGATAAACCGCCGCCCGAGCCCGAGCCCGCCCCGCCGCCCGCCAGCAGCGGCCCCTTACCGGCCGCGGCTCGGCTCCGCGCCCTCCATGGCGGCCGCCGCGGAGACCCCCGCGACCACTCGCCGAATCCCGCTAAGAATTTGGCGGGGAACCGCCAGGGCCCAGCGCGCATGCGCGCCGCCCGCCGCGCCCCGTGGGGCTTGTAGTCCGCGCTCCGGCCCTACCCCGCATGCGCGCCTCCCGCCGCGCCCCGTGGGACTTGTAGTCCGCGCTCCGGCCCTACGCCGCATGCGCGCCTCCCGCCGTGCCCTCTGGGGCTTGTAGTCCGCGCTCCGGCTCTACTCCGCATGCGCGCCGCCCGCCCCGCCTTGTGGCAGTTGTAGACCGCACTCCGGTCCTAGTCCGCATGCGCGTCGCCCGCCGCGCCCTGTGCGAGTTGTAGTCCGCGCTCCGGCCCTACTCCGCATGCGCGGCGGCCGCTGCGGGGCGCCCCCTGCCGGCTGCTTCTGGCCCTCTTTCCGCCTCGATTAGCGGGTCCCACGTGGGCGGCTCGCACTCAACCCATGATTATCATTTTTATTATCATTATTATTATTATCGTTATTGTTATTATTATTTCGACACTGGTGAGCAGCTGTTGCGAGGATCGACTCCCCCCCCCACTCGAAGCTCATTGCGGCGTCTAATAATAATAATAATAATAAATAATGGTATTTGTTAAGCGCTTACTATGTACCAAGCACTGTTCTAAGCGCTGGGGGGGGGTGGGGAATACAAGGTCATCGGGGCGTCCCACGTGGGGCTCCCAGTCTTCATCCCCATTTTGCAGATGAGGTCACTGAGGCCCAGAGAAGTATAGGGATTTGCCCAAAGTCACACAGCAGACCAGTGGCAGAGGTGGGATTAGAACCCATGACTTATGATTCCCGAGCCCGGGCTCCTTCCGCTGAGCCACGTTGCTTCTCACTGTTCATTGCTGGAGTGTACTTTTCCAAGCGCTTAGTGCAGTGCTCAGCACTATTTATTATTCTATTTATTTTATTTTACGAACGATGTGTATATATCTATAATTCCATTTATCTATTTTGACGCTATTGATGCCCGTTTCCCCCCTTCTAGACCGTGAGCCCGTTGTTGGGTAGGGATTGTCCCTGTCTGGTGCCCGAATTGTACTTTCCAAGCGCTCAGTACAGTGCTCTGCACGCAGTAGTTCTCATTCTATTTATTTTTGAGTGAGGTGTATATAGCTATAATTCTATTTATCTATTTTGATGCGATCGATGCCTGTCTACTTGTTCTGTTCAGTTGTCTGCCTCCCCGTTCTACACCGTGAGCCTGTTCACCTTGTATTCTCCCCAGCGCTTAGAACAGTGCTTTGCACATAGCCAGAGCTTAACAAATGCCATCATCATCATCATTACTGTTGGGTAGGGATTGACTCTGTTGCCAAACTGTACTTTGCAAGCGTTCGGTACAGTGCTCTGCACACAGTAAGTGCTCAATAAATACAATTGAATAGATGAACAGTAAGCCTTTAGGAAGTAATAATATAGCATTTAAGCGCTTACTACGTGCCAGGCATCTATGTTCTAAGCGCTGGGAGGGAATACAAGGTGATCAGGTCGTCCCACGTGGGGCTCACGGTCTTCATCCCCATTTGACAGATGAGGTCGCTGAGGCCAGAGAAATGAAGTGACTTGCCCAAAGCTGTAAGCCCATCACTGGGCAGGGACTGTCTCTATCTGTTGCCGAATTCTACATTCCAAGCGCTCGGTACAGCGCTCTGCGCATAGTAGGCGCTCAATAAATACTACTGAATGAATGAATCCCACACAGCTGACAAGTGGCGGAGCCGGAATTCGAACCCATGACTTTTGACTCCCAAGCCCGGGCTCTTTCCGCCGAGCCACACCAAGCCAACTACGATGGAGCGAATGAACGAACTCTGTCGCACTGGACTCTCCCACCACCTGGCCCAGCGGTCCGCCTCCGGTAAGCGCTCGGTAAATCCACTATTTGGGGGGGGGGGGGGGTCCCCCGTCACCCCACCGCACACACGCAGCACACGACCGGCTGACGAGAAGTCCTTTATTGCAGACGTACAACCGGGAGAAACCTTTCGGGGAACGGCGGGTCGGAAAGGCCGGCACCGGTCGGGGAAGAGAGGGCCGCCAGTTTGGAATATCGTCCCCTGATCCCCGGGCGGGAGCCCGGGGTGGGGGGAAGGTGTCCTCTCCAAAGACCCCAGTTGGAGGGTTGGGGCGGGGGGGGCGACACACAGAAAGAGGGAGAGGGGTGGGGGAGACGAGGAAAGGGGGACGGAGCGTGTGTCGGGCGGGGGGTCTATCACAGTCGCGCTGGTCCTGGTGGAGGGACGGCGGGCCTGGCGGCGGACGGGGCGGGCGCCGGGCCCCAACCCCGGGGGCCCCCATCCGCTCGGGCCACAGCCGATTACGTCGCTGGCACCACGGCGGCGGGTTGGGGTGGGAGGAGGTGGGGAGGGGGCGGGTGACGGGAGGAGAGAGGGGTGTCCCCCACCCCCCTGCCCCGGGGGCGGCCTCCCCCTGGGCGTCCTTGTGCCCCGGAGGGCAGGGGTCCATCTCTTCTCGCCCTCTCGGCGCACAGGTGCTCGGGATTTGCCGTTGTGAAGAACAGAGGAAGCCCAAGGTCACACGGCCTAGCCCGACGGCCCCTTGCGGGCAGGGAGTGTCTGTTGTACGGACTCTCCCCAGCGCTTACTACGGTGCTCTGCACACAGGAAGCGCTCAGTAAATACGACCGACCGGCCCCCTCGCCGCTCCTCCGAGTCGGTGGGCTTCCGGACCCCGTCCCCGTCCCGCAGCCGCTCTTCCGGGGTTTCCAGGGCGGAGAGGGGCGGGGGGGGGGGAGGGAGGTGAGGTTCGACTCTGCGCCCTGCCCCTCAGGGTGGTCTCGGAGGGGCAGGAAATGCCAGTCGCCGCCCACCGGACAGTAGCCGTCCCTGTCCACCCGCCCGCTCGCTTCCCACCCCCCGGATCTCCCTCAGCAACGTGGCTAGTTCCCATCACCGGGCCTGGAAAACCAACCTCACTCCCCTTGGGTTGGAGGGGGGAAGGAAGCGAGGGCGGCTTGATGGGCCGGTCGATTCTGGTCCCCCGTCCGCGAGGGTCCGCGGCCGGGTTCCGCGCCTCCCCCACCCCGAGGACCCCCGGGCTCCCGCAGCGTGAGGCCGGGGCGGGAGGAGAAGGACAGAGGCGGCGGACGGACAGGTCTGGGTACGAGTTAGGCCCGAGAGAGCAAGACCCCGCGGGCCGGAGGAGGAGGAGGAGGAGGCGGAGCAGCATTCGATCGAGGGCAGTTAGTGCTGGTGTCGAGTCTGGGCGTCCCCCGGGACCCCAGAAAAGTCCAAATGGCCACCCCGAGCCCCTCTCCCCCCGGGGCCTCCCGGCAGGAATCCGTCAGCGCCCGGGCTGGCCCGGCCCGGGGCCTTGGCGGGGGGCAGGGGCGGCTGGCTGGCTGGAGGAGCTTCTCCGCGCTTCGGAATTCTCAAAATAAATAAACGAATAAATACGGGAACACGCGAACGACATCGAAAATCGGGGAAACCTACGGCGGCCCAGTCGACAGCTCAGGCACTCCGATAGTAGGTCTGCAACTGGGGGCCCTGGGCGGGACGGGGGTGGGGGTGGCGAGGCGCCGGGGGCCCGTTGGGACGGGGAGTCTGCGCCTCCGTTTTACGGATCCAAAAAAAGCGGGCAGTCGGGCGAGGCGGGTCCAGAGCGCGCCCGAGGATGACGTGGAGCGTCGCCCTTCTTACTCGAAAACGAGAGAAAACAGAGGGAGGGAGAGCGCGGGGCCGAGTGCGGTGGGGTGGGCGCCCCGGGGCGAGCGCACGGGGGCTGCGCCGTGTACACGGGGGCGAGCGTACCACGGTGGGGAGCGGGCTCTGGGGACGCGGGGAGAGCGTACTACGACGAGGAGCTGGCCCAGCCCGGGCACACGGGGCCAACAGTAAGGGTGAGGAACGGGCGCTGCGTACGCCGGGCGGGCGCGCACAGGTGATCAAGATGTGTAAGTGAAACGTGCACGGCCAAAAGAGTGAGCCTAGGAGTGCGAGTGTGCTGGCCTTCGGAGGCCTAGAGGAAGGATGCGTGTACAGGCGGGGTACGTGGACCCCGAGCACAGGGCGGCAGTCCCAGACGCCTCGGTGGGCGCCGGGGGATCAAGAGTACGCCGGAGGGCCCAGGAAGAGGAGGAGGAAGGAGAGGAAGAATCGGGAAGGGATGAGAGAGAAGGGAGGCTGGAGATGAACGAGGGGAGGAGAGAGAGGGATGACGGGGTCTCCCTCCTCTCCTTTCTCCGCTGAGGCGAGAGGATGCAGGGGGCAGTTGGATGGAGGGGCCGGAAGGCAGATGACCCCGGGGCTGATTGCTGGTATGCGGGGAGGAGAGGGGGGCTCTCCCCGCGCGCTGCCCGGGGCGGGAGGACCGACGACCAAGACGAGCCCCCCCCCCCCGGCCCCACGGAGGGTCTGGTCCTCAGCCACGGGATGGGTAGTCCCTGAGGGCCCGCCCCCTGCCCGCCCGCCGCTGCCGATCGGGGGGTGGGGGCGGGGGACCGGGGCCGGGACCCCCGCCCGACGCCCCGGCTCGGAAAGGCCACGCGGCCGGCCGACAACCCCACCGCTCCCGTCCCCGCCGTCCGAGGCCGGGGTGGGGAGGCGGAGCCCGCCGGCGTCCGCTCCGGCCCGACCGCCTCGAGCCCTCTCGGGATGACCCCCGGCCCGCGGTCCGGGCTCGGCCGGCGACTGGGGGTTTCGCGTCAGCCCCCGGCCGCCCGCCGAGCACAGGCAGGTGGACCGCGCGGACGACACCCGCTCTGGGGAGGGCCGGGAAAAGGAGGGAGAGTTTGGAAAAGGAGCAGGGGGTGCGTGCGCGCCTGTGCGTGCACCTGTCGGGGGGGCCTGGGGGCGGGAGCCGGTCAGCTGGGGGGCTACGGGTGAGGGGACGGGCCGGGGCCGCGGAAGGGAGCTCCAGCCGGCGGCCCCGGGGGGTCCGAGCCCCCCGGCCGAGACCGGCCCCGAACGGAGCGACGCCCCGGGGGAGGGGGCGTGCCGGGGGGAGGGGAGGGAATATCTACCCCGCCTCCGGCTCCCGTTGTATTCTCCCGGCCTCGCGCACACCCAGGCGCCCCGACCGGCGCTGGGCACGTAATGGGCACCTCATCCAGAACCGCGCACACGGCGGGTGCCCGGTCCGGAGTTCCGCACGCAGCATGCGCTCGGTCCAGCGCTCTGCACACACCGACGCCCGGACCGGTGCTCTGCACACAGTGGGCATCCAGTCCAGATCTCTGCACGCGGCGGGTACCCAATCCAGGGCCGCGCGCACGGCGGGAGCCCAGTAAATAACACCCAACCAACGACCGGAGCACCGCTCCCCCTCCACGTTTCCACGTCTGTGACCGCGGGAATGACCTCTCGACTCCAAATAAATTACCCCAAGGATCTCGGGTGAGTTAAATTACTAAAATCGGGTCCAAGACCTCGAAGGGTCCTCGCCACGGAAAGGGGTGTGAGCCCGGCCCCCGCCTCCGCGGGCTGCCCGGTGTCTGGCGGTGAACCCCGGGGCGGGGTGCAGCTGACGCTATTTGGGGCCCCCGCCCCGCCGCACCCGGGGCGATAATTCCAACGTTCCCCCGCCGGGCGGGCAACTCCCGGGAAGCGACGGGCACGACCGTCCCGCCGCCCCAGCCGGGGCGGGGGACGCAGTCCGGCCCTTCCCGGGGTCCTCCGACGGTCACCGCGCCGCACGGGGTCCCCGACCGGTGATCCGGGCGTGCGGGGCGGCGAGGCGGGGGAAAGGAGCCCCTCGTCCGAGCGGTGGCCGGCGCGGAGCCGGGGCGCCCCGCTGTGGGTCGGGGCGCCCGGGCCAGTCGGGGCGGGTGCGAGAGGCCGGCGGTCCGGGGAAGCGGGGCGGGTGGAGCCGGAGGGACACGGCCCCTCGTTGGACGCCCCCGGCTCGGCCGGCCGAGCGACGTGTCGCCGGCGCCCCGGCCCGCCCCCCCCGGCCCGGCGCCCCTCCCCGTCACCCGCGCAGGTGCCCGTCCGAGGCCCGGGGCGGCGTCCGAACGCCGAGCTCCCGCTCCGAAGACGGCGGGCGGGCGGCCGGTCCGGTCCCCCCGCGGCGGGGCCGTCCTGAGGTCCGGAGGCGGCGGGGGCTGGGTCACTCAGCGCAGGGGCCGGCCCTCTCGTCGGCGGTCCGGACGGCGTCGGGGGGATGCAGTCGGCACGGGGCGGGCGCGGGGCGGCCGGGGGGGCGCGGGGCCCGGGAGAAGCAGGAGGCCGACGGCTGAGCCCCGCAGCCGCACACGGGGTCCTGCGGCGGGCGACCGGGACCAGGAGAGCCCACGGCGACCACGGGGGAGAGACGGCAAGAAGGGGCAGTTAGGAGTGGGGCCGGGCCACCGGCCCGCAAGTCACCATGGTCAACGTAATAATTAAGAAGGACAGCCTCGGTTAAAAGCTCTCACTGCGCGTCAAACCCTGTTCTGAGCTCCGCGGTGGATACGAGCTATTCGGGTTGGACCCAGTCCCTGTCCCGCACCATCATCATTATGGTATGTGTTGAGCGCTTACTAGGCGCCAGGCACTGTTCTAAGCGCTTGGGTGGACACAAGTTAATAATAATAATCATCATCATCATTTCGGTATCTGTTGAGCGCTTACTATGGGCCAAGCCCTGTTCTAAGCGCTGGGATAGATACGGTGATGAGGGCGTATCCCCTTTTTCCAGATGAGGGAACGGAGGCGGGGAGAAGTGAAGTGACCTGGCCCAAGTCACACAGCTGACGGGCGGAAGGCCCATCTCCTCCTCCGAGAGGCCTTCCCCGACCGCGCCCTCCTTCCCTCTTCTCGCGCTCCCTTCTGCGTCGCCCCTCCCGGCCCCCTCCCGGCCCCTCGCCGCCCCTGTCCGTTATCTGTCCTTCATTCAACTTGCGGTAAGGTCCGTCTCCCCCCTCTGTCATCTCTTCACGGGCAGGGAACGTGTCTCTCACGTCGCGGCGCCGTCCCCTTCCGCGCGCTCGGTCCAGTGCTCCGCACGCAGCGAGCGCTCGCCCCCCCCCCCCCCCCCCCCGCCAGGGACGGGTTATTATTCACTGAGACGGGGAGGGGCCGGGGCCCCGCGAGCGGCCCCCCGAGCCCCCCGTCCCCGCCGCCGTCGGACGAGGGTCCCGGTTACCTCCGAGGCGAGGGCCGGGGGTGTGTCCGGGTCCCGCGGCGAGCCCTCTCTCCCGCCGGGCGGGGGGCCGACGGTCCCGCCCTCCTCCCGCCGCCGGGCTTCGGCGCCTTCTTGGGCCTGGGCCCGGGCGTCCGGGGAGGGTCGGCCGCGGGCGGGGGGGCTCGGGGCGCGGCCGCAGACGCTGCGGAAGAACTCGCGCACCAGGCCGTAGCGGGGAGGCTCCGGGCGGCCCCTCCCGTCGGCCGGCCCGGCCTTGGCCCCGGCCTCGGGCCCGCCGTGCTCCACCACGTTGAAGAGGCTGGACAGGCCGTCGTTGACGCCGCTCAGGACGGGGCTGTCCCGCGTGGTGGTGGAGCGGGCCCAGGCCGAGCCCTTCTGCTTGCCCGGCGGCGGGACCCAGGCGCCCCCGCGCTCCCGGGGCCCGTCCAGCCTGGGGCCCGACCGGCGCCGCAGCTGGGGCGAGCCCGCCTTGGGCGGGCAGCAGGGCCGCTCGACGCGGGCGTGGACGCGGTCCAGGGCCGGGGAGGCGGGCTTGGGGCGGCCGGGCCCCAGCGGGGACCCCCGGGGGGCCCAGCCCCGCCCGGCCAGCGGCCCGCGGGGGGGCTCCGTCTGCAGCCCCACGCTGACCGTGCGGGCCGTCTGGGTGGCCACGCTGGCCCGGCCCGCCGTCTGACAGGCCACGCTGCGCGCGGGCCGCTCCAGGGAGCCGGACCGCAGGGCCTGCCGCACGCAGTTGGTCATCTCCTTCATGTCGTCGCTCAGGTTGCTGGCCAGGTCCAGGTCGCCCAGCGGGGGCGGGGCCGGGGCCGGGGCCGGGGCCGGGCCCGCCTCCCGCTGCTGGCGCTGCCGCTGCCGGGAGAAGTCGCAGAGCCAGCGGCCGTAGGCGCTGCCGGCCAGCGGGTCCGCCTCCCCGGGCCCCCGGGGCCTGGCCGAGGTGAAGAGGAAGCCCGGCTCGGCCAGGACCCGGTCGTCGCGGGCCCCGGGGGGGGCGGCCGAGGGGCCCACCCTGCGCGCCACGGGGGGGCTGTAGTAGATGCGGATGCCCGTCTTGTCGGGGGCCGTGTGGCTGCGTTGGACGGGGCCCCCGGCCCGGCCCCGGCCCGGCCCCGCCGGAGGGGCCGGCTCGGCGCCGGGCGGCTCGCGCCGGGGGTCCCCGGGGCCCGGGGCCCCCTGGCCGGGGAGGAAGGGCGAGCAGCCCAGCAGGCTCTCGAACTCGGACACCGAAGAGATGGACTTGGTCCTGGAGGGCGAAGGGAGCGGCGGTGAGGCCCGCGGGGGCGGGGGGGGCTCGGTCAGGGCGGGGCGGGGGCGAGGCCCGAACGGCCCTACCTCTTTAAGTTGGTTCCCTGAGATTCAGCATCCGTCTCTTTATCGAGGACCTTCTCGCCGAGGGTCTGCGGGGACGAGAGGAGGGGAAGAGGGGGGCCGGGCGCCGCCTCCCCGGGGCGGCCACCGACTGACCTCCCCTCTTGTGGGCTTCTCCCCGAGAGCCCTCCTCCTCCTCCTTCCCGGCCCCCGACCCGCCTCCCCAGTGCTTTCTCGGCACAGCGGGGCGGCCTGACGGACAGAGCCCGGCCCTGGGAGTCAGGGGGACCCGGGTCCCGACCCCCGCTCCGCCTCCCGTCGGCTGTGCGACCTCGGGCCGGGCGCTTCCCTTCTCCAGGCCTCGGTTGATAATGACGTCGGGATCCGTCAAGCGCTCGCTATGTGCCGAGCACCGTTCTGAGCGCTGGGGTCCACACGGGGGAATCGGGTCGTCCCCCGTGGGGCTCACGGTCTTCGTCCCCATTTTCCAGATGAGGTCCCGGAGGCGCAGAGAAGTGAAGCGACTCGCCCGAGGCCACCCGGCCGACGAGTGGCCGGGCCGGCATTCGAACCCATGACCTCTGACTCCAAGGCCCGGGCTCTTTCCGCTGAGCCATGCCGCTTCTCGGTTCTCTCATCTGGAAAAGGGGGACGAAGGCCGAGCGCCCCGTGGGGGACGGGGACCGCTCGCACCTACCCCAGCGCCGAGGACGGCGCCTGGCACGTATTAAGTGCTGAACAGGACAAAATAAAAATTGAGACCGTCAGCCGACCGCTTCCCCGATTCTCTTCACGTCTTCCCTGTTCTCCCGCTTTCCCGCCGACCTCCCCGTCTGCTTTCGGAAACCAACGCCCTCAACCCACACCCCTGACCCTCTTCCCATCTCCCTTTCTTCTCCCACTTCTCTCCCGGATCGCTCCCTCCCCGTCCTCACTCCTCCCGGCCCCCCGAAACACGTCCCGGGCCGCCCGCCTCCTCTCACCTCCTCACCTCGTCACCCCCCGGCCCCCCGTCGGTCCAACGTCGGGTTTTACCGAGCGCCGACCGCGTGCGGGGCGCCGTCCTACGCGCTTGGGAGAGTACGCTCCAGTACGGTTGGCGGACGTGATCCCCACGCTCAGCCTAGCGCTCTCCGTCTCTAATAATAAGGCTAACTGTGGCATTCGTTGAGGGCTTACTACGTGCCGAGCGCTGCCCTAAGCGCTGGGGTGGGTTCATCGGGTCGGACACGGTCTCCGCCCCACATGAGGCTCGTGGTCTGGACTGTAAACCCGACGTGGACGGGGACCGTCCCTCTTTACTGCCGAGTGGTAATGATAATAACCACGTCGGTATTTGTTAAGCGCGTACCGTGCGCCAAGCACCGTTCTAAGCGCCGGGGTAGATGGAAGGTAATCGGGTTGTCCCACGTGGGGCTCCCGGTCTTCATCCCCGTTTTCGGGATGAGGTAACTGAGGCCCAGAGAAGTGAAGCGACCTGTCCGAGGTCCCGCGGCTGATAAGCGCCGGAGCCGGGATTGGAACCCACGACCTCTGACTCCCGAGCCCGGGTTCTTTCCACTGAGCCACGCTGCCTGTCAACTGAAATCGTAGTTCCCGAGCGCTCAATACAGTGCTCTGCACCCAGTAAGCGCTCAGTAAATACTACCGAATGAATGAATAAGGAGGAGGGATTAACAGACACGCAATCCCCATTTTACAGCCGAGGGAACTGAGGCCCAGAGGAGTGAAGCGACTGGCCCAAGGTCGCAGAGCAGACGAGCGGCGGAGCCGGGATCAGAACCCAGGTCCTCTGACTCTCCAGCCTGGGCTCCTTCCACTCGGTCGGGCTGCCTCCCCAACGGTCAGTCCCGTGCTCTGCACACAGGAGGCTGTAAGCTCCCCGAGGACAGGGAACGTGTCTAAAATAATAATGTTGGTATTTGTTAAGCGCTTACTATGTGCCGAGCACTGTTCTAAGCGCTGGGGGGGGGGGGTTGTCCCACGTGAGGCTCCCCGTCTTCGTCCCCATTTTCCGGATGAGGGAACCGAGGCCCCGAGAAATTAAGCGACTTGCCCAGAGTCACACGGCTGACGGGGCCGGGATTCGAACCCATGACCCCTGGCTCCTAAGCCCGGGCTCTTTCCACCGAGCCACGCCGCTTCTCTAAAAGCCGAAAGCTACCTACGGGATGAGACGGGGGGCGGCCTCACCTCCTTCCAGCCGCTGTCCTTCTTCTCCTTCTCCGTCTCCGTCTCCGTCCGCTTCAGGGCCCAGGAATCCGCCTCCTTCTGCAGCTGTGGGTCCCAAAAATCAATCAGTGATCGTGACGACGATGGTATTTGTTAAGCGCTTACTTTGTGCCAAACGCTCTTCTAAGCGCTGGGGGAGACACGAGATTATTAGGTTGCGCCGGGGGTCACAGTCTTCATCCCCGTTTTCCAGATGAGGTCACTGAGCCCCAGAGCAGTGAAGGGACTCGCCCGGGGTCACCCGGCTGACAAGCGACGGAGCCGGGATTAGAACCCGCGACCTCGGACTGCCCGGCCCGGGCCTCTCTCCACCGGGTCGGGCTGCTTCCCAAACGGTCAGTCCGGTGCTCCGCACGGGGTACGTCGGAAGCTCCCGGAGGACAGGGGACGTGTCTAAAATAATGATGGCGGCGTCCGTTAAGCGCTTACTACGTGCCGAGCACTGTTCTGAGGACTACCTTGACAATTACCTTGACCAAACCGGGACCCAGAGGGGCAGCTGTCCGGCCCACCCCGTCTTACATAAATATGACGTAAATATAATCACGTAGCTCTAGACCGTGAGCGCGTCGCGGGCGGGGACTGGCGCTGCTTACCGGGCCGTACTTTCCCAAGCGCTCGGCACGGTGATCGGTAAGCGCGTAATAAATACCATCGAACGAAGGGATGAAAACAGAGCCGTGGATATCTCCTCAGAGAGGCGCGTGACCCAGCGGGTGGAGTCTGGGCCCGGGAGTCCGAAGGACCCGGGTTTTAATCCGCCTGCCCGCGGAGCGACCTCGAACGGGTCACCTCTCTTTCGCCCGGCCTCAGTTCCCTCGTCGGCAAAATGGGGACGGAGACGGGGAGCCCCACGTGGGGCGGGGGCCGCGTCCAATCCGATTGGCCCGGATCTGTCCCGGCGCTCGGTACGGTGCCCGGCCCATAGGAAGCGCTTGGCAAGTTCCATCCGAGAACAAGATGGGGGAAAAAAAATGCCGTGGGTGGGAGGAAGAGCGGTGAGCTAAAACTAAACGATACTCAGGGTGCTCTTTAAAGGGCCTCCCGCGGACCCAGCGCTGTTCTAAACGCTGGGGCAGATGCGAGTCGAGCGGGTCGGACCCAGTCGCCCTCGGGGCCCCCGGTCTCCGTCCCCACGAGGGAACCGAGGCCCGAGGAGCGAAGCGACCGGCCCGAGGTCACACGGCAGCCACGTGGCGGAGGATCGGAATCCAGGTCCTCCCCATTCCCAGGCCCGCGTTGCTTCTCGGAGGTGACGACAATAACAACGTCGGTACCGAAGCGCTCACTATGTGCCGAGCACCGGGGTAGATCCGGGATAATCAGACCGTCCCACGGGAGGCTCCCGGTCTTCGGCCCCATTCTCCGGATGAGGTCACCGAGGCCCAGAGAAGCCAAGCGACTCGCCCACGGTCACCCGGCCGACAGGCGGCGGGGCCGGGGATCGAACCCACGGCCCCCGGGCTCTCTCCGCTGAGCCACGCCGCTTCCCGTAGGTGAGCTCGAGGCGGGCGGGGGGGCGGGGGGCGGAGAACCGGGGGGGGGGGGCGTCTGACCCGGCCGAGCTGCGCCTGCAGGTCGCGGAGGCGCTGGTCCGCGCGGGCCCGCTCCTCCTGGAGGCGCCGCAGCAGGTCGCCCTGGTCGCGGGCCCGGTTCTTCTCGCTGCGCTGCAGCCGCGTGGTCAGGTCCATCACGGCGCCGTAGGACTCGGCCAGCAGCTGCTGGTGCTCCTCCCGCTCCCGCTTCTGGGCCGCCTTCCAGTCGGGCGGAGGGGCCCGCTCCCCCGGCCCTCTCCCGGCCTTCGGCTCCAGCTGCGGGGACGGCGAGGCGGGGGCGGTCGGGCCGGGGGCCGCGCGCCTCGGGCCCCCCCCCCGGGGGGAGCGGGCCGAGCCGGGGAGGGGCCGCCGCCCGCCTCACCTGCGCCACGTGGCACTTGAGCTCGGTCCTCTCGGTCTCCCAGGCGGACCTGGCCTTGGCAAACTGTTGGCGGAGCTCGTCGGCGGCCCGCCGCTCCTCCCCCAGCTCCCCGCACAGCTCCCGCAGGACCCCCTTCAGGTCGGCCAGGGTCTGGGCGCGCTCGTTGGGCTGGGGAGGGGGACGGGGGAGGCGGAGCCGTGAGCCCCGGGACCGCCCCCCCCCCCCGCAGACGCGGGCCGGGGGAGCGGCCCGTCACGGCCCCGCGGCGGCCCGGTGGGCCCGGCCGGCAGCCTCCCCCTCGGGGCGGGTCACGGAGCCCTCTGGACCGTACGTGGGCGGGGAATACGTCTACCCGCTGTCCTCTCCCCAGCGCTCAGCACAGCGCCCCGCACGCGGCACGGGCTCGGTTAAACACGACCGACTGGCCGACGCCTCTGGACGCGTCCGTCTGTCGTTCTACTGCCCTCTCCCCAGAGTTCAGTGCAGTGTTCTGCACGCGCCAAGAGCTCAGTGAGTACGAGGGACTGACCGACTGACCCCTCTAGACGGTCAGCTCGTTGAGGGCAAGGAATGTTGTCCGTCACATCGTTCTGCCGTCCTCTCCCCGGCGCCTCGGACGGCGCTCTGCACCCCGTAAGCGCTCGGGGAACGCCACCGACTGACTGTCGGGCCCGGCTCGACCGAGAAGGCGGTGAGAGAGAGGGAGGCCGGGCCCCGGGGGGGGCGGGGGGCTGCCCCAGGAGACGAGGCCCGGCGGCCCGCACCCCCGGTTCGGACACGGGGCGACTCACGGAATTGAGGGTCCAGGCGCTGCCCACGCAGTCTGCGAGCTGAGGGCTCCGCTCCTCCTCCTCAAGCAGCAGGTAGAGCTCCTTCACGCCGCTCACCTGAAAACGGGAGACTTCAGGACCCGGGGGCCGGCGGGGAGGGGGCCGGGAGCAGGGGTTGGGGCCGCGGGGGGTCCCCGAGAGGGGAGCCCGTGGGCGGGGAGGGGTTCGACCGATTGATGGTCCACTCGTTCGATCGCATTCATCGAGCGCTTCCCGCGTATCGTCGTCATCATCGTGAGGGGAGCGGGGGTCGCTCGGACCCGAAGACGGGGCGGCGGCCGGGGGCCGGGGGGGCCCCGCCGCCGGCCCCCCTACCTCCAGGAAGTCGTCCGGGCCTCCGTCTCCGTGTCCGGGCAGGACGTCGCCCTGCCTCCAGCGCTTGAGGAAGGCCTTGAGCTTGAGGGCGAGCAGGAGGAGGCCGTGGCGGAACTGCTGGGTCTCGTGGGCGGCCAGCAGGTTCTCGGCCTGGCTCCAGAACTTCTGCTCCAGCCGCCGCTGCAGGCTTAGGCTCTGCTCCTCGAACTCCCGCCGCAGGGCCGCCTTGTGACGTTCCGCCTTCAGCTGCGGGAGGAGAGCCGGGGGGCGGGCGAGGAGGGACGCCCGGTCGGCGACGACCCCCCGGATCACCGTCCCCCCCGGCCCAACTCCAGCCTCGCGGCGGCCCGCCCCGATTCTGCTCCTCCCAGCCCCCCCAGTTTTGCCCCGACCCCACTTCCCTCCTGCACCGACTACCCGAAGACGCGTCCCCCCGGTCCCGAATCCCGCTCTGTCCTCACCCCGCGCCCCCAGCCCCGATCCTGCTCCCGCTAGCCCTGCCCGGCCTGTTTCTCTTTCCCCCGCGCCCCGCGGCCGCCCCGGCTGCCCGTCCCCGGCGTGGGCACGCTGGCCCCGTCCCCTGACCTGGAGGATTTTCTGGTTGAAGTGTTCGGCCTCCTCCTTGCGCAGCTGCCGCTCCTGGGCCAGCTGGGCCTGGAGGCCCCGCAGGCTCTCGTGGGCCTCCGAAAGCACCAGCTGCAGCTCCCTGATCTGGGGGACCGGTCCGGGGGGGGTCCACGTCACCGGCCGCCCCCCGGGCCGCGGCCCCTCCGCGGCCCCTGCCCCGCGAGGGGAGGGCCCGGAATGAGACCGCGCCGGGGTCGCCCACCCCTGGGGTCACCCCTCCCGGCCCTCCTCCTCCTCCCTCTAGTCCTCCTCGCCCCCCTCCACGCCCCTTCCCCGCCGCCGGGCGGCCCGGCCCCCGCTCCCCGCCCCGGGAGAGAACGGGCCCGTTTTTTACGATCCAAATTTCCAGATTATTTGGAGTTTGCCAGCCACACACAATTGTTCTTGCCGAAGAGACCGACTTTTCCACAGGCGGGGAGAGGGACAGTGTGTGAAGGGAGAATGAAGGAGAGAGAGTTCTGTGTGCGGGTGTGTGCGTGCGGGCTGGCACCCGGGTTCTGCCCTAACACAAAGGCCCACTCTGCTGTGGAGACAATCGGTCTCTGTGGCGGTCCGCTGCAGCCGCTGGACTCGAACCCGCACCGAGCAGCCCGCTCGCCCACTCCCTCCCCGCCCCTCACTCCCCGCGGCGGCGCCCGCGGTCCGATCCCGGCCTGCCCTCCGGCGCCCGGGGAGACCCGGGCACCGTCGGAGCCGGGATCGAGCCCGGCCCGGTCCGGCTACGCCAGTCCCGGTTCCGAGACGAGGCCCAAACCCCCGACACGCTGGCGGGCCGTGGGGGACCACTAATCCCTTTACAGGGTTATACGGTCCTCTCCCAAGCGCTCAGTACAGTGCTCTGCACACAGTAAGCGCTCGATAAATACCACCGATCGATCGACGAGGTCTGGCGCTAGACCGGAGTTCCGTGCGGGTTCCTACTGTCCTCTCCGGGCGCTCGGCACAGGGCTCCGCGC
The DNA here is from genome assembly GCF_004115215.2 of Ornithorhynchus anatinus. NCBI lineage: Eukaryota > Metazoa > Chordata > Mammalia > Monotremata > Ornithorhynchidae > Ornithorhynchus > Ornithorhynchus anatinus. The sequence goes on from NC_041748.1 coordinate 640,844, forward strand.
CCAGTAAGCGCTCAGTACGTGGCACCGACCGATTGACCGACTGAGGGGGGGGCTTCCCTCTGAGCACAGGGCCAGGCAGGGTCCGGCTCCAAACGCCCTTGGGACCCCTGGTCTTCACCTGAGCCCGGCGTTAAGTCTCACACCTTTGAGGGGAAGCCGGGGGTCGGGCAGTCAGGCGATGGTATTTACTGAGCGCTTCCTGCACGCGGTGCACTGGGCTCAGCGCTTGGGAGAGCGTTTCTATATTTTGATTACCCCATTTATTTTAATGAGGTGTACATCCCTTTGATTCTATTTATCCCGATGAAATTGTCTTGTTTTTTTCTCCGTCTGTCTCCCCCGATTAGACCGTGAGCCCGTCAACGGGCAGGGATTGTCTCCATCTGTTGCCCAGCTGTCCATTCCAAGCGCTTAGTACAGTGCTCTGCACATAGTAAGCGCTCAGTAAATACTACTGAGCGAACGAATGAACGAGAGGACGACAGTACAACAGAACAGACGTATTCCCTGCCCACAGTGAACCGACAGTCTAGCGCGGGAGACAGAGACGCTAATATAGATAAATGAAATGACCGACGTGGACATTAAGTGCAGCGGGACTGGGAGAGGGAATGAATGAAGGGAGTAAACTGGGACGAGGCAGAAGGGAGTGGGAGAGGAGGAAAGGGGGGCGCAGTCAGGGAAGGCCTCCTGGAGGAGACGGGCCTCCGATAAGGCTTTGGAGGAGGTCGCTGCGGGATATGAAGAGGGAGGGCGTTCCCGATGGGGGTGGAGAGGTGCGTTGGTGCCCGGATAGTCCGTTGGCAGGGGATCCCGGGCGCACGGAGGAGCTACGGGGGCACCCTGGCTCCCTAAGGCCCCGGCCCCCCCGCCCCGTCCGAGGCAGCCCCCCGGGCCCCGTGCCGCCCAGCCCGGCGCACCTCGGCGGCGTAGTTGTCTCCGTCCTCGGCTCGGTAAGTCCCGCACCCGTGGGCGAGCTCGGCCCTGGGGTCCGCGTCGCTGGCGCCGTGGGGGCCCTCCCCGGACCGGGCGCCGGCGGGACCCCGGGCGGGGGGGGGACCCGGCGTCTGGCGGCTGCGCTCGCCGGAGGCCGACGGGGACCCGGGGGGGAAGAGACAAACAGAAGGGAAAAACGTGGGTCTCCGGCCCCATCCCTCCTAGGGGATCACCGGGTGGAGGACGACGGGGAGGAGGAGGGAGAGGGGGGAAAAAAGAGGAGAGAGCCTCCTCTATGTGGCATAGGGACAGGGTGGAAAACAAAGGAAAGAGACCGTGAGGAAACAAGTCGGATTGTCCGGGGAAGGGGGAATGGGAGAAGGGGAGAGAGGGAGTTGGGAGGGAGAGAGGGAGAGGGAGGATGAGCAGCTTTGGCCCCCGGCAAGAGGGCAGAGAAGGAGAGGGCGGGACCGGGCCAGGCAGGGCAGGATCTGGACGAAGAGAGCACCCCCATCATTCATTCATTCATTCATTCATTCATTCATTCATTCATTCATTCATTCACTAAATACGATTGAATAATAATAATAACGATGACGACGGCATCCGTCAAGAGCTCGCTATGTGCCGAGCACCGTTCCAAGCGCCGGGGTAGATACGAGGCCATCTGGTTGTCCCGCGTGGGGCTCGCCGTCTCCATCTCCATCTCCCAGATGAGGGAGCCGAGGCACAGAGAAGTGACTGGCCCCAAAGTCACACGGCTGCCAGGTGGCGGGGCCGGCATTCGAACCCACGACCCCGGCCTCCCAAGCCCGGGCTCTTGCCACTAAGCCAGACCGCGGGCAAGTCACTTCACTTCTCTGGGCCTCAGTCCCCTCAGCTGTCAAACGGGGATGAAGCCCGGGAGCCTCACGTGGGACAACCTGATGACCCTGGATCTCCCCCAGCGCTTAGAGAAGTGCTCTGCACACAGTGAGCGGTGAACAAACACCGACATCATTATTGTTATCGTTATTACAACGCCAGCTGCCATCACTCCACCCTGAGGGTCGGCGGGTCAGGCCGGGGGGACAGGGGGAGCCCCTCTAGATCGTCAGCCCGCTGTGGGCAGGGAAGGCGTCCGGTAGATCGCTCTCCCGGACTCTCCCAGGCGTTTAGTACGGCGCTCCGCCCGCAGTAAAGGCTCAGTAAATACGAGCGACGGGCTGAGTGAGCCGGGCCCGGGTGGGCGGAGGCGGGGCGGGGGGCCGTCGGGGGCTCTCACCTGAAAGCCGCCGCCCGGGGCTCCCTCGCCCGGCGCCTCCCTGTTGGGGTCCCGGTCCCCCGGCGTCCCCTCGGAGAAGGACGCCTCCAGCTGCTCCTTCAGGTCGTCGCCGAGCCCGTCCACCCGGCGCACCAGGGCGTCCAGCTCCCGCCGCAGGGCGCCGAGCCGGCCCAGCAGGGCGCCGCCCGGCTCGCCGGCCCCGGGGGCCCCGCCGTCGTCCGGCTCGCCGGGGCGCCCCGAGCCGGCCGCCATCAGCCCGTCGATGGCCCGGCCCACCGAGGCGGCCTGCTCGCGGACGCCGGGCAGCCCGTCCAGGCCCCGGGCCTTCAGGAGCCGGGCGAGGCGGGGGTCCGCGGAGCCGTCCCCGGACCGCCGGCCGCCGGCCCCGCCGGGGCCCGGGGACCAGGGCGGGGCGGGCACGCACTGGGCCGAGTCTCCGGCCTCGGCGTCGGTCTCCAGGGCGGGGCGGGCGGCCGGGCAGCCCGCGGCCAGGTCGCAGCGCTGCAGGTTGGACAGCAGGACGCGGTTCTCGTACTGCAGCTTCTTCACCTTGCCGCTCAGCTCGCTCACCTGCGCCCGGGCGGCGGCCAGCTCCTCCCCGCAGGCCTCGGCCCCGGGCCCCGGGGGCCCCTCGGCCCCGGGGGGCCCCTCGTCCCCCGGCCGGCGCTCGGCCCGGTAGCGGCCCAGCTCGCGGGCGAGGCCCTGGTTCTGGCCCTCCAGCTCGGCCAGGGAGCGGCGGAGCAGGCCGGCCTCCTCCTCGACGAACTGCAGGTGACGCCTCAGCTCGGCCGCGCTCTCGCCCGACTCCCCGCCGGCCGCCGGGCCCCCGGGGTCGCCCCCGCCGTCGCGGTCCTCGTCCCCGCGGCCGGCCCGCAGCTCGTCCGCCTCGGCCCGCAGCCCGCGGGTCTCCACCTCCAGCTCCACCACGCGCCGGCTGAGCCGCGTGGCCTCCTCCTCCACCAGCTGCAGGTGGGCCTTGAGCTCGGCGGCCCGGGCGTGGGGGGCCTCGGCCAGCTCGCGGGCCGTCAGGGGGCCGGCCAGCTCCCCGTGCAGCGAGCGGTACTGCAGCAGCTCCTCGCGCATGCTGTCGTTCTCCCGGGCCAGCTTGGTCACCTTGCGGCACATCAGGGCCGACTCCTCCTTGGCGAAGTGCAGCTGGCACCGCAGGTCCGCGCTGTCCTCCTGCCGGTAAATACGGCCGAGCGGGTGAACCGACGCGCCCCTGGCCCGGAACGCCCTCCCTCTTCGTACCCGACTGACCCGCGCTCTCCCGCCCCGTTCGGAGGCCCGCCTTCTCCGAGGGGCCTTCCCCGACTAAGCCCCCTTGGCTTTTTTGGGACGGCATTTTTTTTTTTAAGCGCTCACTCTGTGCAGAGCGCCGTTCTGAGCGCCGGGGTAGCTACAAGGTAATCAGGGTGGCCCACCTAGGGCTCACGGGCTTCATCCCCGTTTTAATAACAGTAACGACGTTGGTATTTGTTACTATGTGCCAGGCACAGTTCTAAGCGCCGGGGCAGATACAAGACGATCAGGTTGTCCCACGTGGGGCTCACAGTCTGAATCCCCATTTGACAGATGAGGGAACTGAGGCCCAGAGAAGGTAAATGACTCGCCCAGAGTCACACGGCTGACAGGTGGCAGAAGCGGCATTCGAACCCACGACCTCCTCCGACTGGCAAGCCCGGGCTCCTTCCACTAAGCCCCCGGGGGACCCCGGTGGTCACCTCCAGGCCGTCCGGGAACCCCCCCCCCCGAGGCCGCGACTCGTCTCCCCCCGCCAGCCGGGACGGGGGTCCGCGGAAGGGGCGGCCCGGAAGCCCCGGCTCTAGCAGCGGAGACTGATCGGCCCACCCCCTCCACCCACCCCCGGCCGGCCCCCGGTACCTGGATCGACGGCTTCTTCTCCGCCTTCCCCAGAGAACGCGTGCCCCGTTTCTTCAGTGAGTGCTGTAGTAACAACAGTAATGACGGCATCTGTTAAGCGTTTACTGTGTGCAAAGCACCGTTCTAAGCGCCGGAGAGGATATAAGGTGATCAGGTTGTCCCCTGTGGGGCTCACAGTCTTCATCCCCATTTTCCAGACGAGGGAAGCGAGGCAAGGAGAAGTGAAGCGACTCGCCCAGAGGCACACAGCTGATAAGTGGCGGGGGCCGGGATTAGAACCCATGACCTCCGACTCCCAAGCCCGGGCTCCTCCCTCTGAGCCGCGCTGCTTCTCCTGCAGGGACACCGACCAATCGGTGGTATTTATTATTATTAATAATAATAATATTGGCGTCTGTTAAGTGATCACTTGGAGCCCAACACTGCTGTGAGCCCTGGGGTGGATCCGAGCTCATCGGGTCGTCCCCCCGTGGGGCTCCCAGTCTTCATCCCCATTTGACAGATGAGGGAACCGAGGCACTGAGAAGTTGAGAGGCTTGTCCAAGGTCACACAGCAGACCAGCGGTGTCCTCGGACTGCCGGGTCCGCGCTCCTTCCGCTAAAGCCCCGGTGATTCTCACTTACTGAGCGCTTACTACGTGCGAAGCGCGCAATCAGTCGGCGGTGTCCGCCGAACGCCTCCCGCACGCGCGGTCCCGGACTGAATGCTGAGGAGAAGACAGCGGTTAGCAGACGTCACCGCTGACCTCCAAGACTCTTTCTCTCACGGGACTTGTTGAGCGCTCACTACGTTCCGAGCACCGTACCGAACGCCGGGGTAAGGTACAACCTAATTAGGTGGGACGAGGGTACGGTCCTCATTCCCATTTTACGGATGAGATAACAGAGGCCCGCGGAAGAGGAAGAAGAAGAACGATGGTATTCGTTAAGCGCTTACTACGTGCCAAGCGCTCTTCTAAGCGCTGGGGTCGACACGAGGTCATCGGGTTGTCCCCCGTGGGGCTCCCAGTCTCCGTCCCCATTTTCCAGACTAGGGAACTGAGGCCCAGAGAAGTGAAGTGACTCGCCCGAGGTCACCCAGCAGACGAGTGGCGGAGCCGGGATCAGAACTCGGGTCCTCTGGCTCCCAGGCCCGGGCGCCAAACATTAGGCCGTCCGGGAGGGATATGAAGGCCGTGGACCCAACCGTGGGACCGCAGGGGAGCGTTCAATAAGCAGCGGGGCCTACTTGATAGAAGCCGGGCCGGGGAGTCTGTTGCGGGACCGTGGGCAGGGCGCTGAACTTCTCCGTGCCTCAGTTCCCTCATCCAGAAAATGGGGATAAGAGCGTGAGCCCCGTGGGGGACGGGGACTGTGCCCGGCCCGATGCCCGTGTATCTACCCTAGTGCTTAGAACGGTGCTCGGCACACAGTGAGCGCTTAACAGATACCAACATCATCATTATTACTATTATTCCTCGCCCACCTAATGCCCCCGCCTCAGTTTCCCCTCTGCCGGGCAAGCCGAGGGAAGGCGTCACACTGAACCCGACGAGTTCTCTCCGGTCCCCTCGGGACGGAGAAGAGCGGGCGTGAAAGGTGACCGGCAGGCTGGTCCGGGGCGAAAATCCTGGCCGTGGCAACGGCCCTGGGCCCTCCCCGCTCCGTGGCAACCCACCAGATGAGGGACTCCCGGGGAAATGAGCCGCCGAAGCCGGAGGATGGCTCCGAGATGCCCGTTTCCGGGGAAACCGCCCACCGGGGGAAAAGAAATGGGAATTCCGGCGGCCGGGAGGTTCGCTGGGGACGACTCGGTCGCTCCCTCTACCGCCGTCAGGGCCTTTCCCGGGGGCGGGGGGGGGGACGGGACGCGGGGGTGAACCCCGCGTGGGGAGGGGGGAGTCGGATGCTGGGGATGGACGGGGGGGGGGCCCTCTGCACAAGCTCTCGACTGTAACAATACTGTCGGTATCTGTTAAGCGCTTACTACGTGCAGAGCGCCGTTCTAAGCGCCGGGGGAGATGCGGGATCATCAGGTTGTCCCCCGTGAGGCTCACGGTCTTCATCCCCATTTTCCAGATGAGGTCACTGAGGCCCAGAGAAGCGAAGCGACTCGCCCACAATCACACAGCTGACAAGCGGCAGAGCGGAGATTCGAACCCATGACCTCTGACTCCCGAGCCCAGGCTCTTTCCGCTGAGCCACGCTGCCTGTAAGCTCCTCCTTTAGACTGTGTATGTTTACTGTTCTATCGTCATAACAATACTGACGACGATGGTACTTGTGAAAGCGCTTACTGCGTGCCAAGCGCCGTTCTAAGCGCCGGGGGAGATACAGGGTTATGAGGCTGCCCCACGTGGGGCTCGCGGTCTTCATCCCCCTTTTACAGATGAGGTCACTGAGGCCCCGAGAAGTGAAGTGACTCGCCCGGAGTCCCCCGGCTGACAAGTGGCGGGGCCGGGTTTCGAACCCACGACCTCCGACTCCCCCGCCCGGGCTCCTTCCACCGAGCCGCGCCGTTTCTCCTAGTGCTGTGCACACGGTGAGCGCTCGGTAAATACCACCGACTGACTGAGACGGGGGCCGAAACCACCCCAGGAGGGAGGACGGGGGAGTCTTCTTCTAATTAATCAGCCCAGATGTTCAGGCTGCTTCCCCGGCCTCGACCTCCCCGTCCCCCGCTGGCAGACCCCAGCCCCTCTCTGCCTCAAACCCGCCACACCCCAGATCCCACCCTCAAACTCACCAGACCCCCCACCTCTCCCCCCTCCAAGGCCATTTGGAAACGGCACCTCCTCCTCAAAGACTTCTCTAAGTCCCCGGACCCATCCTCGGACCTCGCGCGTGAACACGTCCCCGCCCTCACCCCTTGCGCGTAGTCTAGGCGCGGCCTACCGTCCGATCGGTTATTATTTCCGTCGACCCCTTACGTGACCGCGTTCTCCCCAGCCCAATTCCCTGCCCCCAGGAAGGGGCCGGGAAGCCAGCGTGCCCCGTCTGATCAGCGCCGGCGTCAGCGACTTGCATAACACGCCTCCCGGCTTCTTAAGCTCCTTAGTAACTGCGGTATTTATTAAGCGCTCGCTATCGGCCCGAGCACCGGACTGAACGCTGGGAGCCGATACGAGAGCGTCGTCGGGACCCGCGTGGGACTCAGAATGTAGGCAGGAGGGAAGACGGGCACCGAATCCTCATTCTGTATACGAGGCACCCAGGAAGTGAGTGACCCGCCCGAGTGTTAGAGCGTCGTAAACGGCAGAGCTGGGATTAGAACCCAGGACCTCGGACTCCCGGGCCTCGGCTATCCCCGCGGGGCCGGGGACCTATGTACCAGATGCTACAGTCTGCTCTTCCAAGCGCTTGGTCTGCTGCGTGACCTCGGGCAAGTCACTTCACTTCTCTGGGCCTCAGTTCCCTCCTCTGTAAAATGGGGATGAAGACTGTGAGCTCCACGCGGGACAGGGACCGTGTCCCCCCTCGATTAGGTCGTATCTACCCCAGAGCTTAGTTCAGCGCCTGGCGCAGAGTAAGCATTTAACAGCTACCATTTAGAACACAAAGCTAAACCGAAAAAAAACCAGAACCGGCTGGCCGGTCTCGGAGGAGACCGCAAATGAACAGCTCTGACGTCAGGAGGGCCGGCCGCCCCTCTAAACCGTAAGCTCCTTGTGGGCAGGGACTGTGTCTGTTTACTGTAATAGTGTCCCAGGCGCTCAGCACAGCGTTTTGCACGCACTAAACGCTCAATAAATCCGACTGAATGAACGAATGACGCCTTGGAGGCTACCGGAGGGGGGAGAGAGAATCCCGACGACGAGCCGGGGGCAGCTGGATCCCGCCACGCCCGCCGTGCCCGGCCGCGCCCTGCCCGCCGCCCGGGAGCGGGAAGGCTCCGGCCGCTTCCTCGGGAGGGCGAGCCCGCCTCGGGGGTCCCAGGAAGGAAGCGGGCGGAGCCCTCGGCTCACCGCCCCCTCGGGTGTCCTTCGCTCCCCCCCCCCCTCCTCTCGGCCGCCGCCGGCCGGCGGCTCCCCGGGGCGGCCCCGCCCGCGTGTCTCCCTCCTCCCGGCCTCGCTCCTCCCGGCCGGGAGGCGCAGAATCCGGCTGGAACGGCCAAAGCGGGCTCGGGGCCAGGGGAACGGAGACGTGGCCTCCGGCGGCCGGTCCGGGGCGGAGGAGAAGCAGCTGGCGTCGTTCGGGTATCGTCCCTGGGCCCCGCCCCTCTGGCCGCCCGAGAATCTATCGGGGCGGGAGGGCGCCGGCGCGGCCTCCGAGTCCGGGGACCCCGAGGGGCCGGCAGAAGCGGGACCGGCCGGGACCTCCCGGGCAAAGGGTCTCCCGACCCCTGGCACCGGAAGGATGGTCGGGAAGCAGAAACCCCTGCCGCGGCGAGCTGCCCGCTCCTCCCCGGGGTCCCCCGCACCACGGAGGGTCGGGCCGCTCGCCCTGGGCTGCGCCCGCCCCGGCCCTCGGCTGCGGACACGACATTCTGCGCCGACCTGTCCGGACCCCCGAGGAGGTGAAACGGGAAGCCCGGTCCCACCCCTCTCCCCCCCTTCCCCTTCCGCGAAGCCCTCCGGAAATCACATCTCCTCCAGAAAGCCTTCCCGGACTACCCTTCCCTCTCCCCTCCCTTCTGGGTCGCCTCTACGCTTCGGTCCGAACTCGCTGAGCGCTCTGATAGCCCGCGCCCGGAGCACCTCCGCCCACGGCTCCTTCACTTCTCTCGTGGCCATCTCTACGTCGCGGGCAGGGAACGCGTCGACCGACTCTGTCGCGTCGGACTCTCCCAGGTCTCGGTACGGCGCTCTGCGGTCCCGCGGGGGCCCCCCCCCCCGGCCGACCCACCTCTCGCAGCTTGTCCAGCTCGTTGTGCAGCACCTGCTTGGCCAACTGGGTCTCGACGAGTCGCTGGTGCAGGGCCTCGTTCTCCTCCTCCAGCTTGGCCCGCTGCTTCTCCACCGCCTCCAGCTCATGGTGGAGCCGCACGGAGATGTCCTTGGACACCTGAGGGACGGGGGGCAACGGGAAGGGGGGCGCTTAGCGGGGGTGGGGCCTGGCGGGCCGAGCTCGGCTTGAGCTGGAACTGTACCGAGAGCTCGTTGTGGGCGGGGGGAGTGTCTGTTTATTGTTCTCTCGTCCTCTCCCAAGCGCTTAGTACAGTGCTCTGCACTCAACAAGTGCTCAATGACTATGACTTCATCCCCCCCCCCCCAGCCCCTCACCGCTTATCCATATCTGTCGTTTATTAATCTCTATTCGCGTCTCCCCCTCCAGACTGTCAGCTCGCTGTGAGCGGGGGATGTGTCCGTTCTATTCTTCTAGCGTACTCCCCCCCCCCCCTCCCCCCAGCGCTTCGGAACAGCGAGCGCTCAATAAATAGAGACGCCGCCCCGCTCCGGCCCCCGAGGAAGGGTTTAGGGGGCAGAGACTCCGAAGGTCAGGGCGCGGAGCGAGGGAGAGGATCACGGGACTGAGAACGGCTGCCTTGATCTTCCTCTATTCAGTTTCCCCTCCTGTCCTTGACCGGACTGGAATAGCTGAATTTTTTTTAGGGGGGTGGAGGGGTGGGGTAGGGAGGTATTTATTAAGCGCTTACTACGATTTAACAACTCTTCTCGGCCCTGGAGTAGATACAAATTGGAAAAAGTCTCTGTCCCAGATGGGGCTCCCGGTCTAAGCAGGAGGGAGAACAGGTGCCGAATCCCCAGCTGGGGAGACTGAAGCACGGAGGAAGTGCAGTGACTAGCCCAAGGTCACACGGCAGACAAGTGGCAGACCCGAGATTAGAACCCAGGTCCTCCGGCTCCCAGGCCCGGGCTTGCACCACTAGGCCACCCTGCTGGGGGAAACTTTAATAATAATGTTGGTATCTGTTAAGCGCTTACTCTGTGCAGAGCGCCGTTTCTAAGCGCTGGGGGAGATCCAGGGTCATCGGGTTGTCCCACGTGAGGCTCACAGTCTTTATCCCCATTTGACAGATGAGGTCACTGAGGCCCAGAGAAGCGACTTGCCCCCCAGTCACACAGCTGACAGACGGCAGAGCCGGAATCCGAACCCATGACCTCTGACTCCCAAGCCCGGGCTCTTTCCACCGAGCCACGAAACCTTGGAGGCGCAGCTTCTATCCACCCCCTACGGAGAGCGGGGGCTTGCCTGCCCTGAGTTTCCGGTCCACCGACTCAGAGGTCCCCCCCGGGGAAGGGGCGGCGACTCCCCCAGAGAAGCCGGCCCCGGCGGACGGGCGGAGACCCCTACCAGCCCCCCAAAAGACAGCGGCGAGGCAGGAGGGGCTCAGGGAGGGGGCAGCGAGCTGCCATCAGCGCCGACGAATAACAACAATAATAACGTTGGTATTTGTTAAGCGCTCACTACGTGCCGAGCACCGTTCTAAGCGCCGGGGGAGATCCTGGGTCATCGGGTTGTCCCACGGGAGACTCACGGTTAATCCCCATTTTACAGATGAGGGAACTGAGGCCCAGAGAAGTGACCTGCCCGCAGTCACGCAGCTGCCAACTGGCAGGGCTGGGATTCAAACCCGTGACCTCGGACTCCCGAGCCCGGTTGCCTTCCACCGAGCCACGCTGACGAAGGGCAGACGGGGGTCGGCCTCTGACCGCCCGGGGGCCTCAGCCAGAGTCCCTCGTCCGGGACACGGGCCCCCTCGTAGCAACGCCGCGGAGCGTCGGCCTTTCCCCCGCTGGCGCGGGCGGCGGATCCGGTCCCCCGGCCCGGAGACTTCATCTTCTCTCCCCTTCCCCTCCCCGCTGTCAGCTGGGGCCTGGGCCAAGGAATGAGGATGATGTCACCATTTTTCCTGCCGGTCCCGCGGAGGGGGGGGATGCGGGACCCTGCCATTGGGCGGTTCGAACGTAAACCAGGAGGGACCGGGTGGGATTGGCCCGTTCGAACGTAAACCAGGAGGAGCGGGATGGGGCGGAAGCCGGGCCCGCCGTCTCCCCCCCGCCCCGGGACGGGACGCCTCTCCGGCACGCCGGCGAAGCCCCCGGGAAGAAGAAGGGACAGAGCCTGGGGTCCCCGCTTTGTCACGACGGGGCTCGGGGGGACGCCTCCGAGCGGGGAACGCAACGCGGGCTGGCGGAAAGGGCACCGGCCTGGGAGTCGGAGGACCTGGGTTCTAATCTTGGCTCTGCAGACTGCCTGCTGTGTGACCACGGGCGAGTCGCTTCCCTTCTCCACGCCTCCATTTCCTCCGTAAAACGGGGATTTGATAGCAGTTCTCCCTCCCGCTTACACCGTGAGCCCCGTGTGGGACAGGGACCGTGTCCGACCCGATTAGCTTGAATCTACTCTCACGCTTAGAACTGTGCTTGGCACAGGGAATGTGTTATAGCGCCATACTGTCTTCTCCTAAAGCGCTCCGTACAGTGCTCTGCACACCGTCGGGCGTTCGGTAAATAGGACCGACTGACCTAGTAAGTGCTTAACAGTTACCATTAACGGAAAAAAAATATTCGGCCGTCGGAACGACCGCTCCCACTTGGCTCCTCTAACGCCAACCTTCTCGCTCTGCCTCCATCTTGTCGATCTCGCTGCCGGGCCCTTGCCCGCGTCCTGCCTCCGGCCTGGGGCGCCCTCCCTCCTCAAATCCCACAGGGACTCTCCCCCACCGCCTTCGAAGCCTTATGTCATTCATTCAGTAGTATTTATCGAGCGCTTACTATGTGCACAGCACTGGACTAGGCGCTCGGAATGTACAATTCGGCAACAGAGAGAGACGATCCCTGCCCGACGACGGGCTCACGGTCTAACTTATTTGAAGGCCCGTCTCCTCCAAGAGGCCTTCCCCGCCTAAGCCCTCCTTTCCTCTTCTCCCGCTCCCTCCTGTGTCACCCTGACTTGCTCCATCTACTCAATTGCCCCCGCCCCCGTGCCCCCCCCCAGCTCTAATTTATCTATTCCTTTAGCGTCCGTCTCCCGCTCTGGACAGGGCCAAGATCCGCTCTTTCCCCTCCATCCTAACCGCGACCACGCTAGTGCAATCATTCATCTTATCCGGACTGGTTTACTGCATCGGCGTCCTTTCCGACCTGTCAACCTCCCGTGAACCCCCACTTCAGTCCACACTTCACTCCGCTGCCCGGGTTATTTTTCTACAGAAACGTTCTGGGCATGTCAGCCCCTCCTCAAATATCTCCGGTCGTTGCCTATCGCCCTGCGCGTGAAGCAGAAACTCCTCTCCATTGGTTTCCAAGCTCCCCATCACCTTGCCCCTTCTCTGCCGGGATTATTTTTCTACAGAAACGTTCTGCGTGTCACCCCGCTCCTCAAAAATCTCCAGTGGGTGCCCTCCCTCCTCAAATCCGCCAATCACACTTCCCCCCCTTCAAAGCCCTACTGAAGGCTCACCTCCTCCACGAGGCCTTCCCAGACTGAGCGCCCCTTTGTCCTCAGCTCCCTCTCCCCTCCCCATGACCCCCTATATAGCGATAATTCTCTTTATACTGATGCTATCGATGCCCGTTTACTTGTTTTGATGTCTGTCTCCCCCCCTTCTAGACCGTGAGTCTCTCTTCCTGGCCGACCTGTACTTCCCAAGCGTTTACTACAGTGCTCTGCACACGGTAAGGGCTCAATCAATACGACTGACCGACTGCCAGTTTTATATCTGCATTCCCCCCCCTCCCCGCCCCACAGCACCTACGTATCAATCCGTAATTTTATTTTATATCGATGCCTGCTTATGGGTATCGATGTATTGACGCTTAATAAATTCGAGTGAGTTGAACGAATGAATACCGTTCTGTCGTCCCCTCATTCGATCGTATCTACTGAGCGCCTACTGTTCTAACTGTACTGGGAAAGTACGATTCGGCAACAGATCGGGACGATCCCTACCCAACGACGGGCTCGCCGGGGCCGAGTTCAACGCTCTGCACGCGGTGACGGCTCGCCCGGTAGGATCGCCCGTCCGCGGGCGGGCGCGCTCACCTTGACGTCCTGCTCGAGGCTGTGGATGAGCTCCCCGTCCACGTGTCCGGTCT